>NW_027475147.1:318437-636874 GCF_051020985.1 Nomia melanderi | reverse complement strand
GCGCATGAATCTGTGCAGCGGGAACGACCTCGGACCACCAGGGGCCGAGAAAACCACCGTCTCATGGGGTCGGACACTCAGGGTCAGGGACAAATCCAATATATATCTGGTGATATCTCGGGTGCTATTACAGATAGCGCAATAAATCAAAGCGCATTGTCTGTAGGAGGCCCTGGCGCATGAATCTGTACAGCGGGAACGACCTCGGACCACCAGGGGCCGAGAAAACCACCGTCTCATGGGGCCGGACACTCAGGGTCAGTGAAAAATCCAATATATTTCTGGTGATATCTCGGGTGCTATTACAGATAGCGCAATAAATCAAAGTGCATTGTCTGTAGGAGGCCCTGGCGCATGAATCTGTGCAGCGGGAACGCCCTCGGACCACCAGGGGCCGAGAAAATCACCGTCTCATGGGGTCGGACATTCAGGGTCAGTGAAAAATCCAATATATATCTGGTGATATCTCGGGTGCTCTTACAGATAGCGCAATAAATCAAAGTGCATTGTCTGTAGGAGGCCCTGGCGCATGAATCTGTGCAGCGGGAACGCCCTCGGACCACCAGGGGCCGAGAAAATCACCGTCTCATGGGGCCGGACATTCAGCGACAGGGAAAAATCCAATATATGTCTGGTGATATCTCGGATGCTATTACAGATAGCGCAATAAATCAAAGTGCATTGTCTGCAGGAGGCCCTGGCGCATGAATCTGTGCAGCGGGAACGACCTCCGACCACCAGGGGCAGAGAAAACTACGGTCTCATGGGGCCGGACTGTCAGGGTCAGGGACAAATCCAATATATATCTGGTGATATCTCGGGTGCTATAAGAGATAGCGCAACAAACCAAAGTGCATTGTCTGCAGGAGGCCCTGGCGCATGAATCAGTGCAGCGGGAACGCCCTCGGACGACCAGGGTCCGAGAAAATCACCGTTTCATGGGGCCGGACTGTCAGGGTCAGGGAAAAATCCAATATGTATCTGGTGATATCTCGGGTGCTATTAGAGATAGCGCTATAAACCAAAGTGCATTGTCTGCAGCATGCCCTGGCGCATGAATCTGTGCAGCGGGAACGACCTCGGACCACCAGGGGCAGAGAAAACCACCGTCGCATGGGGTCGGACGCTCAGGGTCAGTGAAAAATCCAATATATATCTGGTGATATCTCGGGTGCTCTTACAGATAGCGCAATAAATCAAGGTGCATTGTCTGTAGGAGGCCCTGGCGCATGAATCTGTGCAGCGGGAACGACCTCGGACCACCAGGGGCCGAGAAAACCACCGTCTCATGGGGCCGGACACTCAGGGTCAGGGGAAAATCCAATATGTATCTGGTGATATCTCGGGTGCTATTACAGATAGCGCCATAAATCAAAGTGCATTGTCTGTAGGAGGCCCTGGCGCATGAATCTGTGCAGCGGGACCGACCTCGGACAACCAGGGGCCGAGAAAACCACCGTCTCATGGGGCCGGACACTCAGGGTCAGGGTAAAATCCAATATATATCTGGTGATATCTCGGGTGCTATTAGAGATAGCGCAATAAACCAAAGTGAATTATCTGCAGGAGGCCCTGGCGCATGCATCTGTGCAGCGGGAACGACCTCGGACCACCAGGGGCCGAGAAAACCACCGTCTCATGGGGCCGGTCACTCAGGGTCAGGGAAAAATCCAATATATATCGGGTGATATCTCGGGTACTATTAGAGATAGCGCAGTAAACCAAAGTGAATTATCTGCAGGAGGCACTGGCGCATGAATCTGTGCAGCGGGAACATCCTCGGACCTCCAGGGGCCGAGACAACCACCGTCTCATGGGGCCGGACACTCAGGGTCAGGGTAAAATCCAATATATATCTGGTGATATATCTGGTGCTATTACAGATAGCGCATTAAATCAAAGTGCATTGTCTGTAGGAGGCCCTGGCGCATGAATCTGTGCAGCGGGAACGACCTCGGACCACCAGGGGCCGAGAAAACCAGTCTCATGGGGCCGGACACTCAGGGTCAGGGGAAAATCCAATATATATCTGGTGATATCTCGGGTGCTATTAGAGATAGCGCAATAAACCAAAGTGAGTTATCTGCAGGAGGACCTGGCGCCTGAATCTGTGCAGCGGGAACGACCTCGGACCACCAGGGGCCGAGAAAACCACCGTCTCATGGGGCCGGACACTCAGGGTCAGGGTAAAATCCAATATATATCTGGTGATATATCTGGTGCTATTACAGATAGCGCAATAAATCAAAGTGCATTGTCTGTAGGAGGCCCTGGCGCATGAATCTGTGCAGCGGGAACGACCTCGGACCACCAGGGGCCGAGAAAACCAGTCTCATGGGGCCGGACACTCAGGGTCAGGGGAAAATCCAATATATATCTGGTGATATCTCGGGTGCTATTAGAGATAGCGCAATAAATCAAAGCACATTGTCTGTAGGAGGCCCTGGCGCATGAATCTGTACAGCGGGAACGACCTCGGAACACCAGGGGCCGAGAAAACCGCCGTCTCATGGGGCCGGACTGTCAGGGTCTGGTAAAAATCCAATATATATCTGGTGATATCTCGGGTGCTATTAGAGATAGCGAAATAAATCAAAGTGCATTGTCTGCAGGAGGCACTGGCGCATGAATCTGTGCAGCGGGAACGACCTCGGACCACCAGGGGCCGAGAAAACCACCGTCTCATGGGGTCGGACACTCAGGGTCAGGGACAAATCCAATATATATCTGGTGATATCTCGGGTGCTATTACAGATAGCGCAATAAATCAAAGCGCATTGTCTGTAGGAGGCCCTGGCGCATGAATCTGTACAGCGGGAACGACCTCGGACCACCAGGGGCCGAGAAAACCACCGTCTCATGGGGCCGGACACTCAGGGTCAGTGAAAAATCCAATATATTTCTGGTGATATCTCGGGTGCTATTACAGATAGCGCAATAAATCAAAGTGCATTGTCTGTAGGAGGCCCTGGCGCATGAATCTGTGCAGCGGGAACGCCCTCGGACCACCAGGGGCCGAGAAAATCACCGTCTCATGGGGTCGGACATTCAGGGTCAGTGAAAAATCCAATATATATCTGGTGATATCTCGGGTGCTCTTACAGATAGCGCAATAAATCAAAGTGCATTGTCTGTAGGAGGCCCTGGCGCATGAATCTGTGCAGCGGGAACGCCCTCGGACCACCAGGGGCCGAGAAAATCACCGTCTCATGGGGCCGGACATTCAGCGACAGGGAAAAATCCAATATATGTCTGGTGATATCTCGGATGCTATTACAGATAGCGCAATAAATCAAAGTGCATTGTCTGCAGGAGGCCCTGGCCCATGAATCTGTGCAGCGGGAACGACCTCCGACCACCAGGGGCAGAGAAAACTACCGTCTCATGGGGCCGGACACTCAGGGTCAGGGAAAAATCCAATATATATCTGGTGATATCTCGGGTGCTATAAGAGATAGCGCAACAGACCAAAGTGCATTGTCTGCAGGAGGCCCTGGCGCATGAATCAGTGCAGCGGGAACGCCCTCGGACCACCAGGGTCCGAGAAAATCACCGTCTCATGGGGCCGGACTGTCAGGGTCAGGGAAAAATCCAATATGTATCTGGTGATATCTCGGGTGCTATTAGAGATAGCGCAATAAACCAAAGTGCATTGTCTGCAGCAGGCCCTGGCGCATGAATCTGTGCAGCGGGAACGACCTCGGACCACCAGGGGCCGAGAAAATCACCGTCTCATGGGGCCGGACTGTCAGGGTCAGGGAAAAATCCAATATGTATCTGGTGATATCTCGGATGCTATTAGAGATAGCGCTATAAACCAAAGTGCATTGTCTGCAGCATGCCCTGGCGCATGAATCTGTGCAGCGGGAACGACCTCGGACCACCAGGGGCCGAGAAAACCACCGTCTCATGGGGCCGGACACTCAGGGTCAGGGAAAAATCCAATATATATCTGGTGATATCTCGGGTGCTCTTACAGATAGCGCAATAAATCAAAGTGCATTGTCTGTAGGAGGTCCTGACGCATGAATCTGTGCAGCGGGAACGACCTCGGATCGCCAGCGGCCGAGAAAACTACCGTCTCATGGGGTCGGACACTCAGGGTCTGGGAAAAATCCAATATATATCTGGTGATATCTCGGGTGCTATAAGAGATAGCGCTATAAACCAAAGTGCATTGTCTGCAGAAGGCCCTGGCGCATGAATCTGTACAGCGGGAACGACCTCGGACCACCAGGGGCCGAGAAAACCACCGTCTCATGGGGTCGGACTGTCAGGGTCAGGGAAAAATCCAATATGTATCTGGTGATATCTCGGGTGCTATTAGAGATAGCGCAATAAACCAAAGTGCATTGTCTGCAGCAGGCCCTGGCGCATGAATCTGTGCAGCGGGAACGACCTCGGACCACCAGGGGCAGAGAAAATCACCGTCTCATGGGGCCGGACTGTCAGGGTCAGGTAAAAATCCAATATATATCTGGTGATATCTCGGGTGCTCTTACAGATAGCGCAATAAATCAAAGTGCATTGTCTGTAGGAGGCCCTGGCGCATGAATCTGTGCAGCGGGAACGCCCTCGGACCACCAGGGGCCGAGAAAATCACCGTCTCATGGGGCCGGACATTCAGCGACAGGGAAAAATCCAATATATGTCTGGTGATATCTCGGATGCTATTACAGATAGCGCAATAAATCAAAGTGCATTGTCTGCAGGAGGCCCTGGCCCATGAATCTGTGCAGCGGGAACGACCTCCGACCACCAGGGGCAGAGAAAACTACCGTCTCTTGGGGCCGGACACTCAGGGTCAGGGAAAAATCCAATATATATCTGGTGATATCTCGGGTGCTATAAGAGATAGCGCAACAAACCAAAGTGCATTGTCTGCAGGAGGCCCTGGCGCATGAATCAGTGCAGCGGGAACGCCCTCGGACCGCCAGCGGCCGAGAAAACTACCGTCTCATGGGGTCGGACACTCAGGGTCAGGGAAAAATCCAATATATATCTGGTGATATCTCGGGTGCTATAAGAGATAGCGCTATAAACCAAAGTGCATTGTCTGCAGAAGGCCCTGGCGCATGAATCTGTACAGCGGGAACGACCTCTGACCACCAGGGACCGAGAAAACCACCGTCTCATGGGGTCGGACTGTCAGGGTCAGGGAAAAATCCAATATGTATCTGGTGATATCTCGGGTGCTATTAGAGATAGCGCAATAAACCAAAGTGCATTGTCTGCAGCAGGCCCTGGCGCATGAATCTGTGCAGCGGGAACGACCTCGGACCACCAGGGGCCGAGAAAACCACCGTCTCATGGGGTCGGACACTCAGGGTCAGGGACAAATCCAATATATATCTGGTGATATCTCGGGTGCTATTACAGATAGCGCAATAAATCAAAGCGCATTGTCTGTAGGAGGCCCTGGCGCATGAATCTGTACAGCGGGAACGACCTCGGACCACCAGGGGCCGAGAAAACCACCGTCTCATGGGGCCGGACACTCAGGGTCAGTGAAAAATCCAATATATTTCTGGTGATATCTCGGGTGCTATTACAGATAGCGCAATAAATCAAAGTGCATTGTCTGTAGGAGGCCCTGGCGCATGAATCTGTGCAGCGGGAACGCCCTCGGACCACCAGGGGCCGAGAAAATCACCGTCTCATGGGGTCGGACATTCAGGGTCAGTGAAAAATCCAATATATATCTGGTGATATCTCGGGTGCTCTTACAGATAGCGCAATAAATCAAAGTGCATTGTCTGTAGGAGGCCCTGGCGCATGAATCTGTGCAGCGGGAACGCCCTCGGACCACCAGGGGCCGAGAAAATCACCGTCTCATGGGGCCGGACATTCAGCGACAGGGAAAAATCCAATATATGTCTGGTGATATCTCGGATGCTATTACAGATAGCGCAATAAATCAAAGTGCATTGTCTGCAGGAGGCCCTGGCGCATGAATCTGTGCAGCGGGAACGACCTCCGACCACCAGGGGCAGAGAAAACTACGGTCTCATGGGGCCGGACTGTCAGGGTCAGGGACAAATCCAATATATATCTGGTGATATCTCGGGTGCTATAAGAGATAGCGCAACAAACCAAAGTGCATTGTCTGCAGGAGGCCCTGGCGCATGAATCAGTGCAGCGGGAACGCCCTCGGACGACCAGGGTCCGAGAAAATCACCGTCTCATGGGGCCGGACTGTCAGGGTCAGGGAAAAATCCAATATGTATCTGGTGATATCTCGGGTGCTATTAGAGATAGCGCTATAAACCAAAGTGCATTGTCTGCAGCATGCCCTGGCGCATGAATCTGTGCAGCGGGAACGACCTCGGACCACCAGGGGCAGAGAAAACCACCGTCGCATGGGGTCGGACGCTCAGGGTCAGTGAAAAATCCAATATATATCTGGTGATATCTCGGGTGCTCTTACAGATAGCGCAATAAATCAAGGTGCATTGTCTGTAGGAGGCCCTGGCGCATGAATCTGTGCAGCGGGAACGACCTCGGACCACCAGGGGCCGAGAAAACCACCGTCTCATGGGGCCGGACACTCAGGGTCAGGGGAAAATCCAATATGTATCTGGTGATATCTCGGGTGCTATTACAGATAGCGCCATAAATCAAAGTGCATTGTCTGTAGGAGGCCCTGGCGCATGAATCTGTGCAGCGGGACCGACCTCGGACAACCAGGGGCCGAGAAAACCACCGTCTCATGGGGCCGGACACTCAGGGTCAGGGTAAAATCCAATATATATCTGGTGATATCTCGGGTGCTATTAGAGATAGCGCAATAAACCAAAGTGAATTATCTGCAGGAGGCCCTGGCGCATGCATCTGTGCAGCGGGAACGACCTCGGACCACCAGGGGCCGAGAAAACCACCGTCTCATGGGGCCGGTCACTCAGGGTCAGGGAAAAATCCAATATATATCGGGTGATATCTCGGGTACTATTAGAGATAGCGCAGTAAACCAAAGTGAATTATCTGCAGGAGGCACTGGCGCATGAATCTGTGCAGCGGGAACATCCTCGGACCTCCAGGGGCCGAGACAACCACCGTCTCATGGGGCCGGACACTCAGGGTCAGGGTAAAATCCAATATATATCTGGTGATATATCTGGTGCTATTACAGATAGCGCATTAAATCAAAGTGCATTGTCTGTAGGAGGCCCTGGCGCATGAATCTGTGCAGCGGGAACGACCTCGGACCACCAGGGGCCGAGAAAACCAGTCTCATGGGGCCGGACACTCAGGGTCAGGGGAAAATCCAATATATATCTGGTGATATCTCGGGTGCTATTAGAGATAGCGCAATAAACCAAAGTGAGTTATCTGCAGGAGGACCTGGCGCCTGAATCTGTGCAGCGGGAACGACCTCGGACCACCAGGGGCCGAGAAAACCACCGTCTCATGGGGCCGGACACTCAGGGTCAGGGTAAAATCCAATATATATCTGGTGATATATCTGGTGCTATTACAGATAGCGCAATAAATCAAAGTGCATTGTCTGTAGGAGGCCCTGGCGCATGAATCTGTGCAGCGGGAACGACCTCGGACCACCAGGGGCCGAGAAAACCAGTCTCATGGGGCCGGACACTCAGGGTCAGGGGAAAATCCAATATATATCTGGTGATATCTCGGGTGCTATTAGAGATAGCGCAATAAATCAAAGCACATTGTCTGTAGGAGGCCCTGGCGCATGAATCTGTACAGCGGGAACGACCTCGGAACACCAGGGGCCGAGAAAACCGCCGTCTCATGGGGCCGGACACTCAGGGTCAGTGAAAAATCCAATATATTTCTGGTGATATCTCGGGTGCTATTACAGATAGCGCCATAAACCAAAGTGCATTGTCTGTAGGAGGCCCTGGCGCATGAATCTGTGCAGCGGGAACGACCTCGGACCAATCAGGGGCCGAGACAACCACCGTCTCATGGGACGGGACACTCAGGGTCAGGGTAAAATCCAATATATATCTGGTGATATCTCGGGTGCTATTACATATAGCGCAATAAATCAAAGTGCATTGTCTGTAGGAGGCCGTGGCGCATGAATCTGTGCAGCGGGAACGACCTCGGACCACCAGGGGCCGAGAAAACCACCGTCTCATCGGGCTGGACACTCAGGGTCAGGGAAATATCCAATATATATCTGGTGATATCTTGGGTGCTATTAGAGATAGCGCAATAAATCAAAGCGCATTGTCTGTAGGAGGCCCTGGCGCATGAATCTGTACAGCGGGAACCACCTCGGACCACCAGGGGCCGAGAAAACCACCGTCTCATGGGGCCGGACACTCAGGGTCAGTGAAAAATCCAATATATTTCTGGTGATATCTCGGGTGCTATTACAGATAGCGCCATAAACCAAAGTGCATTGTCTGTAGGAGGCCCTGGCGCATGAATCTGTGCAACGGGAACGACCTCGGACCAATCAGGGGCCGAGACAACCACCGTCTCATGGGACGGGACACTCAGGGTCAGGGTAAAATCCAATATATATCTGGTGATATCTCGGGTGCTATTACATATAGCGCAATAAATCAAAGTGCATTGTCTGTAGGAGGCCCTGGCGCATGAATCTGTGCAGCGGGAACGACCTCGGACCACCAGGGGCCGAGAAAACCACCGGCTCATGGTGCCGGACACTCTGGGTCAGGGAAAAATCCAATATATATGTGGTGATATCCCGGGTGCTATTACAGATAGCGCAATAAATCAAAGTGCATTGTCTGTAGGAGGCCCTGGCGCATGAATCTGTGCAGCGGGAACGACCTCGGACCACCAGGGGCCGAGAAAACCAGTCTCATGGGGCCGGACACTCAGGGTCAGGGGAAAATCCAATATATATCTGGTGATATCTCGGGTGCTATTAGAGATAGCGCAATAAACCAAAGTGAGTTATCTGCAGGAGGACCTGGCGCCTGAATCTGTGCAGCGGGAACGACCTCGGACCACCAGGGGCCGAGAAAACCACCGTCTCATGGGGCCGGACACTCAGGGTCAGGGTAAAATCCAATATATATCTGGTGATATATCTGGTGCTATTACAGATAGCGCAATAAATCAAAGTGCATTGTCTGTAGGAGGCCCTGGCGCATGAATCTGTGCAGCGGGAACGACCTCGGACCACCAGGGGCCGAGAAAACCAGTCTCATGGGGCC
This sequence comes from Nomia melanderi, assembly GCF_051020985.1. Taxonomy (NCBI): domain Eukaryota; kingdom Metazoa; phylum Arthropoda; class Insecta; order Hymenoptera; family Halictidae; genus Nomia; species Nomia melanderi. The sequence goes on along the minus strand of NW_027475147.1, from coordinate 627,713 downwards.
GGACACTCAGGGTCAGGGGAAAATCCAATATATATCTGGTGATATCTCGGGTGCTATTAGAGATAGCGCAATAAATCAAAGCACATTGTCTGTAGGAGGCCCTGGCGCATGAATCTGTACAGCGGGAACGACCTCGGAACACCAGGGGCCGAGAAAACCGCCGTCTCATGGGGCCGGACACTCAGGGTCAGTGAAAAATCCAATATATTTCTGGTGATATCTCGGGTGCTATTACAGATAGCGCCATAAACCAAAGTGCATTGTCTGTAGGAGGCCCTGGCGCATGAATCTGTGCAGCGGGAACGACCTCGGACCAATCAGGGGCCGAGACAACCACCGTCTCATGGGACGGGACACTCAGGGTCAGGGTAAAATCCAATATATATCTGGTGATATCTCGGGTGCTATTACATATAGCGCAATAAATCAAAGTGCATTGTCTGTAGGAGGCCGTGGCGCATGAATCTGTGCAGCGGGAACGACCTCGGACCACCAGGGGCCGAGAAAACCACCGTCTCATCGGGCTGGACACTCAGGGTCAGGGAAATATCCAATATATATCTGGTGATATCTTGGGTGCTATTAGAGATAGCGCAATAAATCAAAGCGCATTGTCTGTAGGAGGCCCTGGCGCATGAATCTGTACAGCGGGAACCACCTCGGACCACCAGGGGCCGAGAAAACCACCGTCTCATGGGGCCGGACACTCAGGGTCAGTGAAAAATCCAATATATTTCTGGTGATATCTCGGGTGCTATTACAGATAGCGCCATAAACCAAAGTGCATTGTCTGTAGGAGGCCCTGGCGCATGAATCTGTGCAACGGGAACGACCTCGGACCAATCAGGGGCCGAGACAACCACCGTCTCATGGGACGGGACACTCAGGGTCAGGGTAAAATCCAATATATATCTGGTGATATCTCGGGTGCTATTACATATAGCGCAATAAATCAAAGTGCATTGTCTGTAGGAGGCCCTGGCGCATGAATCTGTGCAGCGGGAACGACCTCGGACCACCAGGGGCCGAGAAAACCACCGGCTCATGGTGCCGGACACTCTGGGTCAGGGAAAAATCCAATATATATGTGGTGATATCCCGGGTGCTATTACAGATAGCGCAATAAATCAAGGTGCATTGTCTGTAGGAGGCCCTGGCGCATGAATCTGTGCAGCGGGAACGACCTCGGACCACCAGGGGCCGAGAAAACCACCGTCTCATGGGGCCGGACACTCAGGGTCAGGGGAAAATCCAATATATATCTGGTGATATCTCGGGTGCTATTACAGATAACGCAATAAATCAAAGTGCTTTGTCTGTAGGAGGCCCTGGTGCATGAATATGTGCAGCGGGAACGATCTCGGTCCACCAGGGGCCGAGAAAACCACAGTCTCATGGGGCTGGACACTCAGGGTCAGGGGAAAATCCAATATATATCTGGTGATATCTCGGGTGCTATTAGAGATAGCGCAATAAACCAAAGTGAATTATCTGCAGGAGGCCCTGGCGCATGCATCTGTGCAGCGGGAACGACCTCGGACCACCAGGGGCCGAGAAAACCACCGGCTCATGGGGCCGGACACTCTGGGTCAGGGAAAAATCCAATATATATGTGCTGATATCCCGGGTGCTATTACAGATAGCGCAATAAATCAAGGTGCATTGTCTGTAGGAGGCCCTGGCGCATGAATCTGTGCAGCGGGAACGACCTCGGACCACCAGGGGCCGAGAAAACCACAGTCTCATGGGGCCGGACACTCAGGGTCAGGGGAAAATCCAATATATATCTGGTGATATCTCGGGTGCTATTAGAGATAGCGCAATAAACGAAAGTGAATTATCTGCAGGAGGCCCTGGCGCATGAATCTGTGCAACGGGAACGACCTCGGACCACCAGGGGCCGAGTAAACCACAGTCACATGGGGCCGGACACTCAGGGTCAGGGGAATATCCAATATATATCTGGTGATATCTCGGGTGCTATTAGAGATAGCGCAATAAATCAAAGTGCATTGTCTGTAGGAGGCCCTGGCGCATGAATCTGTGCAGCGGGAACGACCTCGGACCACCAGGGGCCGAGAAAACCACCGTCTCATGGTGCCGGACACTCAGGGTCAGGGAAAAATCCAATATATATCTGGTGATATCTCGGGTGCTATTAGAGATAGCGCAATAAACCAAAGTGAGTTATCTGCAGGAGGCCCTGGCGCCTGAATCTGTGCAGCGGGAACGACCTCGGACCACCAGGGGCCGAAAAAACCACAGTCTCATGGGGCCGGACACGCAGGGTCAGGGGAAAATCCAATATATATCTGGTGATATCTCGGGTCCTATTACAGATAGCGCAATAAATCAAAGTGCATTGTCTGTAGGAGGCCGTGGCGCATGAATCTGTGCAGCGGGAACGACCTCGGACCACCAGGGGCCGAGAAAACCACCGTCTCATGGGGCTGGACACTCAGGGTCAGGGAAATATCCAATATATATCTGGTGATATCTCGGGTGCTATTAGAGATAGCGCAATAAATCAAAGCGCATTGTCTGTAGGAGGCCCTGGCGCATGAATCTGTACAGCGGGAACGACCTCGGACCACCAGGGGCCGAGAAAACCACCGTCTCATGGGGCCGGACACTCAGGGTCAGTGAAAAATCCAATATATTTCTGGTGATATCTCGGGTGCTATTACAGATAGCGCCATAAACCAAAGTGCATTGTCTGTAGGAGGCCCTGGCGCATGAATCTGTGCAGCGGGAACGACCTCGGACCAATCAGGGGCCGAGACAACCACCGTCTCATGGGACGGGACACTCAGGGTCAGGGTAAAATCCAATATATATCTGGTGATATCTCGGGTGCTATTAGAGATAGCGCAATAAACGAAAGTGAATTATCTGCAGGAGGCCCTGGCGCATGAATCTGTGCAGCGGGAACGACCTCGGACCACCAGGGGCCGAGAAAACCACCGTCTCATGGTGCCGGACACTCAGGGTCAGGCAAAAATCCGATATATATCTGGTGATATCTCGGGTGCTCTTACAGATAGCGCAATAAACCAAAGTGCATTGTCTGCAGGAAGCCCTGGCGCATGATTCTGTGCAGCGGGAACGACCTCGGACCACCAGGGGCCGAGAAAACCACCGTCTCATGGGGCCGGACTGTCAGGGTCAGTAAAAAATCCAATATATATCTGGTGATATCTCGGGTGCTCTTACAGATAGCGCAATAAATCAAAGTGCATTGTCTCTAGGAGGCCCTGGCGCATGAATCTGTGCAGCGGGAACGACCTCGGACCACCAGGGGCCGAGAAAACCACCGACTCATGGGGTCGGACGCTCAGGGTCAGTGAAAAATCCAATATATATCTGGTGATATCTCGGGTGCTCTTACAGATAGCGCAATAAATCAAAGTGCATTGTCTGTAGGAGGTCCTGGCGCATGAATCTGTGCAGCGGGAACGACCTCGGACCGCCAGCGGCCGAGAAAACTACCGTCTCATGGGGTGGGACACTCAGGGTCAGGGAAAAATCAAATATATATCTGGTGATATCTCGGGTGCTATAAGAGATAGCGCTATAAACCAAAGTGCATTGTCTGCAGCAGGCCCTGGCGCATGAATCTGTACAGCGGGAACGACCTCGGACCACCAGGGGCCGAGAAAACCACCGTCTCATGGGGTCGGACTGTCAGGGTCAGGGAAAAATCCAATATGTATCTGGTGATATCTCGGGTGCTATTAGAGATAGCGCAATAAACCAAAGTGCATTGTCTGTAGGAGGCCCTGGCGCATGAATCTGTACAGCGGGAACGACCTCGGACCACCAGGGGCCGAGAAAACCACCGTCTCATGGGGTCGGACACTCAGGGTCAGGGACAAATCCAATATATATCTGGTGATATCTCGGGTGCTATTACAGATAGCACAATAAATCAAAGCGCATTGTCTGTAGGAGGCCCTGGCGCATGAATCTGTACAGCGGGAACGACCTCGGACCACCAGGGGCCGAGAAAACCACCGTCTCATGGGGCCGGACACTCAGGGTCAGTGAAAAATCCAATATATTTCTGGTGATATCTCGGGTGCTATTACAGATAGCGCAATAAATCAAAGTGCATTGTCTGTAGGAGGCCCTGGCGCATGAATCTGTGCAGCGGGAACGCCCTCGGACCACCAGGGGCCGAGAATATCACCGTCTCATGGGGTCGGACATTCAGGGTCAGTGAAAAATCCAATATATATCTGGTGATATCTCGGGTGCTCTTACAGATAGCGCAATAAATCAAAGTGCATTGTCTGTAGGAGGCCCTGGCGCATGAATCTGTGCAGCGGGAACGCCCTCGGACCACCAGGGGCCGAGAAAATCACCGTCTCATGGGGCCGGACATTCAGCGACAGGGAAAAATCCAATATATGTCTGGTGATATCTCGGATGCTATTACAGATAGCGCAATAAATCAAAGTGCATTGTCTGCAGGAGGCCCTGGCCCATGAATCTGTGCAGCGGGAACGACCTCCGACCACCAGGGGCAGAGAAAACTACCGTCTCATGGGGCCGGACACTCAGGGTCAGGGAAAAATCCAATATATATCTGGTGATATCTCGGGTGCTATAAGAGATAGCGCAACAGACCAAAGTGCATTGTCTGCAGGAGGCCCTGGCGCATGAATCAGTGCAGCGGGAACGCCCTCGGACCACCAGGGTCCGAGAAAATCACCGTCTCATGGGGCCGGACTGTCAGGGTCAGGGAAAAATCCAATATGTATCTGGTGATATCTCGGGTGCTATTAGAGATAGCGCAATAAACCAAAGTGCATTGTCTGCAGCAGGCCCTGGCGCATGAATCTGTGCAGCGGGAACGACCTCGGACCACCAGGGGCCGAGAAAATCACCGTCTCATGGGGCCGGACTGTCAGGGTCAGGGAAAAATCCAATATGTATCTGGTGATATCTCGGATGCTATTAGAGATAGCGCTATAAACCAAAGTGCATTGTCTGCAGCATGCCCTGGCGCATGAATCTGTGCAGCGGGAACGACCTCGGACCACCAGGGGCCGAGAAAACCACCGTCTCATGGGGCCGGACACTCAGGGTCAGGGAAAAATCCAATATATATCTGGTGATATCTCGGGTGCTATTAGAGATAGCGCAATAAACCAAAGTGCATTGTCTGCAGCAGGCCCTAGCGCATGAATCTGTGCAGCGGGAACGACCTCGGACCGCCAGCGGCCGAGAAAACTACCGTCTCATGGGGCCGGACACTCAGGGTCAGGGAAAAATCCAATATATATCTGGTGATATCTCGGGTGCTATAAGAGATAGCGCTATAAACCAAAGTGCATTGTCTGCAGAAGGCCCTGGCGCATGAATCTGTACAGCGGGAACGACCTCGGACCACCAGGGGCCGAGAAAACCACCGTCTCATGGGGTCGGACTGTCAGGGTCAGGGAAAAATCCAATATGTATCTGGTGATATCTCGGGTGCTATTAGAGATAGCGCAATAAACCAAAGTGCATTGTCTGCAGCAGGCCCTGGCGCATGAATCTGTGCAGCGGGAACGACCTCGGACCACCAGGGGCAGAGAAAATCACCGTCTCATGGGGCCGGACTGTCAGGGTCAGGTAAAAATCCAATATATATCTGGTGATATCTCGGGTGCTCTTACAGATAGCGCAATAAATCAAAGTGCATTGTCTGTAGGAGGCCCTGGCGCATGAATCTGTGCAGAGGGAACGCCCTCGGACCACCAGGGGCCGAGAAAATCACCGTCTCATGGGGCCGGACATTCAGCGACAGGGAAAAATCCAATATATGTCTGGTGATATCTCGGATGCTATTACAGATAGCGCAATAAATCAAAGTGCATTGTCTGCAGGAGGCCCTGGCCCATGAATCTGTGCAGCGGGAACGACCTCCGACCACCAGGGGCAGAGAAAACTACCGTCTCATGGGGCCGGACACTCAGTGTCAGGGAAAAATCCAATATATATCTGGTGATATCTCGGGTGCTATAAGAGATAGCGCAACAAACCAAAGTGCATTGTCTGCAGGAGGCCCTGGCGCATGAATCAGTGCAGCGGGAACGCCCTCGGACCACCAGGGTCCGAGAAAATCACCGTCTCATGGGGCCGGACTGTCAGGGTCAGGGAAAAATCCAATATGTATCTGGTGATATCTCGGGTGCTATTAGAGATAGCGCAATAAACCAAAGTGCATTGTCTGCAGCAGGCCCTAGCGCATGAATCTGTGCAGCGGGAACGACCTCGGACCAACAGGGGCCGAGAAAATCACCGTCTCATGGGGCCGGACTGTCAGGGTCAGGGAAAAATCCAATATGTATCTGGTGATATCTCGGATGCTATTAGAGATAGCGCTATAAACCAAAGTGCATTGTCTGCAGCATGCCGTGGCGCATGAATCTGTGCAGCGGGAACGACCTCGGACCACCAGGGGCCGAGAAAACCACCGTCTCATGGGGTCGGACGCTCAGGGTCAGTGAAAAATCCAATATATATCTGGTGATATCTCGGGTGCTCTTACAGATAGCGCAATAAATCAAAGTGCATTGTCTGTAGGAGGCCCTGGCGCATGTATCTGTGCAGCGGGAACGACCTCGGACCGTCAGCGGCCGAGAAAACTACCGTCTCATGGGGTCGTACCCTCAGGGTCAGGGAAAAATGCAATATATGTCTGGTGATATCTCGGGTGCTATAAGAGATAGCGCAATAAACCAAAGTGCATTGTCTGCAGGAGGCCCTGGCGCATGAATCTGTGCAGCGGGAGCGACCTCGGACCACCAGGGACCGAGAAAACTACCGTCCCATGGGGCCGGACACTCAGTGTCAGGGAAAAATCCAATATATATCTGGTGATATCTCGGGTGCTATTAGAGATAGCGCAACAAACCAAAGTGCATTGTCTGGAGGAGGCCCTGGCGCATGAATCTGTGCAGCGGGAACGACCTAGGACCACCAGGGGCCGAGAAAACCACAGTCTCATGGGGCCGGACACTCAGGGTCAGGGAAAAATCCAATATATATCTGGTGATATCTCGGGTGATATTACAGATAGCGCAATAAATCAAAGTGCATTGCCTGTAGGAGGCCCTGGCGCATGAATCAGTGCATCGGGAACCTCCTCGGACCACCAGGGGCCGAGGAAACCACCGTCTCATGGGGCCGGACTGTCAGGGTCAGGGAAAAATCCAATATATATCTGGTGATATCTCGGGTGATATTACAGATAGCGCAATAAATCAAAGTGCATTGCCTGTAGGAGGCCCTGGCGCATGAATCTGTGCAGCGGGATCAACCTCGGACCACGAGGGACCGAGAAAACCACCGTCTCATGGGGCCGGACACTCAGGGTCAGTGAAAAATCCAATATATATCTGGTGATATCTCGGGTGATATTACAGATAGCGCAATAAATCAAAGTGCATTGCCTGTAGGAGGCCCTGGCGCATGAATCTGTGTAGCGGGAACGACCTCGGACCGCCAGCCGCCGAGAAAACTACCGTCTCATGGGGTCGGACACTCAGGGTCAGGGAAAAATCCAATATATGTCTGGTGATATCGCGGGTGCTATTAGAGATAGCGCAATAAACCAAAGTGCATTGTCTGCAGGAGGCCCTGGCGCATGAATCTGTGCAGCGGGAACGACCTCGGTCCACCAGGGGCCGAGAAAACCACCGTCTCATGGGGTCGGACATTGAGGGTCAGGGAAAAATCCAATATATATCTGGTAATATCTCTGATGCTATTACAGATAGCGCAATAAATCAAAGTGCATTATCTGCAAGAGGCCCTGGCCCATGAATCTGTGCAGCGGGAACGACGTCGGACCACCAGGGGCCGAGAAAACCACCGTCTCATGGGGCCGGACTGTCAGGGTCATGGAAAAATCCAATATATATCTGGTGATATCTCGGGTGCTATTAGAGATAGCGAAATAAATCATAGTGCATTGTCTGCAGGGGGCCCTGGCGTATGAATCTGTGCAGCGGGAAAGATCTCGGACCACCAGGGGCCGAGAAAACCACCGTCTAATGGGGTCGGACACTCAGGGTCAGGGAAAAATCCAATATATATCTGGTGATATGTCGCGTGCTCTTACAGATAGCGAAATAAATCAAAGTGCATTGTCTGCAGGAGGCCCTGGCGCATGAATCTGTGCAGCGGGATCGGCCTCGGACCACCAGGGGCCGAGAAAATCACCGTCTCATGGGGCCGGACTGTCAGGGTCAGGGAAAAATTCAATATATATCTGGTGTTATCTCGGGTGCTATTACAGATAGCGCAATAAATCAAAGTGCATTGTCTGCAGGAGGCCCTGGCCCATGAATCTGTGCAGCGGGAACGACCTCCGACCACCAGGGGCAGAGAAAACTACCGTCTCATGGGGCCGGACACTCAGTGTCAGGGAAAAATCCAATATATATCTGGTGATATCTCGGGTGCTATAAGAGATAGCGCAACAAACCAAAGTGCATTGTCTGCAGGAGGCCCTGGCGCATGAATCAGTGCAGCGGGAACGCCCTCGGACCACCAGGGTCCGAGAAAATCACCGTCTCATGGGGCCGGACTGTCAGGGTCAGGGAAAAATCCAATATGTATCTGGTGATATCTCGGGTGCTATTAGAGATAGCGCAATAAACCAAAGTGCATTGTCTGCAGCAGGCCCTAGCGCATGAATCTGTGCAGCGGGAACGACCTCGGACCACCAGGGGCCGAGAAAATCACCGTCTCATGGGGCCGGACTGTCAGGGTCAGGGAAAAATCCAATATGTATCTGGTGATATCTCGGGTGCTATTAGAGATAGCGCAACAAACCAAAGTGCATTGTCTGGAGGAGGCCCTGGCGCATGAATCTGTGCAGCGGGAACGACCTAGGACCACCAGGGGCCGAGAAAACCACAGTCTCATGGGGCCGGACACTCAGGGTCAGGGAAAAATCCAATATATATCTGGTGATATCTCGGGTGATATTACAGATAGCGCAATAAATCAAAGTGCATTGCCTGTAGGAGGCCCTGGCGCATGAATCTGTGCAGCGGGATCAACCTCGGACCACGAGGGACCGAGAAAACCATCGACACATGGGGCCGGACTGTCAGGGTCAGGGAAAAATCCAATATATATCTAGTGATATCTCGGGTGCTATTAGAGAGAGCGCAATAAACAAAAGTTGCATTGTCCGCAGCAGGCCCTGGCGCATGAATCAGTGCATCGGGAACCTCCTCGGACGACCAGGGGCCGAGGAAACCACCGTCTCATGGGGCCGGACTGTCAGGGTCAGGGAAAAATCCAATATATATCTGGTGATATCTCGGGTGATATTACAGATAGCGCAATAAATCAAAGTGCATTGCCTGTAGGAGGCCCTGGCGCATGAATCTGTGCAGCGGGATCAACCTCGGACCACGAGGGACCGAGAAAACCACCGTCTCATGGGGCCGGACACTCAGGGTCAGTGAAAAATCCAATATATATCTGGTGATATCTCGGGTGATATTACAGATAGCGCAATAAATCAAAGTGCATTGCCTGTAGGAGGCCCTGGCGCATGAATCTGTGTAGCGGGAACGACCTCGGACCGCCAGCCGCCGAGAAAACTACCGTCTCATGGGGTCGGACACTCAGGGTCAGGGAAAAATCCAATATATGTCTGGTGATATCGCGGGTGCTATTAGAGATAGCGCAATAAACCAAAGTGCATTGTCTGCAGGAGGCCCTGGCGCATGAATCTGTGCAGCGGGAACGACCTCGGTCCACCAGGGGCCGAGAAAACCACCGTCTCATGGGGTCGGACATTGAGGGTCAGGGAAAAATCCAATATATATCTGGTAATATCTCTGATGCTATTACAGATAGCGCAATAAATCAAAGTGCATTATCTGCAAGAGGCCCTGGCCCATGAATCTGTGCAGCGGGAACGACGTCGGACCACCAGGGGCCGAGAAAACCACCGTCTCATGGGGCCGGACTGTCAGGGTCATGGAAAAATCCAATATATATCTGGTGATATCTCGGGTGCTATTAGAGATAGCGAAATAAATCATAGTGCATTGTCTGCAGGGGGCCCTGGCGTATGAATCTGTGCAGCGGGAAAGATCTCGGACCACCAGGGGCCGAGAAAACCACCGTCTAATGGGGTCGGACACTCAGGGTCAGGGAAAAATCCAATATATATCTGGTGATATGTCGCGTGCTCTTACAGATAGCGAAATAAATCAAAGTGCATTGTCTGCAGGAGGCCCTGGCGCATGAATCTGTGCAGCGGGATCGGCCTCGGACCACCAGGGGCCGAGAAAATCACCGTCTCATTGGGCCGGACTGTCAGGGTCAGGGAAAAATTCAATATATATCTGCTGTTATCTCGGGTGCTATTACAGATAGCGCAATAAATCAAAGTGCATTGCCTGTAGGAGGCCCTGGCGCATGAATCTGTGCAGCGGGATCAACCTCGGACCACCAGGGGCCGAGAAAATCACCGTCTCATGGGGCCGGACTGTCAGGGTCAGGGAAAAATCCAATATATATCTGGTGATATCTCGGGTGATATTACAGATAGCGCAATAAATCAAAGTGCATTGCCTGTAGGAGGCCCTGGCGCATGAATCTGTGCAGCGGGATCAACCTCGGACCACGAGGGACCGAGAAAACCATCGACACATGGGGCCGGACTGTCAGGGTCAAGGAAAAATCCAATATATATCTGGTGGTAACTCGTGTGCTATTAGAGATAGCGAAATAAATCAAAGTGCATTGTCTGCAGGTGGCCCTGGCGCATGGACCTGTGCAGCGGGGACGACCTCGGACCACCAGGGGCCGAGAAAACCACCGTCTCATGGGGTCGGACACTCAGGGTCAGGGACAAATCCAATATATATCTGGTGATATCTCGGGTGATATTACAGATAGCGCAATAAATCAAAGTGCATTGCCTGTAGGAGGCCCTGGCGCATGAATCTGTGCAGCGGGAACGTCCTCGGACCTCCAGGGGCCGAGAAAACTACCGACTCATGGGGCCGGACACTCAGTGTCAGGGAAAAATCCAATATATATCTGGTGATATCTCGGGTGCTATTAGAGATAGCGCAACAAACCAAAGTGCATTGTCTGCAGGAGGCCCTGGCGCATGAATCTGTGCAGCGGGAACGACCTCGGACCACCAGGGGCCGAGAAAATTACCGTCTCATGGGGCCGGACTGTCAGGGTCAGGGAAAAATCCAATATATATCTGGTGATATCTCGGGTGCTATTAGAGATAGCGCAATAAATCAAAGTGCATTGTCTGTAGGAGGACCTGGCGCATGGATCTGTGCAGTGGGATCGACCTCGGACCTCCAGGGGCTGAGAAAACCACCGTCTCATGGGGCCGGACACTCAGGGTCAGGGGAACATCCAATATATATCTGGTGATATCTCTGGTGCTATTACAGATAGCGCAATAAATCAAAGTGCATTGTCTGCAGGAGGCCCTGGCCCATGAATCTGTGCAGCGGGAACGACCTCCGACCACCAGGGGCAGAGAAAACTACCGTCTCATGGGGCCGGACACTCAGGGTCAGGGAAAAATCCAATATATATCTGGTGATATCTCGGGTGCTATAAGAGATAGCGCAACAAACCAAAGTGCATTGTCTGCAGGAGGCCCTGGCGCATGAATCTGTGCAGCGGGAACGCCCTCGGACCACCAGGGTCCGAGAAAATCACCGTCTCATGGGGCCGGACTGTCAGGGTCAGGGAAAAATCCAATATGTATCTGGTGATATCTCGGGTGCTATTAGAGATAGCGCAATAAACCAAAGTGCATTGTCTGCAGCAGGCCCTGGCGCATGAATCTGTGCAGCGGGAACGACCTCGGACCACCAGGGGCCGAGAAAATCACCGTCTCATGGGGCCGGACTGTCAGGGTCAGGGAAAAATCCAATATGTATCTGGTGATATCTCGGGTGCTATTAGAGATAGCGCTATAAACCAAAGTGCATTGTCTGCAGCATGCCCTGGCGCATGAATCTGTGCAGCGGGAACGACCTCGGACCACCAGGGGCCGAGAAAACCACCGTCTCATGGGGTCGGACGCTCAGGGTCAGTGAAAAATCCAATATATATCTGGTGATATCTCGGGTGCTCTTACAGATAGCGCAATAAATCAAAGTGCATTGTCTGTAGGAGGCCCTGGCGCATGTATCTGTGCAGCGGGAACGACCTCGGACCGTCAGCGGCCGAGAAAACTACCGTCTCATGGGGTCGTACCCTCAGGGTCAGGGAAAAATGCAATATATGTCTGGTGATATCTCGGGTGCTATAAGAGATAGCGCAATAAACCAAAGTGCATTGTCTGCAGGAGGCCCTGGCGCATGAATCTGTGCAGCGGGAGCGACCTCGGACCACCAGGGGCCGAGAAAACTACCGTCCCATGGGGCCGGACACTCAGTGTCAGGGAAAAATCCAATATATATCTGGTGATATCTCGGGTGCTATTAGAGATAGCGCAACAAACCAAAGTGCATTGTCTGGAGGAGGCCCTGGCGCATGAATCTGTGCAGCGGGAACGACCTAGGACCACCAGGGGCCGAGAAAACCACCGTCTCATGGGGCCGGACACTCAGGGTCAGGGAATAATCCAATATATATCTGGTGATATCGCGGGTGCTATTACAGATAGCGCAATAAATCAAAGTGCATTGTCTGTAGCAGGCCCTGGCGCATGAATCTGGCCAACGGGAACGACCTCGGACCACCAGGGGCCGAGAAAACCACAGTCTCACGGGGCCGGACACTCAGGGTCAGGGGAAAATCCAATATATATCTGGTGATATCTCGGGTGCTATTTGAGATAGCGCTATAAATCAAAGTGCATTGTCTGCAGGAAGCCCTGATGCATGATTCTGTGCAGCTCGAATGACCTCGGACAACCAGGGGCCGAGAAAACCTCCGTCTCATGCGGCCGGACACTCAGGGTCAGGGGAAAATCCAATATATATCTGGTGATATCGCGCGTGCTATTAGAGATAGCGCAATAAACTAAAGTGAGTTATCTGCAGGAGGCCCTGGCGCATGCATCTGTGCAGCGGGAACGACCACGGACCACCAGGGGCCGAGAAAACCACAGTCACATGGGGCCGGACACACAGGGTCAGGGGAAAATTCAATATATATCTGGTGATATCTCGGGTGCTATTAGAGATAGCGCAATGAATCAAAGTGCATTGTCTGCAGGAAGCCCTGATGCGTGATTCTGTGCAGCGGGAACGACCTCGGAACACCAGGGGCCGAGATTATCACCGTCTCATGGGGCCGGACTGTCAGGGTCGGGGAAAAATCCATTATATATCTGGTGATATCTCGGGTGCTATTAGAGATAGCGCAATAAATCAAAGTGCATTGTCTGTAGGAGGCACTGGCGTATGAATCTGTGCAGAGGGAACGACCTCGGACCACCAGGGGCCGAGAAAACCACAGTCTCATGGGGCCGGGCACTCAGGGTCAGGAGAAAATCCAATATATATCTGGTGATATCTCGGGTGCTATTACAGATAACGCAATAAATCAAAGTGCTTTGTCTGTAGGAGGCCCTGGTGCATGAATATGTGCAGCGGGAACGATCTCGGTCCACCAGGGGCCGAGAAAACCACAGTCTCATGGGGCTGGACACTCAGGGTCAGGGGAAAATCCAATATATATCTGGTGATATCTCGGGTGCTATTAGAGATAGCGCAATAAACCAAAGTGAATTATCTGCAGGAGGCCCTGGCGCATGCATCTGTGCAGCGGGAACGACCTCGGACCACCAGGGGCCGAGAAAACCACCGGCTCATGGGGCCGGACACTCTGGGTCAGGGAAAAATCCAATATATATGTGCTGATATCCCGGGTGCTATTACAGATAGCGCAATAAATCAAGGTGCATTGTCTGTAGGAGGCCCTGGCGCATGAATCTGTGCAGCGGGAACGACCTCGGACCACCAGGGGCCGAGAAAACCACAGTCTCATGGGGCCGGACACTCAGGGTCAGGGGAAAATCCAATATATTTCTGGTGATATCTCGGGTGCTATTACAGATACCGCAATAAATCAAAGTGCATTGTCTGTAGGAGGCCCTGGCGCATGAATCTGTGCAGCGGGAACGCCCTCGGACCACCAGGGGCCGAGAAAATCACCGTCTCATGGGGTCGGACATTCAGGGTCAGTGAAAAATCCAATATATATCTGGTGATATCTCGGGTGCTCTTACAGATAGCGCAATAAATCAAAGTGCATTGTCTGTAGGAGGCCCTGGCGCATGAATCTGTGCAGCGGGAACGCCCTCGGACCACCAGGGGCCGAGAAAATCACCGTCTCATGGGGCCGGACATTCAGCGACAGGGAAAAATCCAATATATGTCTGGTGATATCTCGGATGCTATTACAGATAGCGCAATAAATCAAAGTGCATTGTCTGCAGGAGGCCCTGGCGCATGAATCTGTGCAGCGGGAACGACCTCCGACCACCAGGGGCAGAGAAAACTACGGTCTCATGGGGCCGGACTGTCAGGGTCAGGTAAAAATCCAATATATATCTGGTGATTTCTCGGGTGCTATTAGAGATAGCGAAATAAATCAAAGTGCATTGTCTGCAGGAGGCCCTGGCGCATGAATCAGTGCAGCGGGAACGCCCTCGGACCACCAGGGTCCGAGAAAATCACCGTCTCATGGGGCCGGACTGTCAGGGTCAGGGAAAAATCCAATATGTATCTGGTGATATCTCGGGTGCTATTAGAGATAGCGCAATAAACCAAAGTGCATTGTCTGCAGCAGGCCCTGGCGCATGAATCTGTGCAGCGGGAACGACCTCGGACCACCAGGGGCCGAGAAAATCACCGTCTCATGGGGCCGGACTGTCAGGGTCAGGGAAAAATCCAATATGTATCTGGTGATATCTCGGGTGCTATTAGAGATAGCGCAACAAACCAAAGTGCATTGTCTGGAGGAGGCCCTGGCGCATGAATCTGTGCAGCGGGAACGACCTAGGACCACCAGGGGCCGAGAAAACCACCGTCTCATGGGGCCGGACACTCAGGGTCAGGGAATAATCCAATATATATCTGGTGATATCGCGGGTGCTATTACAGATAGCGCAATAAATCAAAGTGCATTGTCTGTAGCAGGCCCTGGCGCATGAATCTGGCCAACGGGAACGACCTCGGACCACCAGGGGCCGAGAAAACCACAGTCTCACGGGGCCGGACACTCAGGGTCAGGGGAAAATCCAATATATATCTGGTGATATCTCGGGTGCTATTTGAGATAGCGCTATAAATCAAAGTGCATTGTCTGCAGGAAGCCCTGATGCATGATTCTGTGCAGCGGGATCGGCCTCGGACCACCAGGGGCCGAGAAAATCACCGTCTCATGGGGCCGGACTGTCAGGGTCAGGGAAAAATTCAATATATATCTGGTGTTATCTCGGGTGCTATTACAGATAGCGCAATAAATCAAAGTGCATTGCCTGTAGGAGGCCCTGGCGCATGAATCTGTGCAGCGGGATCAACCTCGGACCACCAGGGGCCGAGAAAATCACCGTCTCATGGGGCCGGACTGTCAGGGTCAGGGAAAAATCCAATATATATCTGGTGATATCTCGGGTGATATTACAGATAGCGCAATAAATCAAAGTGCATTGCCTGTAGGAGGCCCTGGCGCATGAATCTGTGCAGCGGGATCAACCTCGGACCACGAGGGACCGAGAAAACCATCGACACATGGGGCCGGACTGTCAGGGTCAAGGAAAAATCCAATATATATCTGGTGGTAACTCGTGTGCTATTAGAGATAGCGAAATAAATCAAAGTGCATTGTCTGCATGTGGCCCTGGCGCATGGACCTGTGCAGCGGGGACGACCTCGGACCACCAGGGGCCGAGAAAACCACCGTCTCATGGGGTCGGACACTCAGGGTCAGGGACAAATCCAATATATATCTGGTGATATCTCGGGTGATATTACAGATAGCGCAATAAATCAAAGTGCATTGCCTGTAGGAGGCCCTGGCGCATGAATCTGTGCAGCGGGAACGTCCTCGGACCTCCAGGGGCCGAGAAAACTACCGACTCATGGGGCCGGACACTCAGTGTCAGGGAAAAATCCAATATATATCTGGTGATATCTCGGGTGCTATTAGAGATAGCGCAACAAACCAAAGTGCATTGTCTGCAGGAGGCCCTGGCGCATGAATCTGTGCAGCGGGAACGACCTCGGACCACCAGGGGCCGAGAAAATTACCGTCTCATGGGGCCGGACTGTCAGGGTCAGGGAAAAATCCAATATATATCTGGTGATATCTCGGGTGCTATTAGAGATAGCGCAATAAATCAAAGTGCATTGTCTGTAGGAGGCACTGGCGTATGAATCTGTGCAGAGGGAACGACCTCGGACTACCAGGGGCCGAGAAAACCACAGTCTCATGGGGCCGGGCACTCAGGGTCAGGAGAAAATCCAATATATATCTGGTGATATCTCGGGTGCTATTACAGATAACGCAATAAATCAAAGTGCTTTGTCTGTAGGAGGCCCTGGTGCATGAATATGTGCAGCGGGAACGATCTCGGTCCACCAGGGGCCGAGAAAACCACAGTCTCATGGGGCTGGACACTCAGGGTCAGGGGAAAATCCAATATATATCTGGTGATATCTCGGGTGCTATTAGAGATAGCGCAATAAACCAAAGTGAATTATCTGCAGGAGGCCCTGGCGCATGCATCTGTGCAGCGGGAACGACCTCGGACCACCAGGGGCCGAGAAAACCACCGGCTCATGGGGCCGGACACTCTGGGTCAGGGAAAAATCCAATATATATGTGCTGATATCCCGGGTGCTATTACAGATAGCGCAATAAATCAAGGTGCATTGTCTGTAGGAGGCCCTGGCGCATGAATCTGTGCAGCGGGAACGACCTCGGACCACCAGGGGCCGAGAAAACCACAGTCTCATGGGGCCGGACACTCAGGGTCAGGGGAAAATCCAATATATTTCTGGTGATATCTCGGGTGCTATTACAGATACCGCAATAAATCAAAGTGCATTGTCTGTAGGAGGCCCTGGCGCATGAATCTGTGCAGCGGGAACGCCCTCGGACCACCAGGGGCCGAGAAAATCACCGTCTCATGGGGTCGGACATTCAGGGTCAGTGAAAAATCCAATATATATCTGGTGATATCTCGGGTGCTCTTACAGATAGCGCAATAAATCAAAGTGCATTGTCTGTAGGAGGCCCTGGCGCATGAATCTGTGCAGCGGGAACGCCCTCGGACCACCAGGGGCCGAGAAAATCACCGTCTCATGGGGCCGGACATTCAGCGACAGGGAAAAATCCAATATATGTCTGGTGATATCTCGGATGCTATTACAGATAGCGCAATAAATCAAAGTGCATTGTCTGCAGGAGGCCCTGGCGCATGAATCTGTGCAGCGGGAACGACCTCCGACCACCAGGGGCAGAGAAAACTACGGTCTCATGGGGCCGGACTGTCAGGGTCAGGTAAAAATCCAATATATATCTGGTGATTTCTCGGGTGCTATTAGAGATAGCGAAATAAATCAAAGTGCATTGTCTGCAGGAGGCCCTGGCGCATGAATCAGTGCAGCGGGAACGCCCTCGGACCACCAGGGTCCGAGAAAATCACCGTCTCATGGGGCCGGACTGTCAGGGTCAGGGAAAAATCCAATATGTATCTGGTGATATCTCGGGTGCTATTAGAGATAGCGCAATAAACCAAAGTGCATTGTCTGCAGCAGGCCCTGGCGCATGAATCTGTGCAGCGGGAACGACCTCGGACCACCAGGGGCCGAGAAAATCACCGTCTCATGGGGCCGGACTGTCAGGGTCAGGGAAAAATCCAATATGTATCTGGTGATATCTCGGGTGCTATTAGAGATAGCGCTATAAACCAAAGTGCATTGTCTGCAGCATGCCCTGGCGCATGAATCTGTGCAGCGGGAACGACCTCGGACCACCAGGGGCCGAGAAAACCACCGTCTCATGGGGTCGGACGCTCAGGGTCAGTGAAAAATCCAATATATATCTGGTGATATCTCGGGTGCTCTTACAGATAGCGCAATAAATCAAAGTGCATTGTCTGTAGGAGGCCCTGGCGCATGTATCTGTGCAGCGGGAACGACCTCGGACCGTCAGCGGCCGAGAAAACTACCGTCTCATGGGGTCGTACCCTCAGGGTCAGGGAAAAATGCAATATATGTCTGGTGATATCTCGGGTGCTATAAGAGATAGCGCAATAAACCAAAGTGCATTGTCTGCAGGAGGCCCTGGCGCATGAATCTGTGCAGCGGGAGCGACCTCGGACCACCAGGGGCCGAGAAAACTACCGTCCCATGGGGCCGGACACTCAGTGTCAGGGAAAAATCCAATATATATCTGGTGATATCTCGGGTGCTATTAGAGATAGCGCAACAAACCAAAGTGCATTGTCTGGAGGAGGCCCTGGCGCATGAATCTGTGCAGCGGGAACGACCTAGGACCACCAGGGGCCGAGAAAACCACCGTCTCATGGGGCCGGACACTCAGGGTCAGGGAATAATCCAATATATATCTGGTGATATCGCGGGTGCTATTACAGATAGCGCAATAAATCAAAGTGCATTGTCTGTAGCAGGCCCTGGCGCATGAATCTGGCCAACGGGAACGACCTCGGACCACCAGGGGCCGAGAAAACCACAGTCTCACGGGGCCGGACTGTCAGGGTCAGGGAAAAATCCAATATGTATCTGGTGATATCTCGGATGCTATTAGAGATAGCGCTATAAACCAAAGTGCATTGTCTGCAGCATGCCCTGGCGCATGAATCTGTGCAGCGGGAACGACCTCGGACCACCAGGGGCCGAGAAAACCACCGTCTCATGGGGCCGGACACTCAGGGTCAGGGAAAAATCCAATATATATCTGGTGATATCTCGGGTGCTATTTGAGATAGCGCTATAAATCAAAGTGCATTGTCTGCAGGAAGCCCTGATGCATGATTCTGTGCAGCTCGAATGACCTCGGACAACCAGGGGCCGAGAAAACCTCCGTCTCATGCGGCCGGACACTCAGGGTCAGGGGAAAATCCAATATATATCTGGTGATATCGCGCGTGCTATTAGAGATAGCGCAATAAACTAAAGTGAGTTATCTGCAGGAGGCCCTGGCGCATGAATCTGTGCAACGGGAACGACCTCGGACCACCAGGGGCCGAGTAAACCACAGTCACATGGGGCCGGACACTCAGGGTCAGGGGAATATCCAATATATATCTGGTGATATCTCGGGTGCTATTAGAGATAGCGCAATAAACCAAAGTGAATTATCTGCAGGAGGCCCTGGCGCATGCATCTGTGCAGCGGGAACGACCTCGGACCACCAGGGGCCGAGAAAACCACCGGCTCATGGGGCCGGACACTCTGGGTCAGGGAAAAATCCAATATATATGTGCTGATATCCCGGGTGCTATTACAGATAGCGCAATAAATCAAGGTGCATTGTCTGTAGGAGGCCCTGGCGCATGAATCTGTGCAGCGGGAACGACCTCGGACCACCAGGGGCCGAGAAAACCACAGTCTCATGGGGCCGGACACTCAGGGTCAGGGGAAAATCCAATATATATCTGGTGATATCTCGGGTGCTATTAGAGATAGCGCAATAAACGAAAGTGAATTATCTGCAGGAGGCCCTGGCGCATGAATCTGTGCAACGGGAACGACCTCGGACCACCAGGGGCCGAGTAAACCACAGTCACATGGGGCCGGACACTCAGGGTCAGGGGAATATCCAATATATATCTGGTGATATCTCGGGTGCTATTAGAGATAGCGCAATAAATCAAAGTGCATTGTCTGTAGGAGGCCCTGGCGCATGAATCTGTGCAGCGGGAACGACCTCGGACCACCAGGGGCCGAGAAAACCACCGTCTCATGGTGCCGGACACTCAGGGTCAGGGAAAAATCCAATATATATCTGGTGATATCTCGGGTGCTATTAGAGATAGCGCAATAAACCAAAGTGAGTTATCTGCAGGAGGCCCTGGCGCCTGAATCTGTGCAGCGGGAACGACCTCGGACCACCAGGGGCCGAAAAAACCACAGTCTCATGGGGCCGGACACGCAGGGTCAGGGGAAAATCCAATATATATCTGGTGATATCTCGGGTCCTATTACAGATAGCGCAATAAATCAAAGTGCATTGTCTGTAGGAGGCCGTGGCGCATGAATCTGTGCAGCGGGAACGACCTCGGACCACCAGGGGCCGAGAAAACCACCGTCTCATGGGGCTGGACACTCAGGGTCAGGGAAATATCCAATATATATCTGGTGATATCTCGGGTGCTATTAGAGATAGCGCAATAAATCAAAGCGCATTGTCTGTAGGAGGCCCTGGCGCATGAATCTGTACAGCGGGAACGACCTCGGACCACCAGGGGCCGAGAAAACCACCGTCTCATGGGGCCGGACACTCAGGGTCAGTGAAAAATCCAATATATTTCTGGTGATATCTCGGGTGCTATTACAGATAGCGCCATAAACCAAAGTGCATTGTCTGTAGGAGGCCCTGGCGCATGAATCTGTGCAGCGGGAACGACCTCGGACCAATCAGGGGCCGAGACAACCACCGTCTCATGGGACGGGACACTCAGGGTCAGGGTAAAATCCAATATATATCTGGTGATATCTCGGGTGCTATTAGAGATAGCGCAATAAACGAAAGTGAATTATCTGCAGGAGGCCCTGGCGCATGAATCTGTGCAGCGGGAACGACCTCGGACCACCAGGGGCCGAGAAAACCACCGTCTCATGGTGCCGGACACTCAGGGTCAGGCAAAAATCCGATATATATCTGGTGATATCTCGGGTGCTCTTACAGATAGCGCAATAAACCAAAGTGCATTGTCTGCAGGAAGCCCTGGCGCATGATTCTGTGCAGCGGGAACGACCTCGGACCACCAGGGGCCGAGAAAACCACCGTCTCATGGGGCCGGACTGTCAGGGTCAGTAAAAAATCCAATATATATCTGGTGATATCTCGGGTGCTCTTACAGATAGCGCAATAAATCAAAGTGCATTGTCTGTAGGAGGCCCTGGGGCATGAATCTGTGCAGCGGGAACGACCTCGGACCACCAGGGGCCGAGAAAACCACCGTCTCATGGGGTCGGACGCTCAGGGTCAGTGAAAAATCCAATATATATCTGGTGATATCTCGGGTGCTCTTACAGATAGCGCAATAAATCAAAGTGCATTGTCTGTAGGAGGTCCTGGCGCATGAATCTGTTCAGCGGGAACGACCTCGGACCGCCAGCGGCCGAGAAAACTACCGTCTCATGGGGTGGGACACTCAGGGTCAGGGAAAAATCAAATATATATCTGGTGATATCTCGGGTGCTATAAGAGATAGCGCTATAAACCAAAGTGCATTGTCTGCAGCAGGCCCTGGCGCATGAATCTGTACAGCGGGAACGACCTCGGACCACCAGGGGCCGAGAAAACCACCGTCTCATGGGGTCGGACTGTCAGGGTCAGGGAAAAATCCAATATGTATCTGGTGATATCTCGGGTGCTATTAGAGATAGCGCAATAATCCAAAGTGCATTGTCTGCAGCAGGCCCTGGCGCATGAATCTGTGCAGCGGGAACGACCTCGGACCACCAGGGGCAGAGAAAATCACCGTCTCATGGGGCCGGACTGTCAGGGTCTGGTAAAAATCCAATATATATCTGGTGATATCTCGGGTGCTATTAGAGATAGCGAAATAAATCAAAGTGCATTGTCTGCAGGAGGCACTGGCGCATGAATCTGTGCAGCGGGAACGACCTCGGACCACCAGGGGCCGAGAAAACCACCGTCTCATGGGGTCGGACACTCAGGGTCAGGGACAAATCCAATATATATCTGGTGATATCTCGGGTGCTATTACAGATAGCGCAATAAATCAAAGCGCATTGTCTGTAGGAGGCCCTGGCGCATGAATCTGTACAGCGGGAACGACCTCGGACCACCAGGGGCCGAGAAAACCACCGTCTCATGGGGCCGGACACTCAGGGTCAGTGAAAAATCCAATATATTTCTGGTGATATCTCGGGTGCTATTACAGATAGCGCAATAAATCAAAGTGCATTGTCTGTAGGAGGCCCTGGCGCATGAATCTGTGCAGCGGGAACGCCCTCGGACCACCAGGGGCCGAGAAAATCACCGTCTCATGGGGTCGGACATTCAGGGTCAGTGAAAAATCCAATATATATCTGGTGATATCTCGGGTGCTCTTACAGATAGCGCAATAAATCAAAGTGCATTGTCTGTAGGAGGCCCTGGCGCATGAATCTGTGCAGCGGGAACGCCCTCGGACCACCAGGGGCCGAGAAAATCACCGTCTCATGGGGCCGGACATTCACCGACAGGGAAAAATCCAATATATGTCTGGTGATATCTCGGATGCTATTACAGATAGCGCAATAAATCAAAGTGCATTGTCTGCAGGAGGCCCTGGCCCATGAATCTGTGCAGCGGGAACGACCTCCGACCACCAGGGGCAGAGAAAACTACCGTCTCATGGGGCCGGACACTCAGGGTCAGGGAAAAATCCAATATATATCTGGTGATATCTCGGGTGCTATAAGAGATAGCGCAACAGACCAAAGTGCATTGTCTGCAGGAGGCCCTGGCGCATGAATCAGTGCAGCGGGAACGCCCTCGGACCACCAGGGTCCGAGAAAATCACCGTCTCATGGGGCCGGACTGTCAGGGTCAGGGAAAAATCCAATATGTATCTGGTGATATCTCGGGTGCTATTAGAGATAGCGCAATAAACCAAAGTGCATTGTCTGCAGCAGGCCCTGGCGCATGAATCTGTGCAGCGGGAACGACCTCGGACCACCAGGGGCCGAGAAAATCACCGTCTCATGGGGCCGGACTGTCAGGGTCAAGGAAAAATCCAATATGTATCTGGTGATATCTCGGATGCTATTAGAGATAGCGCTATAAACCAAAGTGCATTGTCTGCAGCATGCCCTGGCGCATGAATCTGTGCAGCGGGAACGACCTCGGACCACCAGGGGCCGAGAAAACCACCGTCTCATGGGGCCGGACACTCAGGGTCAGGGAAAAATCCAATATATATCTGGTGATATCTCGGGTGCTCTTACAGATAGCGCAATAAATCAAAGTGCATTGTCTGTAGGAGGCCCTGGCGCATGAATCTGTACAGCGGGAACGACCTCGGACCACCAGGGGCCGAGAAAACCACCGTCTCATGGGGTCGGACTGTCAGGGTCAGGGAAAAATCCAATATGTATCTGGTGATATCTCGGGTGCTATTAGAGATAGCGCAATAATCCAAAGTGCATTGTCTGCAGCAGGCCCTGGCGCATGAATCTGTGCAGCGGGAACGACCTCGGACCACCAGGGGCAGAGAAAATCACCGTCTCATGGGGCCGGACTGTCAGGGTCTGGTAAAAATCCAATATATATCTGGTGATATCTCGGGTGCTATTAGAGATAGCGAAATAAATCAAAGTGCATTGTCTGCAGGAGGCACTGGCGCATGAATCTGTGCAGCGGGAACGACCTCGGACCACCAGGGGCCGAGAAAACCACCGTCTCATGGGGTCGGACACTCAGGGTCAGGGACAAATCCAATATATATCTGGTGATATCTCGGGTGCTATTACAGATAGCGCAATAAATCAATGCGCATTGTCTGTAGGAGGCCCTGGCGCATGAATCTGTACAGCGGGAACGACCTCGGACCACCAGGGGCCGAGAAAACCACCGTCTCATGGGGCCGGACACTCAGGGTCAGTGAAAAATCCAATATATTTCTGGTGATATCTCGGGTGCTATTACAGATAGCGCAATAAATCAAAGTGCATTGTCTGTAGGAGGCCCTGGCGCATGAATCTGTGCAGCGGGAACGCCCTCGGACCACCAGGGGCCGAGAAAATCACCGTCTCATGGGGTCGGACATTCAGGGTCAGTGAAAAATCCAATATATATCTGGTGATATCTCGGGTGCTCTTACAGATAGCGCAATAAATCAAAGTGCATTGTCTGTAGGAGGCCCTGGCGCATGAATCTGTGCAGCGGGAACGCCCTCGGACCACCAGGGGCCGAGAAAATCACCGTCTCATGGGGCCGGACATTCACCGACAGGGAAAAATCCAATATATGTCTGGTGATATCTCGGATGCTATTACAGATAGCGCAATAAATCAAAGTGCATTGTCTGCAGGAGGCCCTGGCCCATGAATCTGTGCAGCGGGAACGACCTCCGACCACCAGGGGCAGAGAAAACTACCGTTTCATGGGGCCGGACACTCAGGGTCAGGGAAAAATCCAATATATATCTGGTGATATCTCGGGTGCTATAAGAGATAGCGCAACAGACCAAAGTGCATTGTCTGCAGGAGGCCCTGGCGCATGAATCAGTGCAGCGGGAACGCCCTCGGACCACCAGGGTCCGAGAAAATCACCGTCTCATGGGGCCGGACTGTCAGGGTCAGGGAAAAATCCAATATGTATCTGGTGATATCTCGGGTGCTATTAGAGATAGCGCAATAAACCAAAGTGCATTGTCTGCAGCAGGCCCTGGCGCATGAATCTGTGCAGCGGGAACGACCTCGGACCACCAGGGGCCGAGAAAATCACCGTCTCATGGGGCCGGACTGTCAGGGTCAGGGAAAAATCCAATATGTATCTGGTGATATCTCGGATGCTATTAGAGATAGCGCTATAAACCAAAGTGCATTGTCTGCAGCATGCCCTGGCGCATGAATCTGTGCAGCGGGAACGACCTCGGACCACCAGGGGCCGAGAAAACCACCGTCTCATGGGGCCGGACACTCAGGGTCAGGGAAAAATCCAATATATATCTGGTGATATCTCGGGTGCTCTTACAGATAGCGCAATAAATCAAAGTGCATTGTCTGTAGGAGGTCCTGACGCATGAATCTGTGCAGCGGGAACGACCTCGGATCGCCAGCGGCCGAGAAAACTACCGTCTCATGGGGTCGGACACTCAGGGTCAGGGAAAAATCCAATATATATCTGGTGATATCTCGGGTGCTATAAGAGATAGCGCTATAAACCAAAGTGCATTGTCTGCAGAAGGCCCTGGCGCATGAATCTGTACAGCGGGAACGACCTCGGACCACCAGGGGCCGAGAAAACCACCGTCTCATGGGGTCGGACTGTCAGGGTCAGGGAAAAATCCAATATGTATCTGGTGATATCTCGGGTGCTATTAGAGATAGCGCAATAAACCAAAGTGCATTGTCTGCAGCAGGCCCTGGCGCATGAATCTGTGCAGCGGGAACGACCTCGGACCACCAGGGGCAGAGAAAATCACCGTCTCATGGGGCCGGACTGTCAGGGTCAGGTAAAAATCCAATATATATCTGGTGATATCTCGGGTGCTCTTACAGATAGCGCAATAAATCAAAGTGCATTGTCTGTAGGAGGCCCTGGCGCATGAATCTGTGCAGCGGGAACGCCCTCGGACCACCAGGGGCCGAGAAAATCACCGTCTCATGGGGCCGGACATTCAGCGACAGGGAAAAATCCAATATATGTCTGGTGATATCTCGGATGCTATTACAGATAGCGCAATAAATCAAAGTGCATTGTCTGCAGGAGGCCCTGGCCCATGAATCTGTGCAGCGGGAACGACCTCCGACCACCAGGGGCAGAGAAAACTACCGTCTCATGGGGCCGGACACTCAGGGTCAGGGAAAAATCCAATATATATCTGGTGATATCTCGGGTGCTATAAGAGATAGCGCAACAAACCAAAGTGCATTGTCTGCAGGAGGCCCTGGCGCATGAATCAGTGCAGCGGGAACGCCCTCGGACCACCAGGGTCCGAGAAAATCACCGTCTCATGGGGCCGGACTGTCAGGGTCAGGGAAAAATCCAATATGTATCTGGTGATATCTCGGGTGCTATTAGAGATAGCGCAATAAACCAAAGTGCATTGTCTGCACCAGGCCCTGGCGCATGAATCTGTGCAGCGGGAACGACCTCGGACCACCAGGGGCCGAGAAAATCACCGTCTCATGGGGCCGGACTGTCAGGGTCAGGGAAAAATCCAATATGTATCTGGTGATATCTCGGATGCTATTAGAGATAGCGCTATAAACCAAAGTGCATTGTCTGCAGCATGCCCTGGCGCATGAATCTGTGCAGCGGGAACGACCTCGGACCACCAGGGGCCGAGAAAACCACCGTCTCATGGGGTCGGACGCTCAGGGTCAGTGAAAAATCCAATATATATCTGGTGATATCTCGGGTGCTCTTACAGATAGCGCAATAAATCAAAGTGCATTGTCTGTAGGAGGTCCTGACGCATGAATCTGTGCAGCGGGACCGACCTCGGACCGCCAGCGGCCGAGAAAACTACCGTCTCATGGGGTCGGACACTCAGGGTCAGGGAAAAATCCAATATATATCTGGTGATATCTCGGGTGCTATAAGAGATAGCGCTATAAACCAAAGTGCATTGTCTGCAGAAGGCCCTGGCGCATGAATCTGTGCAGCGGGAACGCCCTCGGACCACCAGGGGCCGAGAAAATCACCGTCTCATGGGGCCGGACATTCAGCGACAGGGAAAAATCCAATATATGTCTGGTGATATCTCGGATGCTATTACAGATAGCGCAATAAATCAAAGTGCATTGTCTGCAGGAGGCCCTGGCGCATGAATCTGTACAGCGGGAACGACCTCGGACCACCAGGGGCCGAGAAAACCACCGTCTCATGGGGCCGGACACTCAGGGTCAGTGAAAAATCCAATATATTTCTGGTGATATCTCGGGTGCTATTACAGATAGCGCAATAAATCAAAGTGCATTGTCTGTAGGAGGCCCTGGCGCATGAATCTGTGCAGCGGGAACGCCCTCGGACCACCAGGGGCCGAGAAAATCACCGTCTCATCGGGTCGGACATTCAGGGTCAGTGAAAAATCCAATATATATCTGGTGATATCTCGGGTGCTCTTACAGATAGCGCAATAAATCAAAGTGCATTGTCTGTAGGAGGCCCTGGCGCATGAATCTGTGCAGCGGGAACGCCCTCGGACCACCAGGGGCCGAGAAAATCACCGTCTCATGGGGCCGGACATTCAGCGACAGGGAAAAATCCAATATATGTCTGGTGATATCTCGGATGCTATTACAGATAGCGCAATAAATCAAAGTGCATTGTCTGCAGGAGGCCCTGGCGCATGAATCTGTGCAGCGGGAACGACCTCCGACCACCAGGGGCAGAGAAAACTACGGTCTCATGGGGCCGGACTGTCAGGGTCAGGTAAAAATCCAATATATATCTGGTGATTTCTCGGGTGCTATTAGAGATAGCGAAATAAATCAAAGTGCATTGTCTGCAGGAGGCCCTGGCGCATGAATCAGTGCAGCGGGAACGCCCTCGGACCACCAGGGTCCGAGAAAATCACCGTCTCATGGGGCCGGACTGTCAGGGTCAGGGAAAAATCCAATATGTATCTGGTGATATCTCGGGTGCTATTAGAGATAGCGCTATAAACCAAAGTGCATTGTCTGCAGCATGCCCTGGCGCATGAATCTGTGCAGCGGGAACGACCTCGGACCACCAGGGGCCGAGAAAACCACCGTCTCATGGGGCCGGACGCTCAGGGTCAGTGAAAAATCCAATATATATCTGGTGATATCTCGGGTGCTCTTACAGATAGCGCAATAAATCAAAGTGCATTGTATGTAGGAGGTCCTGACGCATGAATCTGTGCAGCGGGAACGACCTCGGACCGCCAGCGGCCGAGAAAACTACCGTCTCATGGGGTCGGACAATCAGGGTCAGGGAAAAATCCAATGTATATCTGGTGATATCTCGGGTGCTATTAGAGATAGCGCAATAAATAAAAGTGCATAGTCTGTAGGTGGCCCTGGCGCATGGACCTGTGCAGCGGGAACGACCTCGGGCCACCAGGGGCCGAGAAAACCACCGTCTCATGCGGTCGGACACTCAGGGTCAGGGACAAATCCAATATATATCTGGTGATATCTCGGGTGCTATTAGAGATAGCGCAATAAATAAAAGTGCATAGTCTGTAGGTGGCCCTGGCGCATGGACCTGTGCAGCGGGAACGACCTCGGGCCACCAGGGGCCGAGAAAACCACCGTCTCATGCGGTCGGACACTCAGGGTCAGGGACAAATCCAATATATATCTGGTGATATCTCGGGTGCTATAAGAGATAGCGCAACAAACCAAAGTGCATTGTCTGCAGGAGGCCCTGGCGCATGAATCAGTGCAGCGGGAACGCCCTCGGACGACCAGGGTCCGAGAAAATCACCGTCTCATGGGGCCGGACTGTCAGGGTCAGGGAAAAATCCAATATGTATCTGGTGATATCTCGGGTGCTATTAGAGATAGCGCTATAAACCAAAGTGCATTGTCTGCAGCATGCCCTGGCGCATGAATCTGTGCAGCGGGAACGACCTCGGACCACCAGGGGCAGAGAAAACCACCGTCGCATGGGGTCGGACGCTCAGGGTCAGTGAAAAATCCAATATATATCTGGTGATATCTCGGGTGCTCTTACAGATAGCGCAATAAATCAAGGTGCATTGTCTGTAGGAGGCCCTGGCGCATGAATCTGTGCAGCGGGAACGACCTCGGACCACCAGGGGCCGAGAAAACCACCGTCTCATGGGGCCGGACACTCAGGGTCAGGGGAAAATCCAATATGTATCTGGTGATATCTCGGGTGCTATTACAGATAGCGCCATAAATCAAAGTGCATTGTCTGTAGGAGGCCCTGGCGCATGAATCTGTGCAGCGGGACCGACCTCGGACAACCAGGGGCCGAGAAAACCACCGTCTCATGGGGCCGGACACTCAGGGTCAGGGTAAAATCCAATATATATCTGGTGATATCTCGGGTGCTATTAGAGATAGCGCAATAAACCAAAGTGAATTATCTGCAGGAGGCCCTGGCGCATGCATCTGTGCAGCGGGAACGACCTCGGACCACCAGGGGCCGAGAAAACCACCGTCTCATGGGGCCGGTCACTCAGGGTCAGGGAAAAATCCAATATATATCGGGTGATATCTCGGGTACTATTAGAGATAGCGCAGTAAACCAAAGTGAATTATCTGCAGGAGGCACTGGCGCATGAATCTGTGCAGCGGGAACATCCTCGGACCTCCAGGGGCCGAGACAACCACCGTCTCATGGGGCCGGACACTCAGGGTCAGGGTAAAATCCAATATATATCTGGTGATATATCTGGTGCTATTACAGATAGCGCATTAAATCAAAGTGCATTGTCTGTAGGAGGCCCTGGCGCATGAATCTGTGCAGCGGGAACGACCTCGGACCACCAGGGGCCGAGAAAACCAGTCTCATGGGGCCGGACACTCAGGGTCAGGGGAAAATCCAATATATATCTGGTGATATCTCGGGTGCTATTAGAGATAGCGCAATAAACCAAAGTGAGTTATCTGCAGGAGGACCTGGCGCCTGAATCTGTGCAGCGGGAACGACCTCGGACCACCAGGGGCCGAGAAAACCACCGTCTCATGGGGCCGGACACTCAGGGTCAGGGTAAAATCCAATATATATCTGGTGATATATCTGGTGCTATTACAGATAGCGCAATAAATCAAAGTGCATTGTCTGTAGGAGGCCCTGGCGCATGAATCTGTGCAGCGGGAACGACCTCGGACCACCAGGGGCCGAGAAAACCAGTCTCATGGGGCCGGACACTCAGGGTCAGGGGAAAATCCAATATATATCTGGTGATATCTCGGGTGCTATTAGAGATAGCGCAATAAATCAAAGCACATTGTCTGTAGGAGGCCCTGGCGCATGAATCTGTACAGCGGGAACGTCCTCGGAACACCAGGGGCCGAGAAAACCGCCGTCTCATGGGGCCGGACACTCAGGGTCAGTGAAAAATCCAATATATTTCTGGTGATATCTCGGGTGCTATTACAGATAGCGCCATAAACCAAAGTGCATTGTCTGTAGGAGGCCCTGGCGCATGAATCTGTGCAGCGGGAACGACCTCGGACCAATCAGGGGCCGAGACAACCACCGTCTCATGGGACGGGACACTCAGGGTCAGGGTAAAATCCAATATATATCTGGTGATATCTCGGGTGCTATTACATATAGCGCAATAAATCAAAGTGCATTGTCTGTAGGAGGCCGTGGCGCATGAATCTGTGCAGCGGGAACGACCTCGGACCACCAGGGGCCGAGAAAACCACCGTCTCATGGGGCTGGACACTCAGGGTCAGGGAAATATCCAATATATATCTGGTGATATCTTGGGTGCTATTAGAGATAGCGCAATAAATCAAAGCGCATTGTCTGTAGGAGGCCCTGGCGCATGAATCTGTACAGCGGGAACCACCTCGGACCACCAGGGGCCGAGAAAACCACCGTCTCATGGGGCCGGACACTCAGGGTCAGTGAAAAATCCAATATATTTCTGGTGATATCTCGGGTGCTATTACAGATAGCGCCATAAACCAAAGTGCATTGTCTGTAGGAGGCCCTGGCGCATGAATCTGTGCAACGGGAACGACCTCGGACCAATCAGGGGCCGAGACAACCACCGTCTCATGGGACGGGACACTCAGGGTCAGGGTAAAATCCAATATATATCTGGTGATATCTCGGGTGCTATTACATATAGCGCAATAAATCAAAGTGCATTGTCTGTAGGAGGCCCTGGCGCATGAATCTGTGCAGCGGGAACGACCTCGGACCACCAGGGGCCGAGAAAACCACCGGCTCATGGTGCCGGACACTCTGGGTCAGGGAAAAATCCAATATATATGTGGTGATATCCCGGGTGCTATTACAGATAGCGCAATAAATCAAGGTGCATTGTCTGTAGGAGGCCCTGGCGCATGAATCTGTGCAGCGGGAACGACCTCGGACCACCAGGGGCCGAGAAAACCACCGTCTCATGGGGCCGGACACTCAGGGTCAGGGGAAAATCCAATATATATCTGGTGATATCTCGGGTGCTATTACAGATAACGCAATAAATCAAAGTGCTTTGTCTGTAGGAGGCCCTGGTGCATGAATATGTGCAGCGGGAACGATCTCGGTCCACCAGGGGCCGAGAAAACCACAGTCTCATGGGGCTGGACACTCAGGGTCAGGGGAAAATCCAATATATATCTGGTGATATCTCGGGTGCTATTAGAGATAGCGCAATAAACCAAAGTGAATTATCTGCAGGAGGCCCTGGCGCATGCATCTGTGCAGCGGGAACGACCTCGGACCACCAGGGGCCGAGAAAACCACCGGCTCATGGGGCCGGACACTCTGGGTCAGGGAAAAATCCAATATATATGTGCTGATATCCCGGGTGCTATTACAGATAGCGCAATAAATCAAGGTGCATTGTCTGTAGGAGGCCCTGGCGCATGAATCTGTGCAGCGGGAACGACCTCGGACCACCAGGGGCCGAGAAAACCACAGTCTCATGGGGCCGGACACTCAGGGTCAGGGGAAAATCCAATATATATCTGGTGATATCTCGGGTGCTATTAGAGATAGCGCAATAAACGAAAGTGAATTATCTGCAGGAGGCCCTGGCGCATGAATCTGTGCAACGGGAACGACCTCGGACCACCAGGGGCCGAGTAAACCACAGTCACATGGGGCCGGACACTCAGGGTCAGGGGAATATCCAATATATATCTGGTGATATCTCGGGTGCTATTAGAGATAGCGCAATAAATCAAAGTGCATTGTCTGTAGGAGGCCCTGGCGCATGAATCTGTGCAGCGGGAACGACCTCGGACCACCAGGGGCCGAGAAAACCACCGTCTCATGGTGCCGGACACTCAGGGTCAGGGAAAAATCCAATATATATCTGGTGATATCTCGGGTGCTATTAGAGATAGCGCAATAAACCAAAGTGAGTTATCTGCAGGAGGCCCTGGCGCCTGAATCTGTGCAGCGGGAACGACCTCGGACCACCAGGGGCCGAAAAAACCACAGTCTCATGGGGCCGGACACGCAGGGTCAGGGGAAAATCCAATATATATCTGGTGATATCTCGGGTCCTATTACAGATAGCGCAATAAATCAAAGTGCATTGTCTGTAGGAGGCCGTGGCGCATGAATCTGTGCAGCGGGAACGACCTCGGACCACCAGGGGCCGAGAAAACCACCGTCTCATGGGGCTGGACACTCAGGGTCAGGGAAATATCCAATATATATCTGGTGATATCTCGGGTGCTATTAGGGATAGCGCAATAAATCAAAGCGCATTGTCTGTAGGAGGCCCTGGCGCATGAATCTGTACAGCGGGAACGACCTCGGACCACCAGGGGCCGAGAAAACCACCGTCTCATGGGGCCGGACACTCAGGGTCAGTGAAAAATCCAATATATTTCTGGTGATATCTCGGGTGCTATTACAGATAGCGCCATAAACCAAAGTGCATTGTCTGTAGGAGGCCCTGGCGCATGAATCTGTGCAGCGGGAACGACCTCGGACCAATCAGGGGCCGAGACAACCACCGTCTCATGGGACGGGACACTCAGGGTCAGGGTAAAATCCAATATATATCTGGTGATATCTCGGGTGCTATTAGAGATAGCGCAATAAACGAAAGTGAATTATCTGCAGGAGGCCCTGGCGCATGAATCTGTGCAGCGGGAACGACCTCGGACCACCAGGGGCCGAGAAAACCACCGTCTCATGGTGCCGGACACTCAGGGTCAGGCAAAAATCCGATATATATCTGGTGATATCTCGGGTGCTCTTACAGATAGCGCAATAAACCAAAGTGCATTGTCTGCAGGAAGCCCTGGCGCATGATTCTGTGCAGCGGGAACGACCTCGGACCGCCAGCGGCCGAGAAAACTACCGTCTCATGGGGTGGGACACTCAGGGTCAGGGAAAAATCAAATATATATCTGGTGATATCTCGGGTGCTATAAGAGATAGCGCTATAAACCAAAGTGCATTGTCTGCAGCAGGCCCTGGCGCATGAATCTGTACAGCGGGAACGACCTCGGACCACCAGGGGCCGAGAAAACCACCGTCTCATGGGGTCGGACTGTCAGGGTCAGGGAAAAATCCAATATGTATCTGGTGATATCTCGGGTGCTATTAGAGATAGCGCAATAAACCAAAGTGCATTGTCTGTAGGAGGCCCTGGCGCATGAATCTGTACAGCGGGAACGACCTCGGACCACCAGGGGCCGAGAA
The DNA here is from genome assembly GCF_051020985.1 of Nomia melanderi. NCBI lineage: Eukaryota > Metazoa > Arthropoda > Insecta > Hymenoptera > Halictidae > Nomia > Nomia melanderi. The sequence continues at coordinate 594,479 of NW_027475147.1, read as the reverse complement.
AACCACCGTCTCATGGGGTCGGACACTCAGGGTCAGGGACAAATCCAATATATATCTGGTGATATCTCGGGTGCTATTACAGATAGCACAATAAATCAAAGCGCATTGTCTGTAGGAGGCCCTGGCGCATGAATCTGTACAGCGGGAACGACCTCGGACCACCAGGGGCCGAGAAAACCACCGTCTCATGGGGCCGGACACTCAGGGTCAGTGAAAAATCCAATATATTTCTGGTGATATCTCGGGTGCTATTACAGATAGCGCAATAAATCAAAGTGCATTGTCTGTAGGAGGCCCTGGCGCATGAATCTGTGCAGCGGGAACGCCCTCGGACCACCAGGGGCCGAGAATATCACCGTCTCATGGGGTCGGACATTCAGGGTCAGTGAAAAATCCAATATATATCTGGTGATATCTCGGGTGCTCTTACAGATAGCGCAATAAATCAAAGTGCATTGTCTGTAGGAGGCCCTGGCGCATGAATCTGTGCAGCGGGAACGCCCTCGGACCACCAGGGGCCGAGAAAATCACCGTCTCATGGGGCCGGACATTCAGCGACAGGGAAAAATCCAATATATGTCTGGTGATATCTCGGATGCTATTACAGATAGCGCAATAAATCAAAGTGCATTGTCTGCAGGAGGCCCTGGCGCATGAATCTGTACAGCGGGAACGACCTCGGACCACCAGGGGCCGAGAAAACCACCGTCTCATGGGGCCGGACACTCAGGGTCAGTGAAAAATCCAATATATTTCTGGTGATATCTCGGGTGCTATTACAGATAGCGCCATAAACCAAAGTGCATTGTCTGTAGGAGGCCCTGGCGCATGAATCTGTGCAGCGGGAACGACCTCGGACCAATCAGGGGCCGAGACAACCACCGTCTCATGGGACGGGACACTCAGGGTCAGGGTAAAATCCAATATATATCTGGTGATATCTCGGGTGCTATTAGAGATAGCGCAATAAACGAAAGTGAATTATCTGCAGGAGGCCCTGGCGCATGAATCTGTGCAGCGGGAACGACCTCGGACCACCAGGGGCCGAGAAAACCACCGTCTCATGGTGCCGGACACTCAGGGTCAGGCAAAAATCCGATATATATCTGGTGATATCTCGGGTGCTCTTACAGATAGCGCAATAAACCAAAGTGCATTGTCTGCAGGAAGCCCTGGCGCATGATTCTGTGCAGCGGGAACGACCTCGGACCACCAGGGGCCGAGAAAACCACCGTCTCATGGGGCCGGACTGTCAGGGTCAGTAAAAAATCCAATATATATCTGGTGATATCTCGGGTGCTCTTACAGATAGCGCAATAAATCAAAGTGCATTGTCTCTAGGAGGCCCTGGCGCATGAATCTGTGCAGCGGGAACGACCTCGGACCACCAGGGGCCGAGAAAACCACCGTCTCATGGGGTCGGACGCTCAGGGTCAGTGAAAAATCCAATATATATCTGGTGATATCTCGGGTGCTCTTACAGATAGCGCAATAAATCAAAGTGCATTGTCTGTAGGAGGTCCTGGCGCATGAATCTGTGCAGCGGGAACGACCTCGGACCGCCAGCGGCCGAGAAAACTACCGTCTCATGGGGTGGGACACTCAGGGTCAGGGAAAAATCAAATATATATCTGGTGATATCTCGGGTGCTATAAGAGATAGCGCTATAAACCAAAGTGCATTGTCTGCAGCAGGCCCTGGCGCATGAATCTGTACAGCGGGAACGACCTCGGACCACCAGGGGCCGAGAAAACCACCGTCTCATGGGGTCGGACTGTCAGGGTCAGGGAAAAATCCAATATGTATCTGGTGATATCTCGGGTGCTATTAGAGATAGCGAAATAAACCAAAGTGCATTGTCTGTAGGAGGCCCTGGCGCATGAATCTGTACAGCGGGAACGACCTCGGACCACCAGGGGCCGAGAAAACCACCGTCTCATGGGGTCGGACACTCAGGGTCAGGGACAAATCCAATATATATCTGGTGATATCTCGGGTGCTATTACAGATAGCACAATAAATCAAAGCGCATTGTCTGTAGGAGGCCCTGGCGCATGAATCTGTGCAGCGGGAACGACCTCGGACCACCAGGGGCCGAGAAAACCACCGTCTCATGGGGCCGGACACTCAGGGTCAGTGAAAAATCCAATATATTTCTGGTGATATCTCGGGTGCTATTACAGATAGCGCAATAAATCAAAGTGCATTGTCTGTAGGAGGCCCTGGCGCATGAATCTGTGCAGCGGGAACGCCCTCGGACCACCAGGGGCCGAGAATATCACCGTCTCATGGGGTCGGACATTCAGGGTCAGTGAAAAATCCAATATATATCTGGTGATATCTCGGGTGCTCTTACAGATAGCGCAATAAATCAAAGTGCATTGTCTGTAGGAGGCCCTGGCGCATGAATCTGTGCAGCGGGAACGCCCTCGGACCACCAGGGGCCGAGAAAATCACCGTCTCATGGGGCCGGACATTCAGCGACAGGGAAAAATCCAATATATGTCTGGTGATATCTCGGATGCTATTACAGATAGCGCAATAAATCAAAGTGCATTGTCTGCAGGAGGCCCTGGCCCATGAATCTGTGCAGCGGGAACGACCTCCGACCACCAGGGGCAGAGAAAACTACCGTCTCATGGGGCCGGACACTCAGGGTCAGGGAAAAATCCAATATATATCTGGTGATATCTCGGGTGCTATAAGAGATAGCGCAACAGACCAAAGTGCATTGTCTGCAGGAGGCCCTGGCGCATGAATCAGTGCAGCGGGAACGCCCTCGGACCACCAGGGTCCGAGAAAATCACCGTCTCATGGGGCCGGACTGTCAGGGTCAGGGAAAAATCCAATATGTATCTGGTGATATCTCGGGTGCTATTAGAGATAGCGCAATAAACCAAAGTGCATTGTCTGCAGCAGGCCCTGGCGCATGAATCTGTGCAGCGGGAACGACCTCGGACCACCAGGGGCCGAGAAAATCACCGTCTCATGGGGCCGGACTGTCAGGGTCAGGGAAAAATCCAATATGTATCTGGTGATATCTCGGATGCTATTAGAGATAGCGCTATAAACCAAAGTGCATTGTCTGCAGCATGCCCTGGCGCATGAATCTGTGCAGCGGGAACGACCTCGGACCACCAGGGGCCGAGAAAACCACCGTCTCATGGGGCCGGACACTCAGGGTCAGGGAAAAATCCAATATATATCTGGTGATATCTCGGGTGCTATTAGAGATAGCGCAATAAACCAAAGTGCATTGTCTGCAGCAGGCCCTAGCGCATGAATCTGTGCAGCGGGAACGACCTCGGACCGCCAGCGGCCGAGAAAACTACCGTCTCATGGGGCCGGACACTCAGGGTCAGGGAAAAATCCAATATATATCTGGTGATATCTCGGGTGCTATAAGAGATAGCGCTATAAACCAAAGTGCATTGTCTGCAGAAGGCCCTGGCGCATGAATCTGTACAGCGGGAACGACCTCGGACCACCAGGGGCCGAGAAAACCACCGTCTCATGGGGTCGGACTGTCAGGGTCAGGGAAAAATCCAATATGTATCTGGTGATATCTCGGGTGCTATTAGAGATAGCGCAATAAACCAAAGTGCATTGTCTGCAGCAGGCCCTGGCGCATGAATCTGTGCAGCGGGAACGACCTCGGACCACCAGGGGCAGAGAAAATCACCGTCTCATGGGGCCGGACTGTCAGGGTCAAGTAAAAATCCAATATATATCTGGTGATATCTCGGGTGCTCTTACAGATAGCGCAATAAATCAAAGTGCATTGTCTGTAGGAGGCCCTGGCGCATGAATCTGTGCAGAGGGAACGCCCTCGGACCACCAGGGGCCGAGAAAATCACCGTCTCATGGGGCCGGACATTCAGCGACAGGGAAAAATCCAATATATGTCTGGTGATATCTCGGATGCTATTACAGATAGCGCAATAAATCAAAGTGCATTGTCTGCAGGAGGCCCTGGCCCATGAATCTGTGCAGCGGGAACGACCTCCGACCACCAGGGGCAGAGAAAACTACCGTCTCATGGGGCCGGACACTCAGTGTCAGGGAAAAATCCAATATATATCTGGTGATATCTCGGGTGCTATAAGAGATAGCGCAACAAACCAAAGTGCATTGTCTGCAGGAGGCCCTGGCGCATGAATCAGTGCAGCGGGAACGCCCTCGGACCACCAGGGTCCGAGAAAATCACCGTCTCATGCGGCCGGACTGTCAGGGTCAGGGAAAAATCCAATATGTATCTGGTGATATCTCGGGTGCTATTAGAGATAGCGCAATAAACCAAAGTGCATTGTCTGCAGCAGGCCCTAGCGCATGAATCTGTGCAGCGGGAACGACCTCGGACCACCAGGGGCCGAGAAAATCACCGTCTCATGGGGCCGGACTGTCAGGGTCAGGGAAAAATCCAATATGTATCTGGTGATATCTCGGATGCTATTAGAGATAGCGCTATAAACCAAAGTGCATTGTCTGCAGCATGCCGTGGCGCATGAATCTGTGCAGCGGGAACGACCTCGGACCACCAGGGGCCGAGAAAACCACCGTCTCATGGGGTCGGACGCTCAGGGTCAGTGAAAAATCCAATATATATCTGGTGATATCTCGGGTGCTCTTACAGATAGCGCAATAAATCAAAGTGCATTGTCTGCAGGAGGCCCTGGCCCATGAATCTGTGCAGCGGGAACGACCTCCGACCACCAGGGGCAGAGAAAACTACCGTCTCATGGGGCCGGACACTCAGTGTCAGGGAAAAATCCAATATATATCTGGTGATATCTCGGGTGCTATAAGAGATAGCGCAACAAACCAAAGTGCATTGTCTGCAGGAGGCCCTGGCGCATGAATCAGTGCAGCGGGAACGCCCTCGGACCACCAGGGTCCGAGAAAATCACCGTCTCATGCGGCCGGACACTCAGGGTCAGGGAAAAATCCAATATATATCTGGTGATATCTCGGGTGCTATAAGAGATAGCGCTATAAACCAAAGTGCATTGTCTGCAGAAGGCCCTGGCGCATGAATCTGTACAGCGGGAACGACCTCGGACCACCAGGGGCCGAGAAAACCACCGTCTCATGGGGTCGGACTGTCAGGGTCAGGGAAAAATCCAATATGTATCTGGTGATATCTCGGGTGCTATTAGAGATAGCGCAACAAACCAAAGTGCATTGTCTGCAGGAGGCCCTGGCGCATGAATCAGTGCAGCGGGAACGCCCTCGGACCACCAGGGTCCGAGAAAATCACCGTCTCATGCGGCCGGACTGTCAGGGTCAGGGAAAAATCCAATATGTATCTGGTGATATCTCGGGTGCTATTAGAGATAGCGCAATAAACCAAAGTGCATTGTCTGCAGCAGGCCCTAGCGCATGAATCTGTGCAGCGGGAACGACCTCGGACCACCAGGGGCCGAGAAAATCACCGTCTCATGGGGCCGGACTGTCAGGGTCAGGGAAAAATCCAATATGTATCTGGTGATATCTCGGATGCTATTAGAGATAGCGCTATAAACCAAAGTGCATTGTCTGCAGCATGCCGTGGCGCATGAATCTGTGCAGCGGGAACGACCTCGGACCACCAGGGGCCGAGAAAACCACCGTCTCATGGGGTCGGACGCTCAGGGTCAGTGAAAAATCCAATATATATCTGGTGATATCTCGGGTGCTCTTACAGATAGCGCAATAAATCAAAGTGCATTGTCTGCAGGAGGCCCTGGCCCATGAATCTGTGCAGCGGGAACGACCTCCGACCACCAGGGGCAGAGAAAACTACCGTCTCATGGGGCCGGACACTCAGTGTCAGGGAAAAATCCAATATATATCTGGTGATATCTCGGGTGCTATAAGAGATAGCGCAACAAACCAAAGTGCATTGTCTGCAGGAGGCCCTGGCGCATGAATCAGTGCAGCGGGAACGCCCTCGGACCACCAGGGTCCGAGAAAATCACCGTCTCATGCGGCCGGACACTCAGGGTCAGGGAAAAATCCAATATATATCTGGTGATATCTCGGGTGCTATAAGAGATAGCGCTATAAACCAAAGTGCATTGTCTGCAGAAGGCCCTGGCGCATGAATCTGTACAGCGGGAACGACCTCGGACCACCAGGGGCCGAGAAAACCACCGTCTCATGGGGTCGGACTGTCAGGGTCAGGGAAAAATCCAATATGTATCTGGTGATATCTCGGGTGCTATTAGAGATAGCGCAATAAACCAAAGTGCATTGTCTGCAGCAGGCCCTGGCGCATGAATCTGTGCAGCGGGAACGACCTCGGACCACCAGGGGCAGAGAAAATCACCGTCTCATGGGGCCGGACTGTCAGGGTCAGGTAAAAATCCAATATATATCTGGTGATATCTCGGGTGCTCTTACAGATAGCGCAATAAATCAAAGTGCATTGTCTGTAGGAGGCCCTGGCGCATGAATCTGTGCAGAGGGAACGCCCTCGGACCACCAGGGGCCGAGAAAATCACCGTCTCATGGGGCCGGACATTCAGCGACAGGGAAAAATCCAATATATGTCTGGTGATATCTCGGATGCTATTACAGATAGCGCAATAAATCAAAGTGCATTGTCTGCAGGAGGCCCTGGCCCATGAATCTGTGCAGCGGGAACGACCTCCGACCACCAGGGGCAGAGAAAACTACCGTCTCATGGGGCCGGACACTCAGTGTCAGGGAAAAATCCAATATATATCTGGTGATATCTCGGGTGCTATAAGAGATAGCGCAACAAACCAAAGTGCATTGTCTGCAGGAGGCCCTGGCGCATGAATCAGTGCAGCGGGAACGCCCTCGGACCACCAGGGTCCGAGAAAATCACCGTCTCATGCGGCCGGACTGTCAGGGTCAGGGAAAAATCCAATATGTATCTGGTGATATCTCGGGTGCTATTAGAGATAGCGCAATAAACCAAAGTGCATTGTCTGCAGCAGGCCCTAGCGCATGAATCTGTGCAGCGGGAACGACCTCGGACCACCAGGGGCCGAGAAAATCACCGTCTCATGGGGCCGGACTGTCAGGGTCAGGGAAAAATCCAATATATATCTGGTGATATCTCGGGTGCTATTAGAGATAGCGCAACAAACCAAAGTGCATTGTCTGGAGGAGGCCCTGGCGCATGAATCTGTGCAGCGGGAACGACCTAGGACCACCAGGGGCCGAGAAAACCACCGTCTCATGGGGCCGGACACTCAGGGTCAGGGAATAATCCAATATATATCTGGTGATATCGCGGGTGCTATTACAGATAGCGCAATAAATCAAAGTGCATTGTCTGTAGCAGGCCCTGGCGCATGAATCTGGCCAACGGGAACGACCTCGGACCACCAGGGGCCGAGAAAACCACAGTCTCACGGGGCCGGACACTCAGGGTCAGGGGAAAATCCAATATATATCTGGTGATATCTCGGGTGCTATTTGAGATAGCGCTATAAATCAAAGTGCATTGTCTGCAGGAAGCCCTGATGCATGATTCTGTGCAGCTCGAATGACCTCGGACAACCAGGGGCCGAGAAAACCTCCGTCTCATGCGGCCGGACACTCAGGGTCAGGGGAAAATCCAATATATATCTGGTGATATCGCGCGTGCTATTAGAGATAGCGCAATAAACTAAAGTGAGTTATCTGCAGGAGGCCCTGGCGCATGCATCTGTGCAGCGGGAACGACCACGGACCACCAGGGGCCGAGAAAACCACAGTCACATGGGGCCGGACACACAGGGTCAGGGGAAAATTCAATATATATCTGGTGATATCTCGGGTGCTATTAGAGATAGCGCAATGAATCAAAGTGCATTGTCTGCAGGAAGCCCTGATGCGTGATTCTGTGCAGCGGGAACGACCTCGGAACACCACGGGCCGAGATTATCACCGTCTCATGGGGCCGGACTGTCAGGGTCGGGGAAAAATCCATTATATATCTGGTGATATCTCGGGTGCTATTAGAGATAGCGCAATAAATCAAAGTGCATTGTCTGTAGGAGGCACTGGCGTATGAATCTGTGCAGAGGGAACGACCTCGGACCACCAGGGGCCGAGAAAACCACAGTCTCATGGGGCCGGGCACTCAGGGTCAGGAGAAAATCCAATATATATCTGGTGATATCTCGGGTGCTATTACAGATAACGCAATAAATCAAAGTGCTTTGTCTGTAGGAGGCCCTGGTGCATGAATATGTGCAGCGGGAACGATCTCGGTCCACCAGGGGCCGAGAAAACCACAGTCTCATGGGGCTGGACACTCAGGGTCAGGGGAAAATCCAATATATATCTGGTGATATCTCGGGTGCTATTAGAGATAGCGCAATAAACCAAAGTGAATTATCTGCAGGAGGCCCTGGCGCATGCATCTGTGCAGCGGGAACGACCTCGGACCACCAGGGGCCGAGAAAACCACCGGCTCATGGGGCCGGACACTCTGGGTCAGGGAAAAATCCAATATATATGTGCTGATATCCCGGGTGCTATTACAGATAGCGCAATAAATCAAGGTGCATTGTCTGTAGGAGGCCCTGGCGCATGAATCTGTGCAGCGGGAACGACCTCGGACCACCAGGGGCCGAGAAAACCACAGTCTCATGGGGCCGGACACTCAGGGTCAGGGGAAAATCCAATATATATCTGGTGATATCTCGGGTGCTATTAGAGATAGCGCAATAAACGAAAGTGAATTATCTGCAGGAGGCCCTGGCGCATGAATCTGTGCAACGGGAACGACCTCGGACCACCAGGGGCCGAGTAAACCACAGTCACATGGGGCCGGACACTCAGGGTCAGGGGAATATCCAATATATATCTGGTGATATCTCGGGTGCTATTAGAGATAGCGCAATAAATCAAAGTGCATTGTCTGTAGGAGGCCCTGGCGCATGAATCTGTGCAGCGGGAACGACCTCGGACCACCAGGGGCCGAGAAAACCACCGTCTCATGGTGCCGGACACTCAGGGTCAGGGAAAAATCCAATATATATCTGGTGATATCTCGGGTGCTATTAGAGATAGCGCAATAAACCAAAGTGAGTTATCTGCAGGAGGCCCTGGCGCCTGAATCTGTGCAGCGGGAACGACCTCGGACCACCAGGGGCCGAAAAAACCACAGTCTCATGGGGCCGGACACGCAGGGTCAGGGGAAAATCCAATATATATCTGGTGATATCTCGGGTCCTATTACAGATAGCGCAATAAATCAAAGTGCATTGTCTGTAGGAGGCCGTGGCGCATGAATCTGTGCAGCGGGAACGACCTCGGACCACCAGGGGCCGAGAAAACCACCGTCTCATGGGGCTGGACACTCAGGGTCAGGGAAATATCCAATATATATCTGGTGATATCTCGGGTGCTATTAGAGATAGCGCAATAAATCAAAGCGCATTGTCTGTAGGAGGCCCTGGCGCATGAATCTGTACAGCGGGAACGACCTCGGACCACCAGGGGCCGAGAAAACCACCGTCTCATGGGGCCGGACACTCAGGGTCAGTGAAAAATCCAATATATTTCTGGTGATATCTCGGGTGCTATTACAGATAGCGCCATAAACCAAAGTGCATTGTCTGTAGGAGGCCCTGGCGCATGAATCTGTGCAGCGGGAACGACCTCGGACCAATCAGGGGCCGAGACAACCACCGTCTCATGGGACGGGACACTCAGGGTCAGGGTAAAATCCAATATATATCTGGTGATATCTCGGGTGCTATTAGAGATAGCGCAATAAACGAAAGTGAATTATCTGCAGGAGGCCCTGGCGCATGAATCTGTGCAGCGGGAACGACCTCGGACCACCAGGGGCCGAGAAAACCACCGTCTCATGGTGCCGGACACTCAGGGTCAGGCAAAAATCCGATATATATCTGGTGATATCTCGGGTGCTCTTACAGATAGCGCAATAAACCAAAGTGCATTGTCTGCAGGAAGCCCTGGCGCATGATTCTGTGCAGCGGGAACGACCTCGGACCACCAGGGGCCGAGAAAACCACCGTCTCATGGGGCCGGACTGTCAGGGTCAGTAAAAAATCCAATATATATCTGGTGATATCTCGGGTGCTCTTACAGATAGCGCAATAAATCAAAGTGCATTGTCTGTAGGAGGCCCTGGGGCATGAATCTGTGCAGCGGGAACGACCTCGGACCACCAGGGGCCGAGAAAACCACCGTCTCATGGGGTCGGACGCTCAGGGTCAGTGAAAAATCCAATATATATCTGGTGATATCTCGGGTGCTCTTACAGATAGCGCAATAAATCAAAGTGCATTGTCTGTAGGAGGTCCTGGCGCATGAATCTGTTCAGCGGGAACGACCTCGGACCGCCAGCGGCCGAGAAAACTACCGTCTCATGGGGTGGGACACTCAGGGTCAGGGAAAAATCAAATATATATCTGGTGATATCTCGGGTGCTATAAGAGATAGCGCTATAAACCAAAGTGCATTGTCTGCAGCAGGCCCTGGCGCATGAATCTGTACAGCGGGAACGACCTCGGACCACCAGGGGCCGAGAAAACCACCGTCTCATGGGGTCGGACTGTCAGGGTCAGGGAAAAATCCAATATGTATCTGGTGATATCTCGGGTGCTATTAGAGATAGCGCAATAATCCAAAGTGCATTGTCTGCAGCAGGCCCTGGCGCATGAATCTGTGCAGCGGGAACGACCTCGGACCACCAGGGGCAGAGAAAATCACCGTCTCATGGGGCCGGACTGTCAGGGTCTGGTAAAAATCCAATATATATCTGGTGATATCTCGGGTGCTATTAGAGATAGCGAAATAAATCAAAGTGCATTGTCTGCAGGAGGCACTGGCGCATGAATCTGTGCAGCGGGAACGACCTCGGACCACCAGGGGCCGAGAAAACCACCGTCTCATGGGGTCGGACACTCAGGGTCAGGGACAAATCCAATATATATCTGGTGATATCTCGGGTGCTATTACAGATAGCGCAATAAATCAAAGCGCATTGTCTGTAGGAGGCCCTGGCGCATGAATCTGTACAGCGGGAACGACCTCGGACCACCAGGGGCCGAGAAAACCACCGTCTCATGGGGCCGGACACTCAGGGTCAGTGAAAAATCCAATATATTTCTGGTGATATCTCGGGTGCTATTACAGATAGCGCAATAAATCAAAGTGCATTGTCTGTAGGAGGCCCTGGCGCATGAATCTGTGCAGCGGGAACGCCCTCGGACCACCAGGGGCCGAGAAAATCACCGTCTCATGGGGTCGGACATTCAGGGTCAGTGAAAAATCCAATATATATCTGGTGATATCTCGGGTGCTCTTACAGATAGCGCAATAAATCAAAGTGCATTGTCTGTAGGAGGCCCTGGCGCATGAATCTGTGCAGCGGGAACGCCCTCGGACCACCAGGGGCCGAGAAAATCACCGTCTCATGGGGCCGGACATTCACCGACAGGGAAAAATCCAATATATGTCTGGTGATATCTCGGATGCTATTACAGATAGCGCAATAAATCAAAGTGCATTGTCTGCAGGAGGCCCTGGCCCATGAATCTGTGCAGCGGGAACGACCTCCGACCACCAGGGGCAGAGAAAACTACCGTCTCATGGGGCCGGACACTCAGGGTCAGGGAAAAATCCAATATATATCTGGTGATATCTCGGGTGCTATAAGAGATAGCGCAACAGACCAAAGTGCATTGTCTGCAGGAGGCCCTGGCGCATGAATCAGTGCAGCGGGAACGCCCTCGGACCACCAGGGTCCGAGAAAATCACCGTCTCATGGGGCCGGACTGTCAGGGTCAGGGAAAAATCCAATATGTATCTGGTGATATCTCGGGTGCTATTAGAGATAGCGCAATAAACCAAAGTGCATTGTCTGCAGCAGGCCCTGGCGCATGAATCTGTGCAGCGGGAACGACCTCGGACCACCAGGGGCCGAGAAAATCACCGTCTCATGGGGCCGGACTGTCAGGGTCAAGGAAAAATCCAATATGTATCTGGTGATATCTCGGATGCTATTAGAGATAGCGCTATAAACCAAAGTGCATTGTCTGCAGCATGCCCTGGCGCATGAATCTGTGCAGCGGGAACGACCTCGGACCACCAGGGGCCGAGAAAACCACCGTCTCATGGGGCCGGACACTCAGGGTCAGGGAAAAATCCAATATATATCTGGTGATATCTCGGGTGCTCTTACAGATAGCGCAATAAATCAAAGTGCATTGTCTGTAGGAGGCCCTGGCGCATGAATCTGTACAGCGGGAACGACCTCGGACCACCAGGGGCCGAGAAAACCACCGTCTCATGGGGTCGGACTGTCAGGGTCAGGGAAAAATCCAATATGTATCTGGTGATATCTCGGGTGCTATTAGAGATAGCGCAATAATCCAAAGTGCATTGTCTGCAGCAGGCCCTGGCGCATGAATCTGTGCAGCGGGAACGACCTCGGACCACCAGGGGCAGAGAAAATCACCGTCTCATGGGGCCGGACTGTCAGGGTCTGGTAAAAATCCAATATATATCTGGTGATATCTCGGGTGCTATTAGAGATAGCGAAATAAATCAAAGTGCATTGTCTGCAGGAGGCACTGGCGCATGAATCTGTGCAGCGGGAACGACCTCGGACCACCAGGGGCCGAGAAAACCACCGTCTCATGGGGTCGGACACTCAGGGTCAGGGACAAATCCAATATATATCTGGTGATATCTCGGGTGCTATTACAGATAGCGCAATAAATCAAAGCGCATTGTCTGTAGGAGGCCCTGGCGCATGAATCTGTACAGCGGGAACGACCTCGGACCACCAGGGGCCGAGAAAACCACCGTCTCATGGGGCCGGACACTCAGGGTCAGTGAAAAATCCAATATATTTCTGGTGATATCTCGGGTGCTATTACAGATAGCGCAATAAATCAAAGTGCATTGTCTGTAGGAGGCCCTGGCGCATGAATCTGTGCAGCGGGAACGCCCTCGGACCACCAGGGGCCGAGAAAATCACCGTCTCATGGGGTCGGACATTCAGGGTCAGTGAAAAATCCAATATATATCTGGTGATATCTCGGGTGCTCTTACAGATAGCGCAATAAATCAAAGTGCATTGTCTGTAGGAGGCCCTGGCGCATGAATCTGTGCAGCGGGAACGCCCTCGGACCACCAGGGGCCGAGAAAATCACCGTCTCATGGGGCCGGACATTCACCGACAGGGAAAAATCCAATATATGTCTGGTGATATCTCGGATGCTATTACAGATAGCGCAATAAATCAAAGTGCATTGTCTGCAGGAGGCCCTGGCCCATGAATCTGTGCAGCGGGAACGACCTCCGACCACCAGGGGCAGAGAAAACTACCGTCTCATGGGGCCGGACACTCAGGGTCAGGGAAAAATCCAATATATATCTGGTGATATCTCGGGTGCTATAAGAGATAGCGCAACAGACCAAAGTGCATTGTCTGCAGGAGGCCCTGGCGCATGAATCAGTGCAGCGGGAACGCCCTCGGACCACCAGGGTCCGAGAAAATCACCGTCTCATGGGGCCGGACTGTCAGGGTCAGGGAAAAATCCAATATGTATCTGGTGATATCTCGGGTGCTATTAGAGATAGCGCAATAAACCAAAGTGCATTGTCTGCAGCAGGCCCTGGCGCATGAATCTGTGCAGCGGGAACGACCTCGGACCACCAGGGGCCGAGAAAATCACCGTCTCATGGGGCCGGACTGTCAGGGTCAGGGAAAAATCCAATATGTATCTGGTGATATCTCGGATGCTATTAGAGATAGCGCTATAAACCAAAGTGCATTGTCTGCAGCATGCCCTGGCGCATGAATCTGTGCAGCGGGAACGACCTCGGACCACCAGGGGCCGAGAAAACCACCGTCTCATGGGGCCGGACACTCAGGGTCAGGGAAAAATCCAATATATATCTGGTGATATCTCGGGTGCTCTTACAGATAGCGCAATAAATCAAAGTGCATTGTCTGTAGGAGGTCCTGACGCATGAATCTGTGCAGCGGGAACGACCTCGGATCGCCAGCGGCCGAGAAAACTACCGTCTCATGGGGTCGGACACTCAGGGTCAGGGAAAAATCCAATATATATCTGGTGATATCTCGGGTGCTATAAGAGATAGCGCTATAAACCAAAGTGCATTGTCTGCAGAAGGCCCTGGCGCATGAATCTGTACAGCGGGAACGACCTCGGACCACCAGGGGCCGAGAAAACCACCGTCTCATGGGGTCGGACTGTCAGGGTCAGGGAAAAATCCAATATGTATCTGGTGATATCTCGGGTGCTATTAGAGATAGCGCAATAAACCAAAGTGCATTGTCTGCAGCAGGCCCTGGCGCATGAATCTGTGCAGCGGGAACGACCTCGGACCACCAGGGGCAGAGAAAATCACCGTCTCATGGGGCCGGACTGTCAGGGTCAGGTAAAAATCCAATATATATCTGGTGATATCTCGGGTGCTCTTACAGATAGCGCAATAAATCAAAGTGCATTGTCTGTAGGAGGCCCTGGCGCATGAATCTGTGCAGCGGGAACGCCCTCGGACCACCAGGGGCCGAGAAAATCACCGTCTCATGGGGCCGGACATTCAGCGACAGGGAAAAATCCAATATATGTCTGGTGATATCTCGGATGCTATTACAGATAGCGCAATAAATCAAAGTGCATTGTCTGCAGGAGGCCCTGGCCCATGAATCTGTGCAGCGGGAACGACCTCCGACCACCAGGGGCAGAGAAAACTACCGTCTCATGGGGCCGGACACTCAGGGTCAGGGAAAAATCCAATATATATCTGGTGATATCTCGGGTGCTATAAGAGATAGCGCAACAAACCAAAGTGCATTGTCTGCAGGAGGCCCTGGCGCATGAATCAGTGCAGCGGGAACGCCCTCGGACCACCAGGGTCCGAGAAAATCACCGTCTCATGGGGCCGGACTGTCAGGGTCAGGGAAAAATCCAATATGTATCTGGTGATATCTCGGGTGCTATTAGAGATAGCGCAATAAACCAAAGTGCATTGTCTGCAGCAGGCCCTGGCGCATGAATCTGTGCAGCGGGAACGACCTCGGACCACCAGGGGCCGAGAAAATCACCGTCTCATGGGGCCGGACTGTCAGGGTCAGGGAAAAATCCAATATGTATCTGGTGATATCTCGGATGCTATTAGAGATAGCGCTATAAACCAAAGTGCATTGTCTGCAGCATGCCCTGGCGCATGAATCTGTGCAGCGGGAACGACCTCGGACCACCAGGGGCCGAGAAAACCACCGTCTCATGGGGTCGGACGCTCAGGGTCAGTGAAAAATCCAATATATATCTGGTGATATCTCGGGTGCTCTTACAGATAGCGCAATAAATCAAAGTGCATTGTCTGTAGGAGGTCCTGACGCATGAATCTGTGCAGCGGGACCGACCTCGGACCGCCAGCGGCCGAGAAAACTACCGTCTCATGGGGTCGGACACTCAGGGTCAGGGAAAAATCCAATATATATCTGGTGATATCTCGGGTGCTATAAGAGATAGCGCTATAAACCAAAGTGCATTGTCTGCAGAAGGCCCTGGCGCATGAATCTGTACAGCGGGAACGACCTCTGACCACCAGGGACCGAGAAAACCACCGTCTCATGGGGTCGGACTGTCAGGGTCAGGGAAAAATCCAATATGTATCTGGTGATATCTCGGGTGCTATTAGAGATAGCGCAATAAACCAAAGTGCATTGTCTGCAGCAGGCCCTGGCGCATGAATCTGTGCAGCGGGAACGACCTCGGACCACCAGGGGCCGAGAAAACCACCGTCTCATGGGGTCGGACACTCAGGGTCAGGGACAAATCCAATATATATCTGGTGATATCTCGGGTGCTATTACAGATAGCGTAATAAATCAAAGCGCATTGTCTGTAGGAGGCCCTGGCGCATGAATCTGTACAGCGGGAACGACCTCGGACCACCAGGGGCCGAGAAAACCACCGTCTCATGGGGCCGGACACTCAGGGTCAGTGAAAAATCCAATATATTTCTCTTGATATCTCGGGTGCTATTACAGATAGCGCCATAAATCAAAGTGCATTGTCTGTAGGAGGCCCTGGCGCATGAATCTGTGCAGCGGGACCGACCTCGGACAACCAGGGGCCGAGAAAACCACCGTCTCATGGGGCCGGACACTCAGGGTCAGGGTAAAATCCAATATATATCTGGTGATATCTCGGGTGCTATTAGAGATAGCGCAATAAACCAAAGTGAATTATCTGCAGGAGGCCCTGGCGCATGCATCTGTGCAGCGGGAACGACCTCGGACCACCAGGGGCCGAGAAAACCACCGTCTCATGGGGCCGGTCACTCAGGGTCAGGGAAAAATCCAATATATATCGGGTGATATCTCGGGTACTATTAGAGATAGCGCAGTAAACCAAAGTGAATTATCTGCAGGAGGCACTGGCGCATGAATCTGTGCAGCGGGAACATCCTCGGACCTCCAGGGGCCGAGACAACCACCGTCTCATGGGGCCGGACACTCAGGGTCAGGGTAAAATCCAATATATATCTGGTGATATATCTGGTGCTATTACAGATAGCGCATTAAATCAAAGTGCATTGTCTGTAGGAGGCCCTGGCGCATGAATCTGTGCAGCGGGAACGACCTCGGACCACCAGGGGCCGAGAAAACCAGTCTCATGGGGCCGGACACTCAGGGTCAGGGGAAAATCCAATATATATCTGGTGATATCTCGGGTGCTATTAGAGATAGCGCAATAAACCAAAGTGAGTTATCTGCAGGAGGACCTGGCGCCTGAATCTGTGCAGCGGGAACGACCTCGGACCACCAGGGGCCGAGAAAACCACCGTCTCATGGGGCCGGACACTCAGGGTCAGGGTAAAATCCAATATATATCTGGTGATATATCTGGTGCTATTACAGATAGCGCAATAAATCAAAGTGCATTGTCTGTAGGAGGCCCTGGCGCATGAATCTGTGCAGCGGGAACGACCTCGGACCACCAGGGGCCGAGAAAACCAGTCTCATGGGGCCGGACACTCAGGGTCAGGGGAAAATCCAATATATATCTGGTGATATCTCGGGTGCTATTAGAGATAGCGCAATAAATCAAAGCACATTGTCTGTAGGAGGCCCTGGCGCATGAATCTGTACAGCGGGAACGACCTCGGAACACCAGGGGCCGAGAAAACCGCCGTCTCATGGGGCCGGACACTCAGGGTCAGTGAAAAATCCAATATATTTCTGGTGATATCTCGGGTGCTATTACAGATAGCGCCATAAACCAAAGTGCATTGTCTGTAGGAGGCCCTGGCGCATGAATCTGTGCAGCGGGAACGACCTCGGACCAATCAGGGGCCGAGACAACCACCGTCTCATGGGACGGGACACTCAGGGTCAGGGTAAAATCCAATATATATCTGGTGATATCTCGGGTGCTATTACATATAGCGCAATAAATCAAAGTGCATTGTCTGTAGGAGGCCGTGGCGCATGAATCTGTGCAGCGGGAACGACCTCGGACCACCAGGGGCCGAGAAAACCACCGTTTCATGGGGCTGGACACTCAGGGTCAGGGAAATATCCAATATATATCTGGTGATATCTTGGGTGCTATTAGAGATAGCGCAATAAATCAAAGCGCATTGTCTGTAGGAGGCCCTGGCGCATGAATCTGTACAGCGGGAACCACCTCGGACCACCAGGGGCCGAGAAAACCACCGTCTCATGGGGCCGGACACTCAGGGTCAGTGAAAAATCCAATATATTTCTGGTGATATCTCGGGTGCTATTACAGATAGCGCCATAAACCAAAGTGCATTGTCTGTAGGAGGCCCTGGCGCATGAATCTGTGCAACGGGAACGACCTCGGACCAATCAGGGGCCGAGACAACCACCGTCTCATGGGACGGGACACTCAGGGTCAGGGTAAAATCCAATATATATCTGGTGATATCTCGGGTGCTATTACATATAGCGCAATAAATCAAAGTGCATTGTCTGTAGGAGGCCCTGGCGCATGAATCTGTGCAGCGGGAACGACCTCGGACCACCAGGGGCCGAGAAAACCACCGGCTCATGGTGCCGGACACTCTGGGTCAGGGAAAAATCCAATATATATGTGGTGATATCCCGGGTGCTATTACAGATAGCGCAATAAATCAAGGTGCATTGTCTGTAGGAGGCCCTGGCGCATGAATCTGTGCAGCGGGAACGACCTCGGACCACCAGGGGCCGAGAAAACCACCGTCTCATGGGGCCGGACACTCAGGGTCAGGGGAAAATCCAATATATATCTGGTGATATCTCGGGTGCTATTACAGATAACGCAATAAATCAAAGTGCTTTGTCTGTAGGAGGCCCTGGTGCATGAATATGTGCAGCGGGAACGATCTCGGTCCACCAGGGGCCGAGAAAACCACAGTCTCATGGGGCTGGACACTCAGGGTCAGGGGAAAATCCAATATATATCTGGTGATATCTCGGGTGCTATTAGAGATAGCGCAATAAACCAAAGTGAATTATCTGCAGGAGGCCCTGGCGCATGCATCTGTGCAGCGGGAACGACCTCGGACCACCAGGGGCCGAGAAAACCACCGGCTCATGGGGCCGGACACTCTGGGTCAGGGAAAAATCCAATATATATGTGCTGATATCCCGGGTGCTATTACAGATAGCGCAATAAATCAAGGTGCATTGTCTGTAGGAGGCCCTGGCGCATGAATCTGTGCAGCGGGAACGACCTCGGACCACCAGGGGCCGAGAAAACCACAGTCTCATGGGGCCGGACACTCAGGGTCAGGGGAAAATCCAATATATATCTGGTGATATCTCGGGTGCTATTAGAGATAGCGCAATAAACGAAAGTGAATTATCTGCAGGAGGCCCTGGCGCATGAATCTGTGCAACGGGAACGACCTCGGACCACCAGGGGCCGAGTAAACCACAGTCACATGGGGCCGGACACTCAGGGTCAGGGGAATATCCAATATATATCTGGTGATATCTCGGGTGCTATTAGAGATAGCGCAATAAATCAAAGTGCATTGTCTGTAGGAGGCCCTGGCGCATGAATCTGTGCAGCGGGAACGACCTCGGACCACCAGGGGCCGAGAAAACCACCGTCTCATGGTGCCGGACACTCAGGGTCAGGGAAAAATCCAATATATATCTGGTGATATCTCGGGTGCTATTAGAGATAGCGCAATAAACCAAAGTGAGTTATCTGCAGGAGGCCCTGGCGCCTGAATCTGTGCAGCGGGAACGACCTCGGACCACCAGGGGCCGAAAAAACCACAGTCTCATGGGGCCGGACACGCAGGGTCAGGGGAAAATCCAATATATATCTGGTGATATCTCGGGTCCTATTACAGATAGCGCAATAAATCAAAGTGCATTGTCTGTAGGAGGCCGTGGCGCATGAATCTGTGCAGCGGGAACGACCTCGGACCACCAGGGGCCGAGAAAACCACCGTCTCATGGGGCTGGACACTCAGGGTCAGGGAAATATCCAATATATATCTGGTGATATCTCGGGTGCTATTAGGGATAGCGCAATAAATCAAAGCGCATTGTCTGTAGGAGGCCCTGGCGCATGAATCTGTACAGCGGGAACGACCTCGGACCACCAGGGGCCGAGAAAACCACCGTCTCATGGGGCCGGACACTCAGGGTCAGTGAAAAATCCAATATATTTCTGGTGATATCTCGGGTGCTATTACAGATAGCGCCATAAACCAAAGTGCATTGTCTGTAGGAGGCCCTGGCGCATGAATCTGTGCAGCGGGAACGACCTCGGACCAATCAGGGGCCGAGACAACCACCGTCTCATGGTGCCGGACACTCAGGGTCAGGCAAAAATCCGATATATATCTGGTGATATCTCGGGTGCTCTTACAGATAGCGCAATAAACCAAAGTGCATTGTCTGCAGGAAGCCCTGGCGCATGATTCTGTGCAGCGGGAACGACCTCGGACCGCCAGCGGCCGAGAAAACTACCGTCTCATGGGGTGGGACACTCAGGGTCAGGGAAAAATCAAATATATATCTGGTGATATCTCGGGTGCTATAAGAGATAGCGCTATAAACCAAAGTGCATTGTCTGCAGCAGGCCCTGGCGCATGAATCTGTACAGCGGGAACGACCTCGGACCACCAGGGGCCGAGAAAACCACCGTCTCATGGGGTCGGACTGTCAGGGTCAGGGAAAAATCCAATATGTATCTGGTGATATCTCGGGTGCTATTAGAGATAGCGCAATAAACCAAAGTGCATTGTCTGTAGGAGGCCCTGGCGCATGAATCTGTACAGCGGGAACGACCTCGGACCACCAGGGGCCGAGAAAACCACCGTCTCATGGGGTCGGACACTCAGGGTCAGGGACAAATCCAATATATATCTGGTGATATCTCGGGTGCTATTACAGATAGCACAATAAATCAAAGCGCATTGTCTGTAGGAGGCCCTGGCGCATGAATCTGTACAGCGGGAACGACCTCGGACCACCAGGGGCCGAGAAAACCACCGTCTCATGGGGCCGGACACTCAGGGTCAGTGAAAAATCCAATATATTTCTGGTGATATCTCGGGTGCTATTACAGATAGCGCAATAAATCAAAGTGCATTGTCTGTAGGAGGCCCTGGCGCATGAATCTGTGCAGCGGGAACGCCCTCGGACCACCAGGGGCCGAGAATATCACCGTCTCATGGGGTCGGACATTCAGGGTCAGTGAAAAATCCAATATATATCTGGTGATATCTCGGGTGCTCTTACAGATAGCGCAATAAATCAAAGTGCATTGTCTGTAGGAGGCCCTGGCGCATGAATCTGTGCAGCGGGAACGCCCTCGGACCACCAGGGGCCGAGAAAATCACCGTCTCATGGGGCCGGACATTCAGCGACAGGGAAAAATCCAATATATGTCTGGTGATATCTCGGATGCTATTACAGATAGCGCAATAAATCAAAGTGCATTGTCTGCAGGAGGCCCTGGCGCATGAATCTGTACAGCGGGAACGACCTCGGACCACCAGGGGCCGAGAAAACCACCGTCTCATGGGGCCGGACACTCAGGGTCAGTGAAAAATCCAATATATTTCTGGTGATATCTCGGGTGCTATTACAGATAGCGCCATAAACCAAAGTGCATTGTCTGTAGGAGGCCCTGGCGCATGAATCTGTGCAGCGGGAACGACCTCGGACCAATCAGGGGCCGAGACAACCACCGTCTCATGGGACGGGACACTCAGGGTCAGGGTAAAATCCAATATATATCTGGTGATATCTCGGGTGCTATTAGAGATAGCGCAATAAACGAAAGTGAATTATCTGCAGGAGGCCCTGGCGCATGAATCTGTGCAGCGGGAACGACCTCGGACCACCAGGGGCCGAGAAAACCACCGTCTCATGGTGCCGGACACTCAGGGTCAGGCAAAAATCCGATATATATCTGGTGATATCTCGGGTGCTCTTACAGATAGCGCAATAAACCAAAGTGCATTGTCTGCAGGAAGCCCTGGCGCATGATTCTGTGCAGCGGGAACGACCTCGGACCACCAGGGGCCGAGAAAACCACCGTCTCATGGGGCCGGACTGTCAGGGTCAGTAAAAAATCCAATATATATCTGGTGATATCTCGGGTGCTCTTACAGATAGCGCAATAAATCAAAGTGCATTGTCTCTAGGAGGCCCTGGCGCATGAATCTGTGCAGCGGGAACGACCTCGGACCACCAGGGGCCGAGAAAACCACCGTCTCATGGGGTCGGACGCTCAGGGTCAGTGAAAAATCCAATATATATCTGGTGATATCTCGGGTGCTCTTACAGATAGCGCAATAAATCAAAGTGCATTGTCTGTAGGAGGTCCTGGCGCATGAATCTGTGCAGCGGGAACGACCTCGGACCGCCAGCGGCCGAGAAAACTACCGTCTCATGGGGTGGGACACTCAGGGTCAGGGAAAAATCAAATATATATCTGGTGATATCTCGGGTGCTATAAGAGATAGCGCTATAAACCAAAGTGCATTGTCTGCAGCAGGCCCTGGCGCATGAATCTGTACAGCGGGAACGACCTCGGACCACCAGGGGCCGAGAAAACCACCGTCTCATGGGGTCGGACTGTCAGGGTCAGGGAAAAATCCAATATGTATCTGGTGATATCTCGGGTGCTATTAGAGATAGCGCAATAAACCAAAGTGCATTGTCTGTAGGAGGCCCTGGCGCATGAATCTGTACAGCGGGAACGACCTCGGACCACCAGGGGCCGAGAAAACCACCGTCTCATGGGGTCGGACACTCAGGGTCAGGGACAAATCCAATATATATCTGGTGATATCTCGGGTGCTATTACAGATAGCACAATAAATCAAAGCGCATTGTCTGTAGGAGGCCCTGGCGCATGAATCTGTACAGCGGGAACGACCTCGGACCACCAGGGGCCGAGAAAACCACCGTCTCATGGGGCCGGACACTCAGGGTCAGTGAAAAATCCAATATATTTCTGGTGATATCTCGGGTGCTATTACAGATAGCGCAATAAATCAAAGTGCATTGTCTGTAGGAGGCCCTGGCGCATGAATCTGTGCAGCGGGAACGCCCTCGGACCACCAGGGGCCGAGAATATCACCGTCTCATGGGGTCGGACATTCAGGGTCAGTGAAAAATCCAATATATATCTGGTGATATCTCGGGTGCTCTTACAGATAGCGCAATAAATCAAAGTGCATTGTCTGTAGGAGGCCCTGGCGCATGAATCTGTGCAGCGGGAACGCCCTCGGACCACCAGGGGCCGAGAAAATCACCGTCTCATGGGGCCGGACATTCAGCGACAGGGAAAAATCCAATATATGTCTGGTGATATCTCGGATGCTATTACAGATAGCGCAATAAATCAAAGTGCATTGTCTGCAGGAGGCCCTGGCCCATGAATCTGTGCAGCGGGAACGACCTCCGACCACCAGGGGCAGAGAAAACTACCGTCTCATGGGGCCGGACACTCAGGGTCAGGGAAAAATCCAATATATATCTGGTGATATCTCGGGTGCTATAAGAGATAGCGCAACAGACCAAAGTGCATTGTCTGCAGGAGGCCCTGGCGCATGAATCAGTGCAGCGGGAACGCCCTCGGACCACCAGGGTCCGAGAAAATCACCGTCTCATGGGGCCGGACTGTCAGGGTCAGGGAAAAATCCAATATGTATCTGGTGATATCTCGGGTGCTATTAGAGATAGCGCAATAAACCAAAGTGCATTGTCTGCAGCAGGCCCTGGCGCATGAATCTGTGCAGCGGGAACGACCTCGGACCACCAGGGGCCGAGAAAATCACCGTCTCATGGGGCCGGACTGTCAGGGTCAGGGAAAAATCCAATATGTATCTGGTGATATCTCGGATGCTATTAGAGATAGCGCTATAAACCAAAGTGCATTGTCTGCAGCATGCCCTGGCGCATGAATCTGTGCAGCGGGAACGACCTCGGACCACCAGGGGCCGAGAAAACCACCGTCTCATGGGGCCGGACACTCAGGGTCAGGGAAAAATCCAATATATATCTGGTGATATCTCGGGTGCTATTAGAGATAGCGCAATAAACCAAAGTGCATTGTCTGCAGCAGGCCCTAGCGCATGAATCTGTGCAGCGGGAACGACCTCGGACCGCCAGCGGCCGAGAAAACTACCGTCTCATGGGGCCGGACACTCAGGGTCAGGGAAAAATCCAATATATATCTGGTGATATCTCGGGTGCTATAAGAGATAGCGCTATAAACCAAAGTGCATTGTCTGCAGAAGGCCCTGGCGCATGAATCTGTACAGCGGGAACGACCTCGGACCACCAGGGGCCGAGAAAACCACCGTCTCATGGGGTCGGACTGTCAGGGTCAGGGAAAAATCCAATATGTATCTGGTGATATCTCGGGTGCTATTAGAGATAGCGCAATAAACCAAAGTGCATTGTCTGCAGCAGGCCCTGGCGCATGAATCTGTGCAGCGGGAACGACCTCGGACCACCAGGGGCAGAGAAAATCACCGTCTCATGGGGCCGGACTGTCAGGGTCAGGTAAAAATCCAATATATATCTGGTGATATCTCGGGTGCTCTTACAGATAGCGCAATAAATCAAAGTGCATTGTCTGTAGGAGGCCCTGGCGCATGAATCTGTGCAGAGGGAACGCCCTCGGACCACCAGGGGCCGAGAAAATCACCGTCTCATGGGGCCGGACATTCAGCGACAGGGAAAAATCCAATATATGTCTGGTGATATCTCGGATGCTATTACAGATAGCGCAATAAATCAAAGTGCATTGTCTGCAGGAGGCCCTGGCCCATGAATCTGTGCAGCGGGAACGACCTCCGACCACCAGGGGCAGAGAAAACTACCGTCTCATGGGGCCGGACACTCAGTGTCAGGGAAAAATCCAATATATATCTGGTGATATCTCGGGTGCTATAAGAGATAGCGCAACAAACCAAAGTGCATTGTCTGCAGGAGGCCCTGGCGCATGAATCAGTGCAGCGGGAACGCCCTCGGACCACCAGGGTCCGAGAAAATCACCGTCTCATGCGGCCGGACTGTCAGGGTCAGGGAAAAATCCAATATGTATCTGGTGATATCTCGGGTGCTATTAGAGATAGCGCAATAAACCAAAGTGCATTGTCTGCAGCAGGCCCTAGCGCATGAATCTGTGCAGCGGGAACGACCTCGGACCACCAGGGGCCGAGAAAATCACCGTCTCATGGGGCCGGACTGTCAGGGTCAGGGAAAAATCCAATATGTATCTGGTGATATCTCGGATGCTATTAGAGATAGCGCTATAAACCAAAGTGCATTGTCTGCAGCATGCCGTGGCGCATGAATCTGTGCAGCGGGAACGACCTCGGACCACCAGGGGCCGAGAAAACCACCGTCTCATGGGGTCGGACGCTCAGGGTCAGTGAAAAATCCAATATATATCTGGTGATATCTCGGGTGCTCTTACAGATAGCGCAATAAATCAAAGTGCATTGTCTGCAGGAGGCCCTGGCCCATGAATCTGTGCAGCGGGAACGACCTCCGACCACCAGGGGCAGAGAAAACTACCGTCTCATGGGGCCGGACACTCAGTGTCAGGGAAAAATCCAATATATATCTGGTGATATCTCGGGTGCTATAAGAGATAGCGCAACAAACCAAAGTGCATTGTCTGCAGGAGGCCCTGGCGCATGAATCAGTGCAGCGGGAACGCCCTCGGACCACCAGGGTCCGAGAAAATCACCGTCTCATGCGGCCGGACACTCAGGGTCAGGGAAAAATCCAATATATATCTGGTGATATCTCGGGTGCTATAAGAGATAGCGCTATAAACCAAAGTGCATTGTCTGCAGAAGGCCCTGGCGCATGAATCTGTACAGCGGGAACGACCTCGGACCACCAGGGGCCGAGAAAACCACCGTCTCATGGGGTCGGACTGTCAGGGTCAGGGAAAAATCCAATATGTATCTGGTGATATCTCGGGTGCTATTAGAGATAGCGCAATAAACCAAAGTGCATTGTCTGCAGCAGGCCCTGGCGCATGAATCTGTGCAGCGGGAACGACCTCGGACCACCAGGGGCAGAGAAAATCACCGTCTCATGGGGCCGGACTGTCAGGGTCAGGTAAAAATCCAATATATATCTGGTGATATCTCGGGTGCTCTTACAGATAGCGCAATAAATCAAAGTGCATTGTCTGTAGGAGGCCCTGGCGCATGAATCTGTGCAGAGGGAACGCCCTCGGACCACCAGGGGCCGAGAAAATCACCGTCTCATGGGGCCGGACATTCAGCGACAGGGAAAAATCCAATATATGTCTGGTGATATCTCGGATGCTATTACAGATAGCGCAATAAATCAAAGTGCATTGTCTGCAGGAGGCCCTGGCCCATGAATCTGTGCAGCGGGAACGACCTCCGACCACCAGGGGCAGAGAAAACTACCGTCTCATGGGGCCGGACACTCAGTGTCAGGGAAAAATCCAATATATATCTGGTGATATCTCGGGTGCTATAAGAGATAGCGCAACAAACCAAAGTGCATTGTCTGCAGGAGGCCCTGGCGCATGAATCAGTGCAGCGGGAACGCCCTCGGACCACCAGGGTCCGAGAAAATCACCGTCTCATGCGGCCGGACTGTCAGGGTCAGGGAAAAATCCAATATGTATCTGGTGATATCTCGGGTGCTATTAGAGATAGCGCAATAAACCAAAGTGCATTGTCTGCAGCAGGCCCTAGCGCATGAATCTGTGCAGCGGGAACGACCTCGGACCACCAGGGGCCGAGAAAATCACCGTCTCATGGGGCCGGACTGTCAGGGTCAGGGAAAAATCCAATATGTATCTGGTGATATCTCGGATGCTATTAGAGATAGCGCTATAAACCAAAGTGCATTGTCTGCAGCATGCCGTGGCGCATGAATCTGTGCAGCGGGAACGACCTCGGACCACCAGGGGCCGAGAAAACCACCGTCTCATGGGGTCGGACGCTCAGGGTCAGTGAAAAATCCAATATATATCTGGTGATATCTCGGGTGCTCTTACAGATAGCGCAATAAATCAAAGTGCATTGTCTGTAGGAGGCCCTGGCGCATGTATCTGTGCAGCGGGAACGACCTCGGACCGTCAGCGGCCGAGAAAACTACCGTCTCATGGGGTCGTACCCTCAGGGTCAGGGAAAAATGCAATATATGTCTGGTGATATCTCGGGTGCTATAAGAGATAGCGCAATAAACCAAAGTGCATTGTCTGCAGGAGGCCCTGGCGCATGAATCTGTGCAGCGGGAGCGACCTCGGACCACCAGGGACCGAGAAAACTACCGTCCCATGGGGCCGGACACTCAGTGTCAGGGAAAAATCCAATATATATCTGGTGATATCTCGGGTGCTATTAGAGATAGCGCAACAAACCAAAGCGCATTGTCTGGAGGAGGCCCTGGCGCATGAATCTGTGCAGCGGGAACGACCTAGGACCACCAGGGGCCGAGAAAACCACAGTCTCATGGGGCCGGACACTCAGGGTCAGGGAAAAATCCAATATATATCTGGTGATATCTCGGGTGATATTACAGATAGCGCAATAAATCAAAGTGCATTGCCTGTAGGAGGCCCTGGCGCATGAATCTGTGCAGCGGGATCAACCTCGGACCACGAGGGACCGAGAAAACCATCGACACATGGGGCCGGACTGTCAGGGTCAGGGAAAAATCCAATATATATCTAGTGATATCTCGGGTGCTATTAGAGAGAGCGCAATAAACAAAAGTTGCATTGTCCGCAGCAGGCCCTGGCGCATGAATCAGTGCATCGGGAACCTCCTCGGACCACCAGGGGCCGAGGAAACCACCGTCTCATGGGGCCGGACTGTCAGGGTCAGGGAAAAATCCAATATATATCTGGTGATATCTCGAGTGATATTACAGATAGCGCAATAAATCAAAGTGCATTGCCTGTAGGAGGCCCTGGCGCATGAATCTGTGCAGCGGGATCAACCTCGGACCACGAGGGACCGAGAAAACCACCGTCTCATGGGGCCGGACACTCAGGGTCAGTGAAAAATCCAATATATATCTGGTGATATCTCGGGTGATATTACAGATAGCGCAATAAATCAAAGTGCATTGCCTGTAGGAGGCCCTGGCGCATGAATCTGTGTAGCGGGAACGACCTCGGACCGCCAGCCGCCGAGAAAACTACCGTCTCATGGGGTCGGACACTCAGGGTCAGGGAAAAATCCAATATATGTCTGGTGATATCGCGGGTGCTATTAGAGATAGCGCAATAAACCAAAGTGCATTGTCTGCAGGAGGCCCTGGCGCATGAATCTGTGCAGCGGGAACGACCTCGGTCCACCAGGGGCCGAGAAAACCACCGTCTCATGGGGTCGGACATTGAGGGTCAGGGAAAAATCCAATATATATCTGGTAATATCTCTGATGCTATTACAGATAGCGCAATAAATCAAAGTGCATTATCTGCAAGAGGCCCTGGCCCATGAATCTGTGCAGCGGGAACGACGTCGGACCACCAGGGGCCGAGAAAACCACCGTCTCATGGGGCCGGACTGTCAGGGTCATGGAAAAATCCAATATATATCTGGTGATATCTCGGGTGCTATTAGAGATAGCGAAATAAATCATAGTGCATTGTCTGCAGGGGGCCCTGGCGTATGAATCTGTGCAGCGGGAAAGATCTCGGACCACCAGGGGCCGAGAAAACCACCGTCTAATGGGGTCGGACACTCAGGGTCAGGGAAAAATCCAATATATATCTGGTGATATGTCGCGTGCTCTTACAGATAGCGAAATAAATCAAAGTGCATTGTCTGCAGGAGGCCCTGGCGCATGAATCTGTGCAGCGGGATCGGCCTCGGACCACCAGGGGCCGAGAAAATCACCGTCTCATGGGGCCGGACTGTCAGGGTCAGGGAAAAATCCAATATATATCTGGTGTTATCTCGGGTGCTATTACAGATAGCGCAATAAATCAAAGTGCATTGCCTGTAGGAGGCCCTGGCGCATGAATCTGTGCAGCGGGATCAACCTCGGACCACCAGGGGCCGAGAAAATCACCGTCTCATGGGGCCGGACTGTCAGGGTCAGGGAAAAATCCAATATATATCTGGTGATATCTCGGGTGATATTACAGATAGCGCAATAAATCAAAGTGCATTGCCTGTAGGAGGCCCTGGCGCATGAATCTGTGCAGCGGGATCAACCTCGGACCACGAGGGACCGAGAAAACCATCGACACATGGGGCCGGACTGTCAGGGTCAAGGAAAAATCCAATATATATCTGGTGGTAACTCGTGTGCTATTAGAGATAGCGAAATAAATCAAAGTGCATTGTCTGCAGGTGGCCCTGGCGCATGGACCTGTGCAGCGGGGACGACCTCGGACCACCAGGGGCCGAGAAAACCACCGTCTCATGGGGTCGGACACTCAGGGTCAGGGACAAATCCAATATATATCTGGTGATATCTCGGGTGATATTACAGATAGCGCAATAAATCAAAGTGCATTGCCTGTAGGAGGCCCTGGCGCATGAATCTGTGCAGCGGGAACGTCCTCGGACCTCCAGGGGCCGAGAAAACTACCGACTCATGGGGCCGGACACTCAGTGTCAGGGAAAAATCCAATATATATCTGGTGATATCTCGGGTGCTATTAGAGATAGCGCAACAAACCAAAGTGCATTGTCTGCAGGAGGCCCTGGCGCATGAATCTGTGCAGCGGGAACGACCTCGGACCACCAGGGGCCGAGAAAATTACCGTCTCATGGGGCCGGACTGTCAGGGTCAGGGAAAAATCCAATATATATCTGGTGATATCTCGGGTGCTATTAGAGATAGCGCAATAAATCAAAGTGCATTGTCTGTAGGAGGACCTGGCGCATGGATCTGTGCAGTGGGATCGACCTCGGACCTCCAGGGGCTGAGAAAACCACCGTCTCATGGGGCCGGACACTCAGGGTCAGGGGAACATCCAATATATATCTGGTGATATCTCTGGTGCTATTACAGATAGCGCAATAAATCAAAGTGCATTGTCCGTAGGAGGCCCTGGCGCACGAATCTGTGCAGCGGGAACGACCTCGGACCACCAGGGGCCGAGAAAACAACCGTCTCATGGGGCCGGACACTCAGGGTCAGTGAAAAATCCAATATATATCTGGTGATATCTCGGGTGCTATTACAGATAGCGCAACAAACCAAAGTGCATTGTCTGCAGGAGGCCCTGGCGCATGAATCAGTGCAGCGGGAACGCCCTCGGACCACCAGGGGCCGAGAAAATCACCGTCTGATGGGGCCGGACTGTCAGGGTCAGGGAAAAATCCAATATGTATCTGGTGATATCTCGGGTGCTATTAGAGATAGCGCAATAAACCAAAGTGCATTGTCTGTAGGAGGCCCTGGCGCATGAATCTGTGCAGCGGGAACGACCTCGCACCACCTGGGGCCGAGAGAATCACCGTCACATGGGGCCAGACTGTCAGGGTCAGGTAAAAATCCAATATATATCTGGTGATATCTCGCGTGCTCTTACAGATAGCGCAATAAATCAAAGTGCATTGTCTGTAGGAGGCCCTGGCGCATGAATCTGTGCAGCGGGAACGACCTCGGACCACCAGGGGCCGAGAAGACCACAGTCTCATGGGGCCGGACACTCAGGGTCAGGGAAAAATCCAATATATATCTGGTGATATCTCGGGTGCTATTAGGGATAGCGCAATAAATCAAAGTGCATTGTCTGTAGGAGGACCTGGCGCATGAATCTGTGCAGCGGGAACGTCCTCGGACCTCCAGGGGCCGAGAAAACTACCGACTCATGGGGCCGGACACTCAGTGTCAGGGAAAAATCCAATATATATCTGGTGATATCTCGGGTGCTATTAGAGATAGCGCAACAAACCAAAGTGCATTGTCTGCAGGAGGCCCTGGCGCATGAATCTGTGCAGCGGGAACGACCTCGGACCACCAGGGGCCGAGCAAATTACCGTCTCATGGGGCCGGACTGTCAGGGTCAGGGAAAAATCCAATATATATCTGGTGATATCTCGGGTGCTATTAGAGATAGCGCAATAAATCAAAGTGCATTGTCTGTAGGAGGACCTGGCGCATGGATCTGTGCAGTGGGATCGACCTCGGACCTCCAGGGGCTGAGAAAACCACCGTCTCATGGGGCCGGACACTCAGGGTCAGGGGAACATCCAATATATATATGGTGATATCTCGGGTGCTGTTACAGATAGAGCAATAAATCAAAGTGCATTGTCTGTAGGAGGCCCTGGCGCATGAATCTGTGCAGCGGGATCGACCTCGGACCACCAGGGACCGAGAAAATCACCGTCTCATGGGGCCGGACGGTCAGGGTCAGGGAAAAATCCAATATATATCTGGTGATATCACGGGTGCTATTAGAGATGGCGCAATAAATCAAAGTGAATTATCTGCAGGAGGCCCTGGCGCATGAATCTGTGCAGCGGGAACGACCTCGCACCACCTGGGGCCGAGAGAATCACCGTCACATGGGGCCAGACTGTCAGGGTCAGGTAAAAATCCAATATATATCTGGTGATATCTCGCGTGCTCTTACAGATAGCGCAATAAATCAAAGTGCATTGTCTGTAGGAGGCCCTGGCGCATGAATCTGTGCAGCGGGATCAACCTCGGACCACCAGGGGCCGAGAAAACCATGGACACATGGGGCCGGACTGTCAGGGTCAGGGAAAAATCCAATATATATCTGGTGATATCTCGGGTGCTATTAGAGAGAGCGCAATAAACAAAAGTGCATTGTCCGCAGCAGGCCCTGGCGCATGAATCTGTGCAGCGGGATCGACCTCGGACCACCATGGGCCGAGAAAATCGCCGTCTCATGGGGCCGGACTGTCAGGGTCAGGGTAAAATCCAATATATATCTGGTGATATCTCTGGTGCTATTACAGATAGCGCAATAAATCAAAGTGCATTGTCCGCAGGAGGCCCTGGCGCACGAATCTGTGCAGCGGGAACGACCTCGGACCACCAGGGGCCGAGAAAACTACCGTCTCATGGGGCCGGACACTCAGGGTCAGGGAAAAATCCAATATATGTCTGGTGATATCTCGGATGCTATTACAGATAGCGCAATAAATCAAAGTGCATTGTCTGCAGGAGGCCCTGGCCCATGAATCTGTGCAGCGGGAACGACCTCCGACCACCAGGGGCAGAGAAAACTACCGTCTCATGGGGCCGGACACTCAGGGTCAGGGAAAAATCCAATATATATCTGGTGATATCTCGGGTGCTATAAGAGATAGCGCAACAAACCAAAGTGCATTGTCTGCAGGAGGCCCTGGCGCATGAATCTGTGCAGCGGGAACGCCCTCGGACCACCAGGGTCCGAGAAAATCACCGTCTCATGGGGCCGGACTGTCAGGGTCAGGGAAAAATCCAATATGTATCTGGTGATATCTCGGGTGCTATTAGAGATAGCGCAATAAACCAAAGTGCATTGTCTGCAGCAGGCCCTGGCGCATGAATCTGTGCAGCGGGAACGACCTCGGACCACCAGGGGCCGAGAAAATCACCGTCTCATGGGGCCGGACTGTCAGGGTCAGGGAAAAATCCAATATGTATCTGGTGATATCTCGGGTGCTATTAGAGATAGCGCTATAAACCAAAGTGCATTGTCTGCAGCATGCCCTGGCGCATGAATCTGTGCAGCGGGAACGACCTCGGACCACCAGGGGCCGAGAAAACCACCGTCTCATGGGGTCGGACGCTCAGGGTCAGTGAAAAATCCAATATATATCTGGTGATATCTCGGGTGCTCTTACAGATAGCGCAATAAATCAAAGTGCATTGTCTGTAGGAGGCCCTGGCGCATGTATCTGTGCAGCGGGAACGACCTCGGACCGTCAGCGGCCGAGAAAACTACCGTCTCATGGGGTCGTACCCTCAGGGTCAGGGAAAAATGCAATATATGTCTGGTGATATCTCGGGTGCTATAAGAGATAGCGCAATAAACCAAAGTGCATTGTCTGCAGGAGGCCCTGGCGCATGAATCTGTGCAGCGGGAGCGACCTCGGACCACCAGGGGCCGAGAAAACTACCGTCCCATGGGGCCGGACACTCAGTGTCAGGGAAAAATCCAATATATATCTGGTGATATCTCGGGTGCTATTAGAGATAGCGCAACAAACCAAAGTGCATTGTCTGGAGGAGGCCCTGGCGCATGAATCTGTGCAGCGGGAACGACCTAGGACCACCAGGGGCCGAGAAAACCACAGTCTCATGGGGCCGGACACTCAGGGTCAGGGAAAAATCCAATATATATCTGGTGATATCTCGGGTGATATTACAGATAGCGCAATAAATCAAAGTGCATTGCCTGTAGGAGGCCCTGGCGCATGAATCTGTGCAGCGGGATCAACCTCGGACCACGAGGGACCGAGAAAACCATCGACACATGGGGCCGGACTGTCAGGGTCAGGGAAAAATCCAATATATATCTAGTGATATCTCGGGTGCTATTAGAGAGAGCGCAATAAACAAAAGTTGCATTGTCCGCAGCAGGCCCTGGCGCATGAATCAGTGCATCGGGAACCTCCTCGGACCACCAGGGGC
The DNA here is from genome assembly GCF_051020985.1 of Nomia melanderi. Taxonomy (NCBI): domain Eukaryota; kingdom Metazoa; phylum Arthropoda; class Insecta; order Hymenoptera; family Halictidae; genus Nomia; species Nomia melanderi. The sequence goes on along the minus strand of NW_027475147.1, from coordinate 561,406 downwards.
CGAGGAAACCACCGTCTCATGGGGCCGGACTGTTAGGGTCAGGGAAAAATCCAATATATATCTGGTGATATCTCGGGTGATATTACAGATAGCGCAATAAATCAAAGTGCATTGCCTGTAGGAGGCCCTGGCGCATGAATCTGTGCAGCGGGAACGACCTCGGACCACCAGGGGCCGAGAAGACCACAGTCTCATGGGGCCGGACACTCAGGGTCAGGGAAAAATTCAATATATATCTGGTGATATCTCGGGTGCTATTAGGGATAGCGCAATAAATCAAAGTGCATTGTCTGTAGGAGGCCCTGGCGCATGAATCTGTGCAGCGGGAACGTCCTCGGACCTCCAGGGGCCGAGAAAACTACCGACTCATGGGGCCGGACACTCAGTGTCAGGGAAAAATCCAATATATATCTGGTGATATCTCGGGTGCTATTAGAGATAGCGCAACAAACCAAAGTGCATTGTCTGCAGGAGGCCCTGGCGCATGAATCTGTGCAGCGGGAACGACCTCGGACCACCAGGGGCCGAGAAGACCACAGTCTCATGGGGCCGGACACTCAGGGTCAGGGAAAAATCCAATATATATCTGGTGATATCTCGGGTGCTATTAGGGATAGCGCAATAAATCAAAGTGCATTGTCTGTAGGAGGCCCTGGCGCATGAATCTGTGCAGCGGGAACGTCCTCGGACCTCCAGGGGCCGAGAAAACTACCGACTCATGGGGCCGGACACTCAGTGTCAGGGAAAAATCCAATATATATCTGGTGATATCTCGGGTGCTATTAGAGATAGCGCAACAAACCAAAGTGCATTGTCTGCAGGAGGCCCTGGCGCATGAATCTGTGCAGCGGGATCGACCTCGGACCACCATGGGCCGAGAAAATCGCCGTCTCATGGGGCCGGACGGTCAGGGTCAGGGTAAAATCCAATATATATCTGGTGATATCTCTGGTGCTATTACAGATAGCGCAATAAATCAAAGTGCATTGTCCGTAGGAGGCCCTGGCGCACGAATCTGTGCAGCGGGAACGACCTCGGACCACCAGGGGCCGAGAAAACAACCGTCTCATGGGGCCGGACACTCAGGGTCAGTGAAAAATCCAATATATATCTGGTGATATCTCGGGTGCTATTACAGATAGCGCAATAAATCAAAGTGCATTGTCCGTAGGAGGCCCTGGCGCACGAATCTGTGCAGCGGGAACGACCTCGGACCACCAGGGGCCGAGAAAACCACCGTCACATGGGGCCGGACACTCAGGGTCAGGGGAAAATCCAATATATATCTGGTGATATCTCGGGTGCTATTAGAGATAGCGCAATAAATCAAAGTGCATTGTCCGTAGGAGGCCCTGGCGCACGAATCTGTGCAGCGGGAACGACCTCGGACCACCATCGGCAGAGAAAACCACCGTCACATGGGGCCGGACACTCAGGGTCAGGGGAAAATCCAATATATATCTGGTGATATCTCGGGTGCTATTAGAGATAGCGCAATAAGTCAAAGTGCATTGTCTGTAGGAGGCCCTGGCGCACGAATCTGTGCAGCGGGAACGACCTCGGACCACCAGGGGCCGAGAAAACCACCGTCTCATGGGGCCGGACACTCAGGGTCAGTGAAAAATCCAATATATATCTGGTGATATCTCGGGTGCTATTAGAGATAGCGCAATAAACCAAAGTGCATTATCTGCAGGAGGCACTGGCGCATGAATCTGTGCAGCGGGTACGACCTCGGTCCACCAGGGGCCGAGAAAACCACCGTCTCATGGGGCTGGACACTCAGGGTGAGGGAAATATCCAATATATATCTGGTGATATCTCGGGTGCAATTACAGATAGCGCAATAAATCAAAGTGCATTGTCTGTAGGAGGCCCTGGCGCATGAATCTGTGCAGCGGGAACGACCTCGGACCACCAGGTGCCGAGAAAACCACAGTCTCATGGGGCCGGACACTCAGGGTCAGGGGAAAATCCAATATATATCTGGTGATATCTCGGGTGCTATTAGAGATAGCGCAATAAACCAAAGTGAATTATCTGCAGGAGGCCTTGGCGCATGAATCTGTGCAACGGGAACGTCCTCGGACCACCAGGGGCCGAGTAAACCACAGTCTCATGGGGCCGGACACTCAGGGTCAGGGTAAAATCCAATATATATCTGGTGATATCTCTGGTGCTAATACAGATAGCGCAATAAATCAAATTGCATTGTCCGTAGGAGGCCCTGGCGCACGAATCTGTGCAGCGGGAACGACCTCGGACCACCAGGGGCCGAGAAAACCACCGTCTCATGGGGCCGGACACTCAGGGTCAGTGAAAAATCCAATATATATCTGGTGATATCTCGGGTGCTATTACAGATAGCGCAATAAATCAAAGTGCATTGTCCGTAGGAGGCCCTGGCGCACGAATCTGTGCAGCGGGAACGACCTCGGACCACCAGGGGCCGAGAAAACCACCGTCACATGGGGCCGGACACTCAGGGTCAGGGGAAAATCCAATATATATCTGGTGATATCTCGGGTGCTATTAGAGATAGCGCAATAAACCAAAGTGAATTATCTGCAGGAGGCCCTGGCGCATGAATCTGTGCAACGGGAACGACCTCGGACCACCAGGGGCCGAGAAAACCACAGTCTCATGGGGCCGGACACTCAGGGTCAGGGGAAAATCCAATATATATCTGGTGATATCTCGGGTGCTATTAGAGATAGCGCAATAAATCAAAGTGCATTGTCTGTAGGAGGCCCTGGCGCATGAATCTGTGCAGCGGGAACCACCTCGGACCACCAGGGTCCGAGAGAGTCACAGTCTCATGGGGCCGGACACTCAGGGTCAGGGGAAAATCCAATATATATCTGGTGATATCTCGGGTGCTATTAGAGATAGCGCAATAAACCAAAGTGAATTATCTGCAGGAGGCCCTGGCGCATGAAACAGTGCAACGGGAACGACCTCGGACCACCAGGCGCCGAGAAAACCACAGTCTCATGGGGCCGGACACTCAGGGTCAGGGGAAAATCCAATATATATCTGGTGATATCTCGGGTGCTATTAGAGATAGCGCAATAAATCAAAGTGCATTGTCTGTAGGAGGCCCTGGCGCATGAATCTGTGCTGCGGGAACGACCTCGGACCAACATCGGCAGAGAAAACCACAGTCTCATGGGGTCGGACACTCAGGGTCAGGGAAAAATCCAATATATATCTGGTGATATCTCGGGTACTATTAGAGATAGCGCAATAAACCAAAGTGCATTATCTGCAGGAGGCCCTGGCGCATGAATCTGTGCAGCGGGAACGACCTCGGTCCACCAGGGGCCGAGAAAACCACCGTCTCTTGGGGCTGGACACTCAGGGTGAGGGAAATATCCAATATATATCTGGTGATATCTCGGGTGCTTTTACAGAAAGCGCAATAAATCAAAGTGCATTGTCTGTAGGAGGCCGTGGCGCATGAATCTGGGCAGCGGGAACGACCTCGGACCACCAGGGGCCGAGAAGACCACCGTCTCATGGGGCCGGCCACTCAGGGTCAGGGGAAAATCCAATATATATCTGGTGATATCTCGAGAGCTATTAGAGATAGCGCAATAAACCAAAGTACATTATCTGCAGGAGGCCCTGGCGCATGAATCTGTGCAACGGGAACGACCTCGGACCACCAGGGGCCGAGAAAACCACAGTCTCATGGGGCCGGACACTCAGGGTCAGGGGAAAATCCAATATATATCTGGTGATATCTCGGTTGCTATTACAGATAGCGCAATAAATCAAAGCGCATTGTCTGTAGGAGGCCCTGGCGCATGAATCTGATTAGCGGGAACGACCTCCGACCACCAGGGGCCGAGAAAACCACAGTCTCATGGGGCCGGACACTCAGGGTCAGGGAAAAATCCAATATATATCTGGTGATATCTCGGGTACTATTAGAGATAGCGCAGTAAACCAAAGTGAATTATCTGCAGGAGGCACTGGCGCATGAATCTGAGCAGCGGGAACATCCTCGGACCTCCAGGGACCGAGACAACCACCGTCTCATGGGGCCGGACACTCAGGGTCAGGGTAAAATACAATATATATCTGGTGATATCTCGAGTACTATTACAGATAGCTCAATAAATCATAGTGCATTGTCTGTAGGAGGCCCTGATGGATGAATCTGTGCAGCGGGAACGACCTCGGACCACGAGGGGCCGAGAAAACCACAGTCTCATGGGGCCGGACACTCAGGGTCAGGGGAAAATCCAATATATATCTGGTGATATCTCGGCTGCTATTACAGATAGGGCAATAAATTAAAGTGCATTGTCTGTAGGAGGCCCTGGCGCATGAATCTGTGCAGCGGGAACGACCTCGGACCACCAGGGGCCGAGAAAACCACAGTCTCATGGGGCCGGACACTCAGGGTCAGGGGAAAATCCAATATATATCTGGTGATATCTCGGGTGCTATTAGAGATAGCGCAATAAACCAAAGTGCATTGTCTGTAGGAGGCCCTGGCGCATGAATCTGAGCAGCGGGAACGACCTCGGACCACCAGGGGCCGAGAAAACCACCGTCTCATGGGGCCGGACACTCAGGGTCAGGGAAAAATGCAATATATATCTGGTGATATGTCGGGTGCTATTACAGATAGCGCAATAAATCAAAGTGCATTGTCCGTAGGAGGCCCTGGCGCACGAATCTGTGCAGCGGGAACGACCTCGGACCACCAGGGGCCGAGAAAACCACCGTCACATGGGGCCGGACACTCAGGGTCAGGGGAAAATCCAATATATATCTGGTGATATCTCGGGTGCTATTAGAGATAGCGCAATAAACCAAAGTGAATTATCTGCAGGAGGCCCTGGCGCATGAATCTGTGCAACGGGAACGACCTCGGACCGCCAGGGGCCGAGAAAACCACAGTCTCATGGGGCCGGACACTCAGGGTCAGGGGAAAATCCAATATATATCTGGTGATATCTCGGGTGCTATTAGAGATAGCGCAATAAATCAAAGTGCAATGTCTGTAGGAGGCCCTGGCGCATGAATCTGTGCAGCGGAAACCACCTCGGACCACCAGGGTCCGAGAAAGTCACAGTCTCATGGGGCCGGACACTCAGGGTCAGGGGACAATCCAATATATATCTGGTGATATCTCGGGTGCTATTAGAGATAGCGCAATAAACCAAAGTGAATTATCTGCAGGAGGCCCTGGCGCATGAAACAGTGCAACGGGAACGACCTCGGACCACCAGGCGCCGAGAAAACCACAGTCTCATGGGGCCGGACACTCAGGGTCAGGGGAAAATCCAATATATATCTGGTGATATCTCGGGTGCTATTAGAGATAGCGCAATAAATCAAAGTGCATTGTCTGTAGGAGGCCCTGGCGCACGAATCTGTGCAGCGGGAACGACCTCGGACCACCAGGGGCCGAAAAAACCACCGTCTCATGGGGCCGGACACTCAGGGTCAGGGGAAAATCCAATATATATCTGGTGATATCTCGGCTGCTATTACCGATAGCGCAATAAATTAAAGTGAATTATCTGCAGCAGGCCCTGGCGCATGAATCTGTGCAACGGGAACGACCTCGGACCACCAGGGGCCGAGAGAACCACAGTCTCATGAGGCCGGACACTCAGGGTCAGGGGAAAATCCAATATATATCTGGTGATATCTCGGGTGCTATTACAGATAACGAAATAAATCAAAGTGCATTGTCTGTAGGAGGCCCTGGCGCATGAATCTGTGCAGCGGGAACGACCTCGGACCACCATCGGCAGAGAAAACCACAGTCTCATGGGGTCGGACACTCAGGGTCACGGAAAAATCCAATATATATCTGGTGATATCTCGGGTGCTATTACAGATAGCGCAATAAGTCAAAGTGCATTGTCTGTAGGAGGCCCTGGCGCACGAATCTGTGCAGCGGGAACGACCTCGGAACACCAGGGGCCGAGAAAACCACCGTCTCATGGGGCCGGACACTCAGGGTCAGTGAAAAATCCAATATATATCTGGTGATATCTCGGGTGCTATTAGAGATAGCGCAATAAACCAAAGTGCATTATCTGCAGGAGGCACTGGCGCATGAATCTGTGCAGCGGGTACGACCTCGGTCCACCAGGGGCCGAGAAAACCACCGTCTCATGGGGCTGGACACTCAGGGTGAGGGAAATATCCAATATATATCTGGTGATATCTCGGGTGCAATTACAGATAGCGCAATAAATCAAAGTGCATTGTCTGTAGGAGGCCCTGGCGCATGAATCTGTGCAGCGGGAACGACCTCGGACCACCAGGTGCCGAGAAAACCACAGTCTCATGGGGCCGGACACTCAGGGTCAGGGGAAAATCCAATATATATCTGGTGATATCTCGGGTGCTATTAGAGATAGCGCAATAAACCAAAGTGAATTATCTGCAGGAGGCCTTGGCGCATGAATCTGTGCAACGGGAACGTCCTCGGACCACCAGGGGCCGAGTAAACCACAGTCTCATGGGGCCGGACACTCAGGGTCAGGGTAAAATCCAATATATATCTGGTGATATCTCTGGTGCTAATACAGATAGCGCAATAAATCAAATTGCATTGTCCGTAGGAGGCCCTGGCGCACGAATCTGTGCAGCGGGAACGACCTCGGACCACCAGGGGCCGAGAAAACCACCGTCTCATGGGGCCGGACACTCAGGGTCAGTGAAAAATCCAATATATATCTGGTGATATCTCGGGTGCTATTACAGATAGCGCAATAAATCAAAGTGCATTGTCCGTAGGAGGCCCTGGCGCACGAATCTGTCCAGCGGGAACGACCTCGGACCACCAGGGGCCGAGAAAACCACCGTCACATGGGGCCGGACACTCAGGGTCAGGGGAAAATCCAATATATATCTGGTGATATCTCGGGTGCTATTAGAGATAGCGCAATAAACCAAAGTGAATTATCTGCAGGAGGCCCTGGCGCATGAATCTGTGCAACGGGAACGACCTCGGACCACCAGGGGCCGAGAAAACCACAGTCTCATGGGGCCGGACACTCAGGGTCAGGGGAAAATCCAATATATATCTGGTGATATCTCGGGTGCTATTAGAGATAGCGCAATAAATCAAAGTGCATTGTCTGTAGGAGGCCCTGGCGCATGAATCTGTGCAGCGGGAACCACCTCGGACCACCAGGGTCCGAGAGAGTCACAGTCTCATGGGGCCGGACACTCAGGGTCAGGGGAAAATCCAATATATATCTGGTGATATCTCGGGTGCTATTAGAGATAGCGCAATAAACCAAAGTGAATTATCTGCAGGAGGCCCTGGCGCATGAAACAGTGCAACGGGAACGACCTCGGACCACCAGGCGCCGAGAAAACCACAGTCTCATGGGGCCGGACACTCAGGGTCAGGGGAAAATCCAATATATATCTGGTGATATCTCGGGTGCTATTAGAGATAGCGCAATAAATCAAAGTGCATTGTCTGTAGGAGGCCCTGGCGCATGAATCTGTGCTGCGGGAACGACCTCGGACCAACATCGGCAGAGAAAACCACAGTCTCATGGGGTCGGACACTCAGGGTCAGGGAAAAATCCAATATATATCTGGTGATATCTCGGGTACTATTAGAGATAGCGCAATAAACCAAAGTGCATTATCTGCAGGAGGCCCTGGCGCATGAATCTGTGCAGCGGGAACGACCTCGGTCCACCAGGGGCCGAGAAAACCACCGTCTCTTGGGGCTGGACACTCAGGGTGAGGGAAATATCCAATATATATCTGGTGATATCTCGGGTGCTATTACAGAAAGCGCAATAAATCAAAGTGCATTGTCTGTAGGAGGCCGTGGCGCATGAATCTGGGCAGCGGGAACGACCTCGGACCACCAGGGGCCGAGAAGACCACCGTCTCATGGGGCCGGCCACTCAGGGTCAGGGGAAAATCCAATATATATCTGGTGATATCTCGAGAGCTATTAGAGATAGCGCAATAAACCAAAGTACATTATCTGCAGGAGGCCCTGGCGCATGAATCTGTGCAACGGGAACGACCTCGGACCACCAGGGGCCGAGAAAACCACAGTCTCATGGGGCCGGACACTCAGGGTCAGGGGAAAATCCAATATATATCTGGTGATATCTCGGTTGCTATTACAGATAGCGCAATAAATCAAAGCGCATTGTCTGTAGGAGGCCCTGGCGCATGAATCTGATTAGCGGGAACGACCTCCGACCACCAGGGGCCGAGAAAACCACAGTCTCATGGGGCCGGACACTCAGGGTCAGGGAAAAATCCAATATATATCTGGTGATATCTCGGGTACTATTAGAGATAGCGCAGTAAACCAAAGTGAATTATCTGCAGGAGGCACTGGCGCATGAATCTGAGCAGCGGGAACATCTTCGGACCTCCAGGGACCGAGACAACCACCGTCTCATGGGGCCGGACACTCAGGGTCAGGGTAAAATACAATATATATCTGGTGATATCTCGGGTGCTATTACAGATAGCGAAATAAATCAAAGTGCATTGTCTGTAGGAGGCCCTGGCGCATGAATCTGTGCAGCGGGAACGACCTCGGACCACCATCGCCAGAGAAAACCACAGTCTCATGGGGTCGGACACTCAGGGTCAGGGAAAAATCCAATATATATCTGGTGATATCTCGAGTACTATTACAGATAGCTCAATAAATCATAGTGCATTGTCTGTAGGAGGCCCTGATGGATGAATCTGTGCAGCGGGAACGACCTCGGACCACGAGGGGCCGAGAAAACCACAGTCTCATGGGGCCGGACACTCAGGGTCAGGGGAAAATCCAATATATATCTGGTGATATCTCGGCTGCTATTACAGATAGGGCAATAAATCAAAGTGCATTGTCTGTAGGAGGCCCTGGCGCATGAATCTGTGCAGCGGGAACGACCTCGGACCACCAGGGGCCGAGAAAACCACAGTCTCATGGGGCCGGACACTCAGGGTCAGGGGAAAATCCAATATATATCTGGTGATATCTCGGGTGCTATTAGAGATAGCGCAATAAACCAAAGTGCATTGTCTGTAGGAGGCCCTGGCGCATGAATCTGAGCAGCGGGAACGACCTCGGACCACCAGGGGCCGAGAAAACCACCGTCTCATGGGGCCGCACACTCAGGGTCAGGGAAAAATGCATTATATATCTGGTGATATGTCGGGTGCTATTACAGATAGCGCAATAAATCAAAGTGCATTGTCTGGAGGAGGCACTGGCGAATGAATCTTGGCAGCGGGAACGACCTCGGACCACCAGAGGCCGAGAAAACCACAGTCTCATGGGGCCGGACACTCAGGGTCAGGGGAAAATCCAATATATATCTGGTGATATCTCGGGTGCTATTAGATACAGCGCAATAAACCAAAGTGAATTATCTGCAGGAGGCCCTGGCGCATGAATCTGGGCAGCGGGAACGACCTCGGACCACCAGGGGCCGAGAAAACCACAGTCAAATGGGGCCGGACACTCAGTGTCAGGGAAAATCCAATATATATCTGGTGATATCTCGGGTGCTATTAGATACAGCGCAATAAACCAAAGTGAATTATCTGCAGGAGGTCCTGGCGCATGCATCTGTGCAGCGGGAACGACCTAGGACCACCAGGGGCCGAGAAAACCACCGTCTCATGGGGCCGGACACTCAGGGTCAGGGAAAAATCCAATATATATCTGGTGATATCTCGGGTGCTATTAGAGATAGCGCAATAAACCAAAGTGAATTATCTGCAGGAGGCCCTGGCGCATGAAACAGTGCAACGGGAACGACCTCGGACCACCAGGCGCCGAGAAAACCACAGTCTCATGGGGCCGGACACTCAGGGTCAGGGGAAAATCCAATATATATCTGGTGATATCTCGGGTGCTATTAGAGATAGCGCAATAAATCAAAGTGCATTGTCTGTAGGAGGCCCTGGCGCATGAATCTGTGCAGCGGGAACGACCTCGGACCAACATCGGCAGAGAAAACCACAGTCTCATGGGGCCGGACACTCAGGGTCAGGGAAAAATGCAATATATATCTGGTGATATGTCGGGTGCTATTACAGATAGCACAATAAATCAAAGTGCATTGTCTGGAGGAGGCACTGGCGCATGAATCTGGGCAGCGGGAACGACCTCGGACCACCAGGGGCCGAGAAAACCACAGTCTCATGGGGCCGGACACTCAGGGTCAGGGGAAAATCCAATATATGTCTGGTGATATCTCGGGTGCTATTACCGATAGCGCATTAAACCAAAGTGAATTATCTGCAGGAGGCCCTGGCGCATGAATCTGGGCAGCGGGAACGACCTCGGACCACCAGGGGCCGAGAAAACCACAGTCAAATGGGGCCGGACACTCAGTGTCAGGGAAAATCCAATATATATCTGGTGATATCTCGGGTGCTATTAGATACAGCGCAATAAACCAAAGTGAATTATCTGCAGGAGGTCCTGGCGCATGCATCTGTGCAGCGAGAACGACCTAGGACCACCAGGGGCCGAGAAAACCACCGTCTCATGGGGCCGGACACTCAGGGTCAGGGAAAAATCCAATATATATCTGGTGATATCTCGGGTGTTATTAGAGATAGCGCAATAAACCAAAGTGAGTAATCTGCAGGAGGCCCTGGCGCATGTATCTGGGCAGCGGGAATGACATCGGACCACCAGGGGCCGAGAAAACCACAGTCTCATGGGGCCGGACACTCAGGGTCAGGGGAAAATCCAATATATATCTGGTGATATCTCGGGTGCTATTAGATACAGCACAATAAACCAAAGTGAATTATCTGCAGGAGGCCCTGGCGCATGCATCTGTGCAGCGGGAACGACCTAGGACCACCAGGGGCCGAGAAAACCACCGTCTCATGGGGCCGGACACTCAGGGTCAGGGAAAAATCCAATATATATCTGGTGATATCTCGGGTGCTATTAGAGATAGCGCAACAAACCATAGTGAGTTATCTGCAGGAGGCCCTGGCGCCCGAATCTGTGCAGCGGGAACGACCTCGGACCACCAGGGGCCGAGAAAACCACCGTCTCATGGGGCCGGACACTCAGGGTCAGGGTAAAATACAATATATATCTGGTGATATCTCTGGTGCTATTACAGATAGCGCAATAAATCAAAGTGCGTTGTCTGTAGGAGGCCCTGATGGATGAATCTGTGCAGCGGGAACGACCTCGGACCACCAGGGACCGAAAAAACCACCGTCTGAGGGGGCCGGACACTCAGGGTCAGGGGAAAATCCAATATATATCTGGTGATATCTCGGCTGCTATTACCGATAGCGCATTAAATTAAAGTGAATTATCTGCAGCAGGCCCTGGCGCATGAATCTGTGCAACGGGAACGACCTCGGACCACCAGGGGCCCAGAAAACCACAGTCTCATGGGGCCGGACACTCAGGGTCAGGGTAAAATCCAATATATATCTGGTGATATCTCGGGTGCTATTACAGATTACGAAATAAATCAAAGTGCATTGTCTGTAGGAGGCCCTGGCGCATGAATCTGTGCAGCGGGAACGACCTCGGACCACCATCGGCAGAGAAAACCACAGTCTCATGGGGTCGGACACTCAGGGTCAGGGAAAAATCCAATATATATCTGGTGATATCTCGGGTGCTATTACAGATAGCGCAATAAGTCAAAGTGCATTGTCTGTAGGAGGCCCTGGCGCATGAATCTGAGCAGCGGGAACGACCTCGGACCACCAGGGGCCGAGAAGACCACCGTCTCATGGGGCCGGCCACTCAGTGTCAGGGGAAAATCCAATATATATCTGGTGATATCTCGAGAGCTATTAGAGATAGCGCAATAAACCAAAGTAAATTATCTGCAGGAGGCCCTGGCGCATGAATCTGTGCAACGGGAACGACCTCGGACCACCAGGGGCCGAGAAAACCACAGTCTCATGGGGCCGGACACTCAGGGTCAGGGGAAAATCCAATATATATCTGGTGATATCTCGGTTGCTATTACAGATAGCGCAATAAATCAAAGTGCATTGTCTGTAGGAGGCCCTGGCGCATGAATCTGAGCAGCGGGAACGACCTCGGACCACCAGGGACCGAGAAAACCACCGTCTCATGGGGCCGGACACTCAGGGTCAGGGCAAAATGCAATATATATCTGGTGATATGTCGGGTGCTATTACAGATAGCGCAATAAATCAAAGTGCATTGTCTGGAGGAGGCCCTGGCGCATGTATCTGGGCAGCGGGAATGACATCGGACCACCAGGGGCCGAGAAAACCACAGTTTCATGGGGCCGGACACTCAGGGTCAGGGGAAAATCCAATATATATCTGGTGATATCTCGGGTGCTATTAGATACAGCACAATAAACCAAAGTGAATTATCTGCAGGAGGCCCTGGCGCATGCATCTGTGCAGCGGGAACGACCTAGGACCACCAGGGGCCGAGAAAACCACCGTCTCATGGGGCCGGACACTCAGGGTCAGGGAAAAATCCAATATATATCTGGTGATATCTCGGGTGCTATTAGAGATAGCGCAATAAACCATAGTGAGTTATCTGCAGGAGGCCCTGGCGCACGAATCTGTGCAGCGGGAACGACCTCGGACCACCAGGGGCCGAGAAAACCACCGTCTCATGGGGCCGGACACTCAGGGTCAGTGAAAAATCCAATATATATCTGGTGATATCTCGGGTGCTATTACAGATAGCGCAATAAATCAAAGTGCATTGTCCGTAGGAGGCCCTGGCGCACGAATCTGTCCAGCGGGAACGACCTCGGACCACCAGGGGCCGAGAAAACCACCGTCACATGGGGCCGGACACTCAGGGTCAGGGGAAAATCCAATATATATCTGGTGATATCTCGGGTGCTATTAGAGATAGCGCAATAAACCAAAGTGAATTATCTGCAGGAGGCCCTGGCGCATGAATCTGTGCAACGGGAACGACCTCGGACCACCAGGGGCCGAGAAAACCACAGTCTCATGGGGCCGGACACTCAGGGTCAGGGGAAAATCCAATATATATCTGGTGATATCTCGGGTGCTATTAGAGATAGCGCAATAAATCAAAGTGCATTGTCTGTAGGAGGCCCTGGCGCATGAATCTGTGCAGCGGGAACCACCTCGGACCACCAGGGTCCGAGAGAGTCACAGTCTCATGGGGCCGGACACTCAGGGTCAGGGGAAAATCCAATATATATCTGGTGATATCTCGGGTGCTATTAGAGATAGCGCAATAAACCAAAGTGAATTATCTGCAGGAGGCCCTGGCGCATGAAACAGTGCAACGGGAACGACCTCGGACCACCAGGCGCCGAGAAAACCACAGTCTCATGGGGCCGGACACTCAGGGTCAGGGGAAAATCCAATATATATCTGGTGATATCTCGGGTGCTATTAGAGATAGCGCAATAAATCAAAGTGCATTGTCTGTAGGAGGCCCTGGCGCATGAATCTGTGCTGCGGGAACGACCTCGGACCAACATCGGCAGAGAAAACCACAGTCTCATGGGGTCGGACACTCAGGGTCAGGGAAAAATCCAATATATATCTGGTGATATCTCGGGTACTATTAGAGATAGCGCAATAAACCAAAGTGCATTATCTGCAGGAGGCCCTGGCGCATGAATCTGTGCAGCGGGAACGACCTCGGTCCACCAGGGGCCGAGAAAACCACCGTCTCTTGGGGCTGGACACTCAGGGTGAGGGAAATATCCAATATATATCTGGTGATATCTCGGGTGCTATTACAGAAAGCGCAATAAATCAAAGTGCATTGTCTGTAGGAGGCCGTGGCGCATGAATCTGGGCAGCGGGAACGACCTCGGACCACCAGGGGCCGAGAAGACCACCGTCTCATGGGGCCGGCCACTCAGGGTCAGGGGAAAATCCAATATATATCTGGTGATATCTCGAGAGCTATTAGAGATAGCGCAATAAACCAAAGTACATTATCTGCAGGAGGCCCTGGCGCATGAATCTGTGCAACGGGAACGACCTCGGACCACCAGGGGCCGAGAAAACCACAGTCTCATGGGGCCGGACACTCAGGGTCAGGGGAAAATCCAATATATATCTGGTGATATCTCGGTTGCTATTACAGATAGCGCAATAAATCAAAGCGCATTGTCTGTAGGAGGCCCTGGCGCATGAATCTGATTAGCGGGAACGACCTCCGACCACCAGGGGCCGAGAAAACCACAGTCTCATGGGGCCGGACACTCAGGGTCAGGGAAAAATCCAATATATATCTGGTGATATCTCGGGTACTATTAGAGATAGCGCAGTAAACCAAAGTGAATTATCTGCAGGAGGCACTGGCGCATGAATCTGAGCAGCGGGAACATCTTCGGACCTCCAGGGACCGAGACAACCACCGTCTCATGGGGCCGGACACTCAGGGTCAGGGTAAAATACAATATATATCTGGTGATATCTCGGGTGCTATTACAGATAGCGAAATAAATCAAAGTGCATTGTCTGTAGGAGGCCCTGGCGCATGAATCTGTGCAGCGGGAACGACCTCGGACCACCATCGCCAGAGAAAACCACAGTCTCATGGGGTCGGACACTCAGGGTCAGGGAAAAATCCAATATATATCTGGTGATATCTCGAGTACTATTACAGATAGCTCAATAAATCATAGTGCATTGTCTGTAGGAGGCCCTGATGGATGAATCTGTGCAGCGGGAACGACCTCGGACCACGAGGGGCCGAGAAAACCACAGTCTCATGGGGCCGGACACTCAGGGTCAGGGGAAAATCCAATATATATCTGGTGATATCTCGGCTGCTATTACAGATAGGGCAATAAATCAAAGTGCATTGTCTGTAGGAGGCCCTGGCGCATGAATCTGTGCAGCGGGAACGACCTCGGACCACCAGGGGCCGAGAAAACCACAGTCTCATGGGGCCGGACACTCAGGGTCAGGGGAAAATCCAATATATATCTGGTGATATCTCGGGTGCTATTAGAGATAGCGCAATAAACCAAAGTGCATTGTCTGTAGGAGGCCCTGGCGCATGAATCTGAGCAGCGGGAACGACCTCGGACCACCAGGGGCCGAGAAAACCACCGTCTCATGGGGCCGCACACTCAGGGTCAGGGAAAAATGCATTATATATCTGGTGATATGTCGGGTGCTATTACAGATAGCGCAATAAATCAAAGTGCATTGTCTGGAGGAGGCACTGGCGAATGAATCTTGGCAGCGGGAACGACCTCGGACCACCAGAGGCCGAGAAAACCACAGTCTCATGGGGCCGGACACTCAGGGTCAGGGGAAAATCCAATATATATCTGGTGATATCTCGGGTGCTATTAGATACAGCGCAATAAACCAAAGTGAATTATCTGCAGGAGGCCCTGGCGCATGAATCTGGGCAGCGGGAACGACCTCGGACCACCAGGGGCCGAGAAAACCACAGTCAAATGGGGCCGGACACTCAGTGTCAGGGAAAATCCAATATATATCTGGTGATATCTCGGGTGCTATTAGATACAGCGCAATAAACCAAAGTGAATTATCTGCAGGAGGTCCTGGCGCATGCATCTGTGCAGCGGGAACGACCTAGGACCACCAGGGGCCGAGAAAACCACCGTCTCATGGGGCCGGACACTCAGGGTCAGGGAAAAATCCAATATATATCTGGTGATATCTCGGGTGCTATTAGAGATAGCGCAATAAACCAAAGTGAATTATCTGCAGGAGGCCCTGGCGCATGAAACAGTGCAACGGGAACGACCTCGGACCACCAGGCGCCGAGAAAACCACAGTCTCATGGGGCCGGACACTCAGGGTCAGGGGAAAATCCAATATATATCTGGTGATATCTCGGGTGCTATTAGAGATAGCGCAATAAATCAAAGTGCATTGTCTGTAGGAGGCCCTGGCGCATGAATCTGTGCAGCGGGAACGACCTCGGACCAACATCGGCAGAGAAAACCACAGTCTCATGGGGCCGGACACTCAGGGTCAGGGAAAAATGCAATATATATCTGGTGATATGTCGGGTGCTATTACAGATAGCACAATAAATCAAAGTGCATTGTCTGGAGGAGGCACTGGCGCATGAATCTGGGCAGCGGGAACGACCTCGGACCACCAGGGGCCGAGAAAACCACAGTCTCATGGGGCCGGACACTCAGGGTCAGGGGAAAATCCAATATATGTCTGGTGATATCTCGGGTGCTATTACCGATAGCGCATTAAACCAAAGTGAATTATCTGCAGGAGGCCCTGGCGCATGAATCTGGGCAGCGGGAACGACCTCGGACCACCAGGGGCCGAGAAAACCACAGTCAAATGGGGCCGGACACTCAGTGTCAGGGAAAATCCAATATATATCTGGTGATATCTCGGGTGCTATTAGATACAGCGCAATAAACCAAAGTGAATTATCTGCAGGAGGTCCTGGCGCATGCATCTGTGCAGCGAGAACGACCTAGGACCACCAGGGGCCGAGAAAACCACCGTCTCATGGGGCCGGACACTCAGGGTCAGGGAAAAATCCAATATATATCTGGTGATATCTCGGGTGTTATTAGAGATAGCGCAATAAACCAAAGTGAGTAATCTGCAGGAGGCCCTGGCGCATGTATCTGGGCAGCGGGAATGACATCGGACCACCAGGGGCCGAGAAAACCACAGTCTCATGGGGCCGGACACTCAGGGTCAGGGGAAAATCCAATATATATCTGGTGATATCTCGGGTGCTATTAGATACAGCACAATAAACCAAAGTGAATTATCTGCAGGAGGCCCTGGCGCATGCATCTGTGCAGCGGGAACGACCTAGGACCACCAGGGGCCGAGAAAACCACCGTCTCATGGGGCCGGACACTCAGGGTCAGGGAAAAATCCAATATATATCTGGTGATATCTCGGGTGCTATTAGAGATAGCGCAACAAACCATAGTGAGTTATCTGCAGGAGGCCCTGGCGCCCGAATCTGTGCAGCGGGAACGACCTCGGACCACCAGGGGCCGAGAAAACCACCGTCTCATGGGGCCGGACACTCAGGGTCAGGGTAAAATACAATATATATCTGGTGATATCTCTGGTGCTATTACAGATAGCGCAATAAATCAAAGTGCGTTGTCTGTAGGAGGCCCTGATGGATGAATCTGTGCAGCGGGAACGACCTCGGACCACCAGGGACCGAAAAAACCACCGTCTGAGGGGGCCGGACACTCAGGGTCAGGGGAAAATCCAATATATATCTGGTGATATCTCGGCTGCTATTACCGATAGCGCATTAAATTAAAGTGAATTATCTGCAGCAGGCCCTGGCGCATGAATCTGTGCAACGGGAACGACCTCGGACCACCAGGGGCCCAGAAAACCACAGTCTCATGGGGCCGGACACTCAGGGTCAGGGTAAAATCCAATATATATCTGGTGATA
Source organism: Nomia melanderi (assembly GCF_051020985.1). Classification (NCBI taxonomy): domain Eukaryota; kingdom Metazoa; phylum Arthropoda; class Insecta; order Hymenoptera; family Halictidae; genus Nomia; species Nomia melanderi. The sequence continues at coordinate 544,015 of NW_027475147.1, read as the reverse complement.
TCTCGGGTGCTATTACAGATTACGAAATAAATCAAAGTGCATTGTCTGTAGGAGGCCCTGGCGCATGAATCTGTGCAGCGGGAACGACCTCGGACCACCATCGGCAGAGAAAACCACAGTCTCATGGGGTCGGACACTCAGGGTCAGGGAAAAATCCAATATATATCTGGTGATATCTCGGGTGCTATTACAGATAGCGCAATAAGTCAAAGTGCATTGTCTGTAGGAGGCCCTGGCGCATGAATCTGAGCAGCGGGAACGACCTCGGACCACCAGGGGCCGAGAAGACCACCGTCTCATGGGGCCGGCCACTCAGTGTCAGGGGAAAATCCAATATATATCTGGTGATATCTCGAGAGCTATTAGAGATAGCGCAATAAACCAAAGTAAATTATCTGCAGGAGGCCCTGGCGCATGAATCTGTGCAACGGGAACGACCTCGGACCACCAGGGGCCGAGAAAACCACAGTCTCATGGGGCCGGACACTCAGGGTCAGGGGAAAATCCAATATATATCTGGTGATATCTCGGTTGCTATTACAGATAGCGCAATAAATCAAAGTGCATTGTCTGTAGGAGGCCCTGGCGCATGAATCTGAGCAGCGGGAACGACCTCGGACCACCAGGGACCGAGAAAACCACCGTCTCATGGGGCCGGACACTCAGGGTCAGGGCAAAATGCAATATATATCTGGTGATATGTCGGGTGCTATTACAGATAGCGCAATAAATCAAAGTGCATTGTCTGGAGGAGGCCCTGGCGCATGTATCTGGGCAGCGGGAATGACATCGGACCACCAGGGGCCGAGAAAACCACAGTTTCATGGGGCCGGACACTCAGGGTCAGGGGAAAATCCAATATATATCTGGTGATATCTCGGGTGCTATTAGATACAGCACAATAAACCAAAGTGAATTATCTGCAGGAGGCCCTGGCGCATGCATCTGTGCAGCGGGAACGACCTAGGACCACCAGGGGCCGAGAAAACCACCGTCTCATGGGGCCGGACACTCAGGGTCAGGGAAAAATCCAATATATATCTGGTGATATCTCGGGTGCTATTAGAGATAGCGCAATAAACCATAGTGAGTTATCTGCAGGAGGCCCTGGCGCCCGAATCTGTGCAGCGGGAACGACCTCGGACCACCAGGGGCCGAGAAAACCACCGTCTCATGGGGCCGGACACTCAGGGTCAGGGTAAAATCCAATATATATCTGGTGATATCTCTGGTGCTATTACAGATAGCGCAATAAATCAAAGTGCGTTGTCTGTAGGAGGCCCTGATGGATGAATCTGTGCAGCGGGATCGACCTCGGACCACCAGGGGCCGAGAAAACCACAGTCTCATGGGGTCGGTCACTCAGGGTCAGGGGAAAATCCAATATATATCTGGTGATATCTCGGCTGCTATTAGAGATAGCGCAATAAACCAAAGTGAATTATCTGCAGGAGGCCCTGGCGCATGAATCTGTGCAACGGGAACGATCTCGGACCACCAGGGGCCGAGAAAACCACAGTCTCATGCGGCCGGACACTCAGGGACAGGAGAAAATCCAAAATATATCTGGTGATATCTCGGGTGCTATTACAGATAGCGCAGTAAATCAAAGTGCATTGTCTGTAGGAGGCCCTGGCGCATGAATCTGAGCAGCGGGAACGACCTCGGACCACCAGGGACCGAGAAAACCACCGTCTCATGGGGCCGGACACTCAGGGTCAGGGCAAAATGCAATATATATCTGGTGATATGTCGGGTGCTATTACAGATAGCGCAATAAATCAAAGTGCATTGTCTGGAGGAGGCCCTGGCGCATGTATCTGGGCAGCGGGAATGACATCGGACCACCAGGGGCCGAGAAAACCACAGTCTCATGGGGCCGGACACTCAGGGTCAGGGGAAAATCCAATATATATCTGGTGATATCTCGGGTGCTATTAGATACAGCACAATAAACCAAAGTGAATTATCTGCAGGAGGCCCTGGCGCATGCATCTGTGCAGCGGGAACGACCTAGGACCACCAGGGGCCGAGAAAACCACCGTCTCATGGGGCCGGACACTCAGGGTCAGGGAAAAATCCAATATATATCTGGTGATATCTCGGGTGCTATTAGAGATAGCGCAATAAACCATAGTGAGTTATCTGCAGGAGGCCCTGGCGCCCGAATCTGTGCAGCGGGAACGACCTCGGACCACCAGGGGCCGAGAAAACCACCGTCTCATGGGGCCGGACACTCAGGGTCAGGGTAAAATCCAATATATATCTGGTGATATCTCTGGTGCTATTACAGATAGCGCAATAAATCAAAGTGCTTTGTCTGTAGGAGGCCCTGATGGATGAATCTGTGCAGCGGGATCGACCTCGGACCACCAGGGGCCGAGAAAACCACAGTCTCATGGGGCCGGACACTCAGGGTCAGGGGAAAATCCAATATATATCTGGTGATATCTCGGTTGCTATTACAGATAGCGCAATAAATCAAAGTGCATTGTCTGTAGGAGGCCCTGGCGCATGAATCTGAGCAGCGGGAACGACCTCGGACCACCAGGGACCGAAAAAACCACCGTCTGAGGGGGCCGGACACTCAGGGTCAGGGGAAAATCCAATATATATCTGGTGATATCTCGGCTGCTATTACCGATAGCGCATTAAATTAAAGTGAATTATCTGCAGCAGGCCCTGGCGCATGAATCTGTGCAACGGGAACGACCTCGGACCACCAGGGGCCCAGAAAACCACAGTCTCATGGGGCCGGACACTCAGGGTCAGGGTAAAATCCCATATATATCTGGTGATATCTCGGGTGCTATTACAGATTACGAAATAAATCAAAGTGCATTGTCTGTAGGAGGCCCTGGCGCATGAATCTGTGCAGCGGGAACGACCTCGGACCACCATCGGCAGAGAAAACCACCGTCTCATGGGGCCGGACACTCAGGGTCAGGGCAAAATGCAATATATATCTGGTGATATGTCGGGTGCTATTACAGATAGCACAATAAATCAAAGTGCATTGTCTGGAGGAGGCACTGGCGCATGAATCTGGGCAGCGGGAACGACCTCGGACCACCAGGGGCCGAGAAAACCACAGTCTCATGGGGCCGGACACTCAGGGTCAGGGGAAAATCCAATATATGTCTGGTGATATCTCGGGTGCTATTACCGATAGCGCATTAAACCAAAGTGAATTATCTGCAGGAGGCCCTGGCGCATGAATCTGGGAAGCGGGAACGACCTCGGACCACCAGGGGCCGAGAAAACCACAGTCAAATGGGGCCGGACACTCAGTGTCAGGGAAAATCCAATATATATCTGGTGATATCTCGGGTGCTATTAGATACAGCGCAATAAACCAAAGTGAATTATCTGCAGGAGGTCCTGGCGCATGCATCTGTGCAGCGAGAACGACCTAGGACCACCAGGGGCCGAGAAAACCACCGTCTCATGGGGCCGGACACTCAGGGTCAGGGAAAAATCCAATATATATCTGGTGATATCTCGGGTGTTATTAGAGATAGCGCAATAAACCAAAGTGAGTAATCTGCAGGAGGCCCTGGCGCATGTATCTGGGCAGCGGGAATGACATCGGACCACCAGGGGCCGAGAAAACCACAGTTTCATGGGGCCGGACACTCAGGGTCAGGGGAAAATCCAATATATATCTGGTGATATCTCGGGTGCTATTAGATACAGCACAATAAACCAAAGTGAATTATCTGCAGGAGGCCCTGGCGCATGCATCTGTGCAGCGGGAACGACCTAGGACCACCAGGGGCCGAGAAAACCACCGTCTCATGGGGCCGGACACTCAGGGTCAGGGAAAAATCCAATATATATCTGGTGATATCTCGGGTGCTATTAGAGATAGCGCAACAAACCATAGTGAGTTATCTGCAGGAGGCCCTGGCGCCCGAATCTGTGCAGCGGGAACGACCTCGGACCACCAGGGGCCGAGAAAACCACCGTCTCATGGGGCCGGACACTCAGGGTCAGGGTAAAATACAATATATATCTGGTGATATCTCTGGTGCTATTACAGATAGCGCAATAAATCAAAGTGCGTTGTCTGTAGGAGGCCCTGATGGATGAATCTGTGCAGCGGGAACGACCTCGGACCACCAGGGACCGAAAAAACCACCGTCTGAGGGGGCCGGACACTCAGGGTCAGGGGAAAATCCAATATATATCTGGTGATATCTCGGCTGCTATTACCGATAGCGCATTAAATTAAAGTGAATTATCTGCAGCAGGCCCTGGCGCATGAATCTGTGCAACGGGAACGACCTCGGACCACCAGGGGCCCAGAAAACCACAGTCTCATGGGGCCGGACACTCAGGGTCAGGGTAAAATCCAATATATATCTGGTGATATCTCGGGTGCTATTACAGATTACGAAATAAATCAAAGTGCATTGTCTGTAGGAGGCCCTGGCGCATGAATCTGTGCAGCGGGAACGACCTCGGACCACCATCGGCAGAGAAAACCACAGTCTCATGGGGTCGGACACTCAGGGTCAGGGAAAAATCCAATATATATCTGGTGATATCTCGGGTGCTATTACAGATAGCGCAATAAGTCAAAGTGCATTGTCTGTAGGAGGCCCTGGCGCATGAATCTGAGCAGCGGGAACGACCTCGGACCACCAGGGGCCGAGAAGACCACCGTCTCATGGGGCCGGCCACTCAGTGTCAGGGGAAAATCCAATATATATCTGGTGATATCTCGAGAGCTATTAGAGATAGCGCAATAAACCAAAGTAAATTATCTGCAGGAGGCCCTGGCGCATGAATCTGTGCAACGGGAACGACCTCGGACCACCAGGGGCCGAGAAAACCACAGTCTCATGGGGCCGGACACTCAGGGTCAGGGGAAAATCCAATATATATCTGGTGATATCTCGGTTGCTATTACAGATAGCGCAATAAATCAAAGTGCATTGTCTGTAGGAGGCCCTGGCGCATGAATCTGAGCAGCGGGAACGACCTCGGACCACCAGGGACCGAGAAAACCACCGTCTCATGGGGCCGGACACTCAGGGTCAGGGCAAAATGCAATATATATCTGGTGATATGTCGGGTGCTATTACAGATAGCGCAATAAATCAAAGTGCATTGTCTGGAGGAGGCCCTGGCGCATGTATCTGGGCAGCGGGAATGACATCGGACCACCAGGGGCCGAGAAAACCACAGTCTCATGGGGCCGGACACTCAGGGTCAGGGGAAAATCCAATATATATCTGGTGATATCTCGGGTGCTATTAGATACAGCACAATAAACCAAAGTGAATTATCTGCAGGAGGCCCTGGCGCATGCATCTGTGCAGCGGGAACGACCTAGGACCACCAGGGGCCGAGAAAACCACCGTCTCATGGGGCCGGACACTCAGGGTCAGGGAAAAATCCAATATATATCTGGTGATATCTCGGGTGCTATTAGAGATAGCGCAATAAACCATAGTGAGTTATCTGCAGGAGGCCCTGGCGCCCGAATCTGTGCAGCGGGAACGACCTCGGACCACCAGGGGCCGAGAAAACCACCGTCTCATGGGGCCGGACACTCAGGGTCAGGGTAAAATCCAATATATATCTGGTGATATCTCTGGTGCTATTACAGATAGCGCAATAAATCAAAGTGCGTTGTCTGTAGGAGGCCCTGATGGATGAATCTGTGCAGCGGGATCGACCTCGGACCACCAGGGGCCGAGAAAACCACAGTCTCATGGGGTCGGTCACTCAGGGTCAGGGGAAAATCCAATATATATCTGGTGATATCTCGGCTGCTATTAGAGATAGCGCAATAAACCAAAGTGAATTATCTGCAGGAGGCCCTGGCGCATGAATCTGTGCAACGGGAACGATCTCGGACCACCAGGGGCCGAGAAAACCACAGTCTCATGCGGCCGGACACTCAGGGACAGGAGAAAATCCAAAATATATCTGGTGATATCTCGGGTGCTATTACAGATAGCGCAGTAAATCAAAGTGCATTGTCTGTAGGAGGCCCTGGCGCATGAATCTGAGCAGCGGGAACGACCTCGGACCACCAGGGACCGAGAAAACCACCGTCTCATGGGGCCGGACACTCAGGGTCAGGGCAAAATGCAATATATATCTGGTGATATGTCGGGTGCTATTACAGATAGCGCAATAAATCAAAGTGCATTGTCTGGAGGAGGCCCTGGCGCATGTATCTGGGCAGCGGGAATGACATCGGACCACCAGGGGCCGAGAAAACCACAGTCTCATGGGGCCGGACACTCAGGGTCAGGGGAAAATCCAATATATATCTGGTGATATCTCGGGTGCTATTAGATACAGCACAATAAACCAAAGTGAATTATCTGCAGGAGGCCCTGGCGCATGCATCTGTGCAGCGGGAACGACCTAGGACCACCAGGGGCCGAGAAAACCACCGTCTCATGGGGCCGGACACTCAGGGTCAGGGAAAAATCCAATATATATCTGGTGATATCTCGGGTGCTATTAGAGATAGCGCAATAAACCATAGTGAGTTATCTGCAGGAGGCCCTGGCGCCCGAATCTGTGCAGCGGGAACGACCTCGGACCACCAGGGGCCGAGAAAACCACCGTCTCATGGGGCCGGACACTCAGGGTCAGGGTAAAATCCAATATATATCTGGTGATATCTCTGGTGCTATTACAGATAGCGCAATAAATCAAAGTGCTTTGTCTGTAGGAGGCCCTGATGGATGAATCTGTGCAGCGGGATCGACCTCGGACCACCAGGGGCCGAGAAAACCACAGTCTCATGGGGTCGGTCACTCAGGGTCAGGGGAAAATCCAATATATATCTGGTGATATCTCGGCTGCTATTAGAGATAGCGCAATAAACCAAAGTGAATTATCTGCAGGAGGCCCTGGCGCATGAATCTGTGCAACGGGAACGATCTCGGACCACCAGGGGCCGAGAAAACCACAGTCTCATGGGGCCGGACACTCAGGGTCAGGGGAAAATCCAATATATATCTGGTGATATCTCGGTTGCTATTACAGATAGCGCAATAAATCAAAGTGCATTGTCTGTAGGAGGCCCTGGCGCATGAATCTGAGCAGCGGGAACGACCTCGGACCACCAGGGACCGAAAAAACCACCGTCTGAGGGGGCCGGACACTCAGGGTCAGGGGAAAATCCAATATATATCTGGTGATATCTCGGCTGCTATTACCGATAGCGCATTAAATTAAAGTGAATTATCTGCAGCAGGCCCTGGCGCATGAATCTGTGCAACGGGAACGACCTCGGACCACCAGGGGCCCAGAAAACCACAGTCTCATGGGGCCGGACACTCAGGGTCAGGGTAAAATCCCATATATATCTGGTGATATCTCGGGTGCTATTACAGATTACGAAATAAATCAAAGTGCATTGTCTGTAGGAGGCCCTGGCGCATGAATCTGTGCAGCGGGAACGACCTCGGACCACCATCGGCAGAGAAAACCACAGTCTCATGGGGTCGGACACTCAGGGTCAGGGAAAAATCCAATATATATCTGGTGATATCTCGGGTGCTATTACAGATAGCGCAATAAGTCAAAGTGCATTGTCTGTAGGAGGCCCTGGCGCATGAATCTGAGCAGCGGGAACGACCTCGGACCACCAGGGGCCGAGAAGACCACCGTCTCATGGGGCCGGCCACTCAGTGTCAGGGGAAAATCCAATATATATCTGGTGATATCTCGAGAGCTATTAGAGATAGCGCAATAAACCAAAGTAAATTATCTGCAGGAGGCCCTGGCGCATGAATCTGTGCAACGGGAACGACCTCGGACCACCAGGGGCCGAGAAAACCACAGTCTCATGGGGCCGGACACTCAGGGTCAGGGGAAAATCCAATATATATCTGGTGATATCTCGGTTGCTATTACAGATAGCGCAATAAATCAAAGTGCATTGTCTGTAGGAGGCCCTGGCGCATGAATCTGAGCAGCGGGAACGACCTCGGACCACCAGGGACCGAGAAAACCACCGTCTCATGGGGCCGGACACTCAGGGTCAGGGCAAAATGCAATATATATCTGGTGATATGTCGGGTGCTATTACAGATAGCGCAATAAATCAAAGTGCATTGTCTGGAGGAGGCCCTGGCGCATGTATCTGGGCAGCGGGAATGACATCGGACCACCAGGGGCCGAGAAAACCACAGTCTCATGGGGCCGGACACTCAGGGTCAGGGGAAAATCCAATATATATCTGGTGATATCTCGGGTGCTATTAGATACAGCACAATAAACCAAAGTGAATTATCTGCAGGAGGCCCTGGCGCATGCATCTGTGCAGCGGGAACGACCTAGGACCACCAGGGGCCGAGAAAACCACCGTCTCATGGGGCCGGACACTCAGGGTCAGGGAAAAATCCAATATATATCTGGTGATATCTCGGGTGCTATTAGAGATAGCGCAATAAACCATAGTGAGTTATCTGCAGGAGGCCCTGGCGCCCGAATCTGTGCAGCGGGAACGACCTCGGACCACCAGGGGCCGAGAAAACCACCGTCTCATGGGGCCGGACACTCAGGGTCAGGGTAAAATCCAATATATATCTGGTGATATCTCTGGTGCTATTACAGATAGCGCAATAAATCAAAGTGCGTTGTCTGTAGGAGGCCCTGATGGATGAATCTGTGCAGCGGGATCGACCTCGGACCACCAGGGGCCGAGAAAACCACAGTCTCATGGGGTCGGTCACTCAGGGTCAGGGGAAAATCCAATATATATCTGGTGATATCTCGGCTGCTATTAGAGATAGCGCAATAAACCAAAGTGAATTATCTGCAGGAGGCCCTGGCGCATGAATCTGTGCAACGGGAACGATCTCGGACCACCAGGGGCCGAGAAAACCACAGTCTCATGCGGCCGGACACTCAGGGACAGGAGAAAATCCAAAATATATCTGGTGATATCTCGGGTGCTATTACAGATAGCGCAGTAAATCAAAGTGCATTGTCTGTAGGAGGCCCTGGCGCATGAATCTGAGCAGCGGGAACGACCTCGGACCACCAGGGACCGAGAAAACCACCGTCTCATGGGGCCGGACACTCAGGGTCAGGGCAAAATGCAATATATATCTGGTGATATGTCGGGTGCTATTACAGATAGCGCAATAAATCAAAGTGCATTGTCTGGAGGAGGCCCTGGCGCATGTATCTGGGCAGCGGGAATGACATCGGACCACCAGGGGCCGAGAAAACCACAGTCTCATGGGGCCGGACACTCAGGGTCAGGGGAAAATCCAATATATATCTGGTGATATCTCGGGTGCTATTAGATACAGCACAATAAACCAAAGTGAATTATCTGCAGGAGGCCCTGGCGCATGCATCTGTGCAGCGGGAACGACCTAGGACCACCAGGGGCCGAGAAAACCACCGTCTCATGGGGCCGGACACTCAGGGTCAGGGAAAAATCCAATATATATCTGGTGATATCTCGGGTGCTATTAGAGATAGCGCAATAAACCATAGTGAGTTATCTGCAGGAGGCCCTGGCGCCCGAATCTGTGCAGCGGGAACGACCTCGGACCACCAGGGGCCGAGAAAACCACCGTCTCATGGGGCCGGACACTCAGGGTCAGGGTAAAATCCAATATATATCTGGTGATATCTCTGGTGCTATTACAGATAGCGCAATAAATCAAAGTGCTTTGTCTGTAGGAGGCCCTGATGGATGAATCTGTGCAGCGGGATCGACCTCGGACCACCAGGGGCCGAGAAAACCACAGTCTCATGGGGTCGGTCACTCAGGGTCAGGGGAAAATCCAATATATATCTGGTGATATCTCGGCTGCTATTAGAGATAGCGCAATAAACCAAAGTGAATTATCTGCAGGAGGCCCTGGCGCATGAATCTGTGCAACGGGAACGATCTCGGACCACCAGGGGCCGAGAAAACCACAGTCTCATGCGGCCGGACACTCAGGGACAGGAGAAAATCCAATATATATCTGGTGATATCTCGGGTGCTATTACAGATAGCGCAGTAAATCAAAGTGCATTGTCTGTAGGAGGCCGTGGCGCATGAATCTGGGCAGCGGGAACGACCTCGGACCACCAGGGGCCGAGAAGACCACCGTCTCATAGGGCCGGCCACTCAGGGTCAGGGGAAAATCCAATATATATCTGGTGATATCTCGAGAGCTATTACAGATAGGGCAATAAATCAAAGTGCATTGTCTGTAGGAGGCCCTGGCGCATGAATCTGTGCAGCGGGAACGACCTCGGACCACCAGGGGCCGAGAAAACCACAGTCTCATGGGGCCGGACACTCAGGGTCAGGGGAAAATCCAATATATATCTGGTGATATCTCGGGTGCTATTAGAGATAGCGCAATAAACCAAAGTGAATTATCTGCAGGAGGCCCTGGCGCATGAATCTGTGCAACGGGCACGAGTTCGGACCACCAGGGGCCGAGAAAACCACAGTCTCATGGGGCCGGACATTCAGGGTCAGGGGAAAATCCAATATATATCTGGTGATATCTCGGGTGCTATTAGAGATAGCGCAATAAATCAAAGTGCATTGTCTGTAGGAGGCCCTGGCGCATGAATCAGCGCAGCGGGAACGACCTCGGACAAACATCGGCAGAGAAAACCACAGTCTCATGGGGTCGGACACTCAGGGTCAGGGAAAAATCCAATATATATCTGGTGATATCTCGGGTACTATTAGAGATAGCGCAATAAACCAAAGTGAATTATCTGCAGGAGGCACTGGCGCATGAATGTGTGCAGCGGGAACGACCTCAGACCACCAGGGGCCGAGAAAACCGCAGTCTCATGGGGCCGGACACTCAGGGTCAGGGCAAAATCCAATATATATCTGGTGATATCTCGGGTACTATTAGAGATAGCGCAGTAAACCAAAGTGAATTATCTGCAGGAGGCATGGCGCATGAATCTGTGCTGCGGGAACGTCCTCGGACCTCCAGGGGCCGAGACAAGCACCGTCTCATGGGGCCGGACACTCAGGGTCAGGGTAAAATCCAATATATATCTGGTGATATCTCGGCTGCTATTAGAGATAGCGCAATAAACCAAAGTGAATTATCTGCAGGAGGCCCTGGCGCATGAATCTGTGCGGCGGGAACGACCTCGGACCACCAGGGGCCGAGAAAACCACAGTCTCATGGGGCCGGACACTCAGGGTCAGGGGAAAATCCAATATATATCTGGTGATATCTCGGTTGCTATTACAGATAGCGCAATAAATCAAAGTGCATTGTCTGTAGGAGGCCCTGGCGCATGAATCTGAGCAGCGGGAACGACCTCGGACCACCAGGGACCGAGAAAACCACCGTCTCATGGGGCCGGACACTCAGGGTCAGGGCAAAATGCAATATATATCTGGTGATATGTCGGGTGCTATTACAGATAGCGCAATAAATCAAAGTGCATTGTCTGGAGGAGGCCCTGGCGCATGTATCTGGGCAGCGGGAATGACATCGGACCACCAGGGGCCGAGAAAACCTCAGTCTCATGGGGCCGGACACTCAGGGTCAGGGGAAAATCCAATATATATCTGGTGATATCTCGGGTGCTATTAGATACAGCACAATAAACCAAAGTGAATTATCTGCAGGAGGCCCTGGCGCATGCATCTGTGCAGCGGGAACGACCTAGGACCACCAGGGGCCGAGAAAACCACCGTCTCATGGGGCCGGACACTCAGGGTCAGGGAAAAATCCAATATATATCTGGTGATATCTCGGGTGCTATTAGAGATAGCGCAATAAACCATAGTGAGTTATCTGCAGGAGGCCCTGGCGCCCGAATCTGTGCAGCGGGAACGACCTCGGACCACCAGGGGCCGAGAAAACCACCGTCTCATGGGGCCGGACACTCAGGGTCAGGGTAAAATCCAATATATATCTGGTGATATCTCTGGTGCTATTACAGATAGCGCAATAAATCAAAGTGCGTTGTCTGTAGGAGGCCCTGATGGATGAATCTGTGCAGCGGGATCGACCTCGGACCACCAGGGGCCGAGAAAACCACAGTCTCATGGGGTCGGTCACTCAGGGTCAGGGGAAAATCCAATATATATCTGGTGATATCTCGGCTGCTATTAGAGATAGCGCAATAAACCAAAGTGAATTATCTGCAGGAGGCCCTGGCGCATGAATCTGTGCAACGGGAACGATCTCGGACCACCAGGGGCCGAGAAAACCACAGTCTCATGCGGCCGGACACTCAGGGACAGGAGAAAATCCAATATATATCTGGTGATATCTCGGGTGCTATTACAGATAGCCCAGTAAATCAAAGTGCATTGTCTGTAGGAGGCCCTGGCGCATGAATCTGAGCAGCGGGAACGACCTCGGACCACCAGGGACCGAGAAAACCACCGTCTCATGGGGCCGGACACTCAGGGTCAGGGCAAAATGCAATATATATCTGGTGATATGTCGGGTGCTATTACAGATAGCGCAATAAATCAAAGTGCATTGTCTGGAGGAGGCCCTGGCGCATGTATCTGGGCAGCGGGAATGACATCGGACCACCAGGGGCCGAGAAAACCACAGTCTCATGGGGCCGGACACTCAGGGTCAGGGGAAAATCCAATATATATCTGGTGATATCTCGGGTGCTATTAGATACAGCACAATAAACCAAAGTGAATCATCTGCAGGAGGCCCTGGCGCATGCATCTGTGCAGCGGGAACGACCTAGGACCACCAGGGGCCGAGAAAACCACCGTCTCATGGGGCCGGACACTCAGGGTCAGGGAAAAATCCAATATATATCTGGTGATATCTCGGGTGCTATTAGAGATAGCGCAATAAACCATAGTGAGTTATCTGCAGGAGGCCCTGGCGCCCGAATCTGTGCAGCGGGAACGACCTCGGACCACCAGGGGCCGAGAAAACCACCGTCTCATGGGGCCGGACACTCAGGGTCAGGGTAAAATCCAATATATATCTGGTGATATCTCTGGTGCTATTACAGATAGCGCAATAAATCAAAGTGCGTTGTCTGTAGGAGGCCCTGATGGATGAATCTGTGCATCGGGATCGACCTCGGACCACCAGGGGCCGAGAAAACCACAGTCTCATGGGGTCGGTCACTCAGGGTCAGGGGAAAATCCAATATATATCTGGTGATATCTCGGCTGCTATTAGAGATAGCGCAATAAACCAAAGTGAATTATCTGCAGGAGGCCCTGGCGCATGAATCTGTGCAACGGGAACGATCTCGGACCACCAGGGGCCGAGAAAACCACAGTCTCATGCGGCCGGACACTCAGGGACAGGAGAAAATCCAATATATATCTGGTGATATCTCGGGTGCTATTACAGATAGCGCAGTAAATCAAAGTGCATTGTCTGTAGGAGGCCGTGGCGCATGAATCTGGGCAGCGGGAACGACCTCGGACCACCAGGGGCCGAGAAGACCACCGTCTCATGGGGCCGGCCACTCAGGGTCAGGGGAAAATCCAATATATATCTGGTGATATCTCGAGAGCTATTACAGATAGGGCAATAAATCAAAGTGCATTGTCTGTAGGAGGCCCTGGCGCATGAATCTGTGCAGCGGGAACGACCTCGGACCACCAGGGGCCGAGAAAACCACAGTCTCATGGGGCCGGACACTCAGGGTCAGGGGAAAATCCAATATATATCTGGTGATATCTCGGGTGCTATTAGAGATAGCGCAATAAACCAAAGTGAATTATCTGCAGGAGGCCCTGGCGCATGAATCTGTGCAACGGGCACGAGTTCGGACCACCAGGGGCCGAGAAAACCACAGTCTCATGGGGCCGGACATTCAGGGTCAGGGGAAAATCCAATATATATCTGGTGATATCTCGGGTGCTATTAGAGATAGCGCAATAAATCAAAGTGCATTGTCTGTAGGAGGCCCTCGCGCATGAATCTGCGCAGCGGGAACGACCTCGGACAAACATCGGCAGAGAAAACCACAGTCTCATGGGGTCGGACACTCAGGGTCATGGGAAAATCCAATATATATCTGGTGATATCTCGGCTGCTATTAGAGATAGCGCAATAAACCAAAGTGAATTATCTGCAGGAGGCCCTGGCGCATGAATCTGTGCAACGGGAACGATCTCGGACCACCAGGGGCCGAGAAAACCACAGTCTCATGCGGCCGGACACTCAGGGACAGGAGAAAATCCAATATATATCTGGTGATATCTCGGGTGCTATTACAGATAGCGCAGTAAATCAAAGTGCATTGTCTGTAGGAGGCCCTGGCGCATGAATCTGAGCAGCGGGAACGACCTCGGACCACCAGGGACCGAGAAAACCACCGTCTCATGGGGCCGGACACTCAGGGTCAGGGCAAAATGCAATATATATGTGGTGATATGTCGGGTGCTATTACAGATAGCGCAATAAATCAAAGTGCATTGTCTGGAGGAGGCCCTGGCGCATGTATCTGGGCAGCGGGAATGACATCGGACCACCAGGGGCCGAGAAAACCACAGTCTCATGGGGCCGGACACTCAGGGTCAGGGGAAAATCCAATATATATCTGGTGATATCTCGGGTGCTATTAGATACAGCACAATAAACCAAAGTGAATTATCTGCAGGAGGCCCTGGCGCATGCATCTGTGCAGCGGGAACGACCTAGGACCACCAGGGGCCGAGAAAACCACCGTCTCATGGGGCCGGACACTCAGGGTCAGGGAAAAATCCAATATATATCTGGTGATACCTCGGGTGCTATTAGAGATAGCGCAATAAACCATAGTGAGTTATCTGCAGGAGGCCCTGGCGCCCGAATCTGTGCAGCGGGAACGACCTCGGACCACCAGGGGCCGAGAAAACCACCGTCTCATGGGGCCGGACACTCAGGGACAGGAGAAAATCCAATATATATCTGGTGATATCTCGGGTGCTATTACAGATAGCGCAGTAAATCAAAGTGCATTGTCTGTAGGAGGCCGTGGCGCATGAATCTGGGCAGCGGGAACGACCTCGGACCACCAGGGGCCGAGAAGACCACCGTCTCATGGGGCCGGCCACTCAGGGTCAGGGGAAAATCCAATATATATCTGGTGATATCTCGAGAGCTATTACAGATAGGGCAATAAATCAAAGTGCATTGTCTGTAGGAGGCCCTGGCGCATGAATCTGTGCAGCGGGAACGACCTCGGACCACCAGGGGCCGAGAAAACCACAGTCTCATGGGGCCGGACACTCAGGGTCAGGGGAAAATCCAATATATATCTGGTGATATCTCGGGTGCTATTAGAGATAGCGCAATAAACCAAAGTGAATTATCTGCAGGAGGCCCTGGCGCATGAATCTGTGCAACGGGCACGAGTTCGGACCACCAGGGGCCGAGAAAACCACAGTCTCATGGGGCCGGACATTCAGGGTCAGGGGAAAATCCAATATATATCTGGTGATATCTCGGGTGCTATTAGAGATAGCGCAATAAATCAAAGTGCATTGTCTGTAGGAGGCCCTGGCGCATGAATCTGCGCAGCGGGAACGACCTCGGACAAACATCGGCAGAGAAAACCACAGTCTCATGGGGTCGGACACTCAGGGTCAGGGAAAAATCCAATATATATCTGGTGATATCTCGGGTACTATTAGAGATAGCGCAATAAACCAAAGTGAATTATCTGCAGGAGGCACTGGCGCATGAATGTGTGCAGCGGGAACGACCTCAGACCACCAGGGGCCGAGAAAACCGCAGTCTCATGGGGCCGGACACTCAGGGTCAGGGCAAAATCCAATATATATCTGGTGATATCTCGGGTACTATTAGAGATAGCGCAGTAAACCAAAGTGAATTATCTGCAGGAGGCACTGGCGCATGAATCTGTGCTGCGGGAACGTCCTCGGACCTCCAGGGGCCGAGACAAGCACCGTCTCATGGGGCCGGACACTCAGGGTCAGGGTAAAATCCAATATATATCTGGTGATATCTCGGCTGCTATTAGAGATAGCGCAATAAACCAAAGTGAATTATCTGCAGGAGGCCCTGGCGCATGAATCTGTGCGGCGGGAACGACCTCGGACCACCAGGGGCCGAGACAACCACCGTCTCATGGGGCCGGACACTCAGGGTCAGGGGAAAATCCAATATATATCTGGTGATATCTTGGGTGCTATTAGAGATAGCGCAATAAACCAAAGTGAATTATCTACAGGAGGCCCTGGCGCATGAAACAGTGCAACGGGAACGACCTCGGACCACCAGGGGCCGAGAAAACCACAGTCTCATGGGGCCGGACACTCAGGGTCAGGGTGAAATCCAATATATATCTGGTGATATCTCGGGTGCTATTACAGATAGCGAAATAAATCAAAGTGCATTGTCTGTAGGAGACCCTGGCGCATGAATCTGTGCAGCGGGAACGACCTCGGACCACCATCGGCAGAGAAAACCACAGTCTCATGGGGTCGGGCACTCAGGGTCAGGGGAAAATCCAATATATATCTGGTGATATCTCGGCTGCTATTAGAGATAGCGCAATAAACCAAAGTGAATTATCTGCAGGAGGCCCTGGCGCATGAATCTGTGCAACGGGAACGATCTCGGACCACCAGGGGCCGAGAAAACCACAGTCTCATGGGGCCGGACACTCAGGGTCAGGGGAAAATCCAATATATATCTGGTGATATCTCGGCTGCTATTAGAGATAGCGCAATAAACCAAAGTGAATTATCTGCAGGAGGCCCTGGCGCATGAATCTGTGCAACGGGAACGACCTCGGACCACCAGGGGCCGAGAAAACCACAGTCTCATGGGGCCGGACACTCAGGGTCAGGGGAAAATCCAATATATATCTGGTGATATCTCGGGTGCTATAACAGTTAGCGCAATAAATCAAAGTGCATTGTCTGTAGGAGGCCGTGGCGCATGAATCTGGGCAGCGGGAACGACCTCGGACCACCAGGGGCCGAGAAGACCACCGTCTCATGGGGCCGGCCACTCGGGGTCAGGGGAAAATCCAATATATATCTGGTGATATCTCGAGAGCTATTACAGATAGGGCAATAAATCAAAGTGCATTGTCTGTAGGAGGCCGTGGCGCATGAATCTGTGCAGCGGGAACGACCTCGGACCACCAGGGGCCGAGAAAACCACAGTCTCATGGGGCCGGACACTCAGGGTCAGGGGAAAATCCAATATATATCTGGTGATATCTCGGGTGCTATTAGAGATAGCGCAATAAACCAAAGTGAATTATCTGCAGGAGGCCCTGGCGCATGAATCTGTGCAACGGGCACGACTTCGGACCACCAGGGGCCGAGAAAACCACAGTCTCATGGGGCCGTACACTCAGGGTCAGGGCAAAATCCAATATATATCTGGTGATATCTCGGGTACTATTAGAGATAGCGCAGTAAACCAAAGTGAATTATCTGCAGGAGGCACTGGCGCATGAATCTGTGCTGCGGGAACGTCCTCGGACCTCCAGGGGCCGAGACATGCACCGTCTCATGGGGCCGGACACTCAGGGTCAGGGTAAAATCCAATATATATCTGGTGATATCTCGGCTGCTATTAGAGATAGCGCAATAAACCAAAGTGAATTATCTGCAGGAGGCCCTGGCGCATGAATCTGTGCAGCGGGAACGACCTCGGACCACCAGGGGCCGAAAAAACCACCGTCTCATGGGGCCGGACACTCAGGGTCAGGGGAAAATCCAATATATATCTGGTGATATCTCGGGTGCTATTACAGATAGCGCAATAAATCAAAGTGTATTGTCTGTAGGAGGCCCTGATGGATGAATCTGTGCAGCGGGAACGACCTCGGACCACCAGGGGCCGAGAAAACCACAGTCTCATGGGGTCGGTCACTCAGGGTCAGGGGAAAATCCAATATATATCTGGTGATATCTCGGCTGCTATTAGAGATAGCGCAATAAACCAAAGTGAATTATCTACAGGAGGCCCTGGCGCATGAAACAGTGCAACGGGAACGACCTCGGACCACCAGGGGCCGAGAAAACCACAGTCTCATGGGGCCGGACACTCAGGGTCAGGGTGAAATCCAATATATATCTGGTGATATCTCGGGTGCTATTACAGATAGCGAAATAAATCAAAGTGCATTGTCTGTAGGAGGCCCTGGCGCATGAATCTGTGCAGCGGGAACGACCTCGGACCACCATCGGCAGAGAAAACCACAGTCTCATGGGGTCGGACACTCAGGGTCAGGGCAAAATCCAATATATATCTGGTGATATCTCGGGTACTATTAGAGATAGCGCAGTAAACCAAAGTGAATTATCTGCAGGAGGCACGGGCGCATGAATCTGTGCAACGGGAACGACCTCGGACCACCAGGGGCCGAGAAAACCACAGTCTCATGGGGTCGGTCACTCAGGGTCAGGGGAAAATCCAATATATATCTGGTGATATCTCGGCTGCTATTAGAGATAGCGCAATAAACCAAAGTGAATTATCTGCAGGAGGCCCTGGCGCATGAATCTGTGCAACGGGGACGACCTCGGACCACTAGGGGCCGAGAAAACCACAGTCTCATGGGGCCGGACACTCAGGGTCAGGGGAAAATCCAATATATATCTGGTGATATCTCGGGTGCTATTAGATACAGCACAATAAACCAAAGTGAATTATCTGCAGGAGGCCCTGGCGCATGCATCTGTGCAGCGGGAACGACCTAGGACCACCAGGGGCCGAGAAAACCACCGTCTCATGGGGCCGGACACTCAGGGTCAGGGAAAAATCCAATATATATCTGGTGATATCTCGGGTGCTATTAGAGACAGCGCAATAAACCATAGTGAGTTATCTGCAGGAGGCCCTGGCGCCCGAATCTGTGCAGCGGGAACGACCTCGGACCACCAGGGGCCGAGAAAACCACCGTCTCATGGGGCCGGACACTCAGGGTCAGGGTAAAATCCAATATATATCTGGTGATATCTCTGGTGCTATTACAGATAGCGCAATAAATCAAAGTGCGTTGTCTGTAGGAGGCCCTGATGGATGAATCTGTGCAGCGGGAACGACCTCGGACCACCAGGGGCCGAGAAAACCACAGTCTCATGGGGTCGGTCACTCAGGGTCAGGGGAAAATCCAATTTATATCTGGTGATACCTCGGGTGCTATTACAGATAGCGCAGTAAATCAAAGTGCATTGTCTGCAGGAGGCCGTGGCGCATGAATCTGGGCAGCGGGAACGACCTCGGACCACCAGGGGCCGAGAAGACCACCGTCTCATGGGGCCGGCCACTCAGGGTCAGGGGAAAATCCAATATATATCTGGTGATATCTCGAGAGCTATTACAGATAGGGCAATAAATCAAAGTGCATTGTCTGTAGGAGGCCCTGGCGCATGAATCTGTGCAGCGGGAACGACCTCGGACAAACATCGGCAGAGAAAACCACAGTCTCATGGGGTCGGACACTCAGGGTCAGGGAAAAATCAAATATATATCTGGTGATATCTCGGGTACTATTAGAGATAGCGCAGTAAACCAAAGTGAATTATCTGCAGGAGGCACTGGCGCATGAATGTGTGCAGCGGGAACGACCTCAGACCACCAGGGGCCGAGAAAACCGCAGTCTCATGGGGCCGGACACTCAGGGTCAGGGCAAAATCCAATATATATCTGGTGATATCTCGGGTACTATTAGAGATAGCGCAGTAAACCAAAGTGAATTATCTGCAGGAGGCACTGGCGCATGAATCTGTGCTGCGGGAACGTCCTCGGACCTCCAGGGGCCGAGACAAGCACCGTCTCATGGGGCCGGACACTCAGGGTCAGGGTAAAATCCAATATATATCTGGTGATATCTCGGCTGCTATTAGAGATAGCGCAATAAACCAAAGTGAATTATCTGCAGGAGGCCCTGGCGCATGAATCTGTGCGGCGGGAACGACCTCGGACCACCAGGGGCCGAGACAACCACCGTCTCATGGGGCCGGACACTCAGGGTCAGGGGAAAATCCAATATATATCTGGTGATATCTCGGGTGCTATTACAGATAGCGAAATAAATCAAAGTGCATTGTCTGTAGGAGGCCCTGGCGCATGAATCTGTGCAGCGGGAACGACCTCGGACCACCATCGGCAGAGAAAACCACAGTCTCATGGGGTCGGGCACTCAGGGTCAGGGGAAAATCCAATATATATCTGGTGATATCTCGGGTGCTATTAGATACAGCACAATAAACCAAAGTGAATTATCTGCAGGAGGCCCTGGCGCATGCATCTGTGCAGCGCGAACGACCTAGGACCACCAGGGGCCGAGAAAACCACCGTCTCATGGGGCCGGACACTCAGAGTCAGGGTAAAATCCAATATATATCTGGTGATATCTCTGGTGCTATTACAGATAGCGCAATAAATCAAAGTGTATTGTCTGTAGGAGGCCCTGATGGATGAATCTGTGCAGCGGGAACGACCTCGGACCACCAGGGGCCGAGAAAACCACAGTCTCATGGGGTCGGTCACTCAGGGTCAGGGGAAAATCCAATATATATCTGGTGATATCTCGGCTGCTATTAGAGATAGCGCAATAAACCAAAGTGAATTATCTACAGGAGGCCCTGGCGCATGAAACAGTGCAACGGGAACGACCTCGGACCACCAGGGGCCGAGAAAACCACAGTCTCATGGGGCCGGACACTCAGGGTCAGGGTGAAATCCAATATATATCTGGTGATATCTCGGGTGCTATTACAGATAGCGAAATAAATCAAAGTGCATTGTCTGCAGGAGGCACTGGCGCATGAATCTGTGCAACGGGAACGAACTCGGACCACCAGGGGCCGAGAAAACCACAGTCTCATGGGGTCGGTCACTCAGGGTCAGGGGAAAATCCAATATATATCTGGTGATATCTCGGCTGCTATTAGAGATAGCGCAATAAACCAAAGTGAATTATCTGCAGGAGGCCCTGGCGCATGAATCTGTGCAACGGGGACGATCTCGGACCACTAGGGGCCGAGAAAACCACAGTCTCATGGGGCCGGACACTCAGGGTCAGGGGAAAATCCAATATATATCTGGTGATATCTCGGGTGCTATTAGATACAGCACAATAAACCAAAGTGAATTATCTGCAGGAGGCCCTGGCGCATGCATCTGTGCAGCGGGAACGACCTAGGACCACCAGGGGCCGAGAAAACCACCGTCTCATGGGGCCGGACACCCAGGGTCAGGGAAAAATCCAATATATATCTGGTGATATCTCGGGTGCTATTAGAGATAGCGCAATAAACCATAGTGAGTTATCTGCAGGAGGCCCTGGCGCCCGAATCTGTGCAGCGGGAACGACCTCGGACCACCAGGGGCCGAGAAAACCACCGTCTCATGGGGCCGGACACTCAGGGTCAGGGTAAAATCCAATATATATCTGGTGATATCTCTGGTGCTATTACAGATAGCGCAATAAATCAAAGTGCGTTGTCTGTAGGAGGCGCTGATGGATGAATCTGTGCAGCGGGAACGACCTCGGACCACCAGGGGCCGAGAAAACCACAGTCTCATGGGGTCGGTCACTCAGGGTCAGGGGAAAATCCAATATATATCTGGTGATATCTCGGCTGCTATTAGAGATAGCGCAATAAACCAAAGTGAATTATCTGCAGGAGGCCCTGGCGCATGAATCTGTGCAACGGGAACGATCTCGGACCACCAGGGGCCGAGAAAACCACAGTCTCATGCGGCCGGACACTCAGGGACAGGGGAAAATCCAATATATATCTGGTGATATCTCGGGTGCTATTACAGATAGCGCAGTAAATCAAAGTGCATTGTCTGTAGGAGGCCGTGGCGCATCAATCTGGGCAGCGGGAACGACCTCGGACCACCAGGGGCCGAGAAGACCACCGTCTCATGGGGCCGGCCACTCAGGGTCAGGGGAAAATCCAATATATATCTGGTGATATCTCGAGAGCTATTACAGATAGGGCAATAAATCAAAGTGCATTGTCTGTAGGAGGCCCTGGCGCATGAATCTGTGCAGCGGGAACGACCTCGGACAAACATCGGCAGAGAAAACCACAGTCTCATGGGGTCGGACACTCAGGGTCAGGGAAAAATCCAATATATATCTGGTGATATCTCGGGTACTATTAGAGATAGCGCAGTAAACCAAAGTGAATTATCTGCAGGAGGCACTGGCGCATGAATGTGTGCAGCGGGAACGACCTCAGACCACCAGGGGCCGAGAAAACCGCAGTCTCATGGGGCCGGACACTCAGGGTCAGGGCAAAATCCAATATATATCTGGTGATATCTCGGGTACTATTAGAGATAGCGCAGTAAACCAAAGTGAATTATCTGCAGGAGGCACTGGCGCATGAATCTGTGCTGCGGGAACGTCCTCGGACCTCCAGGGGCCGAGACAAGCACCGTCTCATGGGGCCGGACACTCAGGGTCAGGGTAAAATCCAATATATATCTGGTGATATCTCGGCTGCTATTAGAGATAGCGCAATAAACCAAAGTGAATTATCTGCAGGAGGCCCTGGCGCATGAATCTGTGCGGCGGGAACGTCCTCGGACCACCAGGGGCCGAGACAACCACCGTCTCATGGGGCCGGACACTCAGGGTCAGGGGAAAATCCAATATATATCTGGTGATATCTTGGGTGCTATTAGAGATAGCGCAATAAACCAAAGTGAATTATCTACAGGAGGCCCTGGCGCATGAAACAGTGCAACGGGAACGACCTCGGACCACCAGGGGCCGAGAAAACCACAGTCTCATGGGGCCGGACACTCAGGGTCAGGGTGAAATCCAATATATATCTGGTGATATCTCGGGTGCTATTACAGATAGCGAAATAAATCAAAGTGCATTGTCTGTAGGAGGCCCTGGCGCATGAATCTGTGCAGCGGGAACGACCTCGGACCACCATCGGCAGAGAAAACCACAGTCTCATGGGGTCGGGCACTCAGGGTCAGGGGAAAATCCAATATATATCTGGTGATATCTCGGGTGCTATTAGATACAGCACAATAAACCAAAGTGAATTATCTGCAGGAGGCCCTGGCGCATGCATCTGTGCAGCGCGAACGACCTAGGACCACCAGGGGCCGAGAAAACCACCGTCTCATGGGGCCGGACACTCAGGGTCAGGGTAAAATCCAATATATATCTGGTGATATCTCTGGTGCTATTACAGATAGCGCAATAAATCAAAGTGTATTGTCTGTAGGAGGCCCTGATGGATGAATCTGTGCAGCGGGAACGACCTCGGACCACCAGGGGCCGAGAAAACCACAGTCTCATGGGGTCGGTCACTCAGGGTCAGGGGAAAATCCAATATATATCTGGTGATATCTCGGCTGCTATTAGAGATAGCGCAATAAACCAAAGTGAATTATCTACAGGAGGCCCTGGCGCATGAAACAGTGCAACGGGAACGACCTCGGACCACCAGGGGCCGAGAAAACCACAGTCTCATGGGGCCGGACACTCAGGGTCAGGGTGAAATCCAATATATATCTGGTGATATCTCGGGTGCTATTACAGATAGCGAAATAAATCAAAGTGCATTGTCTGTAGGAGGCCCTGGCGCATGAATCTGTGCAGCGGGAACGACCTCGGACCACCATCGGCAGAGAAAACCACAGTCTCATGGGGTCGGACACTCAGGGTCAGGGTAAAATCCAATATATATCTGGTGATATCTCGGGTACTATTAGAGATAGCGCAGTAAACCAAAGTGAATTATCTGCAGGGGGCACTGGCGCATGAATCTGTGCAACGGGAACGAACTCGGACCACCAGGGGCCGAGAAAACCACAGTCTCATGGGGTCGGTCACTCAGGGTCAGGGGAAAATCCAATATATATCTGGTGATATCTCGGCTGCTATTAGAGATAGCGCAATAAACCAAAGTGAATTATCTGCAGGAGGCCCTGGCGCATGAATCTGTGCAACGGGGACGACCTCGGACCACTAGGGGCCGAGAAAACCACAGTCTCATGGGGCCGGACACTCAGGGTCAGGGGAAAATCCAATATATATCTGGTGATATCTCGGGTGCTATTAGATACAGCACAATAAACCAAAGTGAATTATCTGCAGGAGGCCCTGGCGCATGCATCTGTGCAGCGGGAACGACCTAGGACCACCAGGGGCCGAGAAAACCACCGTCTCACGGGGCCGGACACCCAGGGTCAGGGAAAAATCCAATATATATCTGGTGATATCTCGGGTGCTATTAGAGATAGCGCAATAAACCATAGTGAGTTATCTGCAGGAGGCCCTGTCGCCCGAATCTGTGCAGCGGGAACGACCTCGGACCACCAGGGGCCGAGAAAACCACCGTCTCATGGGGCCGGACACTCAGGGTCAGGGTAAAATCCAATATATATCTGGTGATATCTCTGGTGCTATTACAGATAGCGCAATAAATCAAAGTGCGTTGTCTGTAGGAGGCGCTGATGGATGAATCTGTGCAGCGGGAACGACCTCGGACCACCAGGGGCCGAGAAAACCACAGTCTCATGGGGTCGGTCACTCAGGGTCAGGGGAAAATCCAATATATATCTGGTGATATCTCGGCTGCTATTAGAGATAGCGCAATAAACCAAAGTGAATTATCTGCAGGAGGCCCTGGCGCATGAATCTGTGCAACGGGAACGATCTCGGACCACCAGGGGCCGAGAAAACCACAGTCTCATGCGGCCGGACACTCAGGGACAGGGGAAAATCCAATATATATCTGGTGATATCTCGGGTGCTATTACAGATAGCGCAGTAAATCAAAGTGCATTGTCTGTAGGAGGCCGTGGCGCATCAATCTGGGCAGCGGGAACGACCTCGGACCACCAGGGGCCGAGAAGACCACCGTCTCATGGGGCCGGCCACTCAGGGTCAGGGGAAAATCCAATATATATCTGGTGATATCTCGAGAGCTATTACAGATAGGGCAATAAATCAAAGTGCATTGTCTGTAGGAGGCCCTGGCGCATGAATCTGTGCAGCGGGAACGACCTCGGACCACCAGGGGCCGAGAAAACCACAGTCTCATGGGGCCGGACACTCAGGGTCAGGGCAAAATCCAATATATATCTGGTGATATCTCGGGTACTATTAGAGATAGCGCAGTAAACCAAAGTGAATTATCTGCAGGAGGCACTGGCGCATGAATCTGTGCTGCGGGAACGTCCTCGGACCTCCAGGGGCCGAGACAAGCACCGTCTCATGGGGCCGGACACTCAGGGTCAGGGTAAAATCCAATATATATCTGGTGATATCTCGGCTGCTATTAGAGATAGCGCAATAAACCAAAGTGAATTATCTGCAGGAGGCCCTGGCGCATGAATCTGTGCGGCGGGAACGACCTCGGACCACCAGGGGCCGAGACAACCACCGTCTCATGGGGCCGGACACTCAGGGTCAGGGGAAAATCCAATATATATCTGGTGATATCTTCGGTGCTATTAGAGATAGCGCAATAAACCAAAGTGAATTATCTACAGGAGGCCCTGGCGCATGAAACAGTGCAACGGGAACGACCTCGGACCACCAGGGGCCGAGAAAACCACAGTCTCATGGGGCCGGACACTCAGGGTCAGGGTGAAATCCAATATATATCTGGTGATATCTCGGGTGCTATTACAGATAGCGAAATAAATCAAAGTGCATTGTCTGTAGGAGGCCCTGGCGCATGAATCTGTGCAGCGGGAACGACCTCGGACCACCATCGGCAGAGAAAACCACAGTCTCATGGGGTCGGGCACTCAGGGTCAGGGGAAAATCCAATATATATCTGGTGATATCTCGGCTGCTATTAGAGATAGCGCAATAAACCAAAGTGAATTATCTGCAGGAGGCCCTGGCGCATGAATCTGTGCAACGGGAACGATCTCGGACCACCAGGGGCCGAGAAAACCACAGTCTCATGGGGCCGGACACTCAGGGTCAGGGGAAAATCCAATATATATCTGGTGATATCTCGGCTGCTATTAGAGATAGCGCAATAAACCAAAGTGAATTATCTGCAGGAGGCCGTGGCGCATGAATCTGTGCAACGGGAACGACCTCGGACCACCATGGGCTGAGAAAACCACAGTCTCATGGGGCCGGACACTCAGGGTCAGGGGAAAATCCAATATATATCTGGTGATATCTCGGGTGCTATTAGAGATAGCGCAATAAACCAAAGTGAATTATCTGCAGGAGGCCCTGGCGCATGAATCTGTGCAGCGGGAACGACCTCGGACCTCCAGGGGCCGAGACAACCACCGTCTCATGGGGCCGGACACTCAGGGTCAGGGTAAAATCCAATATATATCTGGTGATATCTCGGGTGCTATTAGAGATAGCGCAATAAATCAAAGTGCATTGTCTGTAGGAGGCCCTGGCGCATGAATCTGTGCAGAGGGAACGACCTCGGAGCACCATCGGCAGAGAAAACCACAGTCTCATGGGGTCGGACACTCAGGATCAGGGAAAAATCCAATATATATCTGGTGATATCTCGGGTGCTATTAGAGATAGCGCAATAAATCAAAGTAAATTATCTGCAGGGGGCCCTGGCGCATGAATCTGTGCAGCGGGAACGACCTCGGCCCACCAGGGGCCGAGAAAATCACAGTCTCATTCGGCCGGACACTCAGGGTCTGGGGAAAATCCAATATATATCTGGTGATATCTCGGGTCCTATTACAGATAGCGAAATAAATCAAAGTGCATTGTCTGTAGGAGGCCCTGGCGCATGAATGTGGCCAGCGGGAACGACCTTGTACCACCAGGGGCCGAGACAACCACCGTCTCATGGGGCCGGACACTCAGGGTCAGGGAAAAATCCAATATATATCTGGTGATATCCCGGGTACTATTACAGATAGCGCAATAAATCAAAGTGCATTGTCTGTAGGAGGCCCTGGCGCATGAATCTGTGCAACGGGAACGACCTCGGACCACCAGGGGCCGAGAAAACCACCGTCTCATGTTGCCGGACACTCAGGGACAGTGAAAAATCCAATATATATCTGGTGATATCTCGGGTGCTATTACAGATAGCGCAATAAATCAAAGTGCATTGTCTGTAGGAGGCCTTGGCGCATGAATCTGTGCAGCGGGAACGACCTCGGACCACCAGGGGCCGAGAAAACCACAGTCTCATGGGGCAGGACACTCAGGGTCAGGGGAAAATCCAATATATATCTGGTGATATCTCGGGTGCTATTACAGATAGCGCAATAAATCAAAGTGCATTGTCTGTAGGAGGCCCTGGCGCATGAATCTGTGCAACGGGAACGACCTCGGACCACCAGGGGCCGAGAAAACCATCGTCTCTTGGTGCCGGACACTCAGGGACAGTGAAAAATCCAATATATATCTGGTGATATCTCGGGTGCTATTACAGATAGCGCAATAAATCAAAGTGCATTGTCTGTAGGAGGCCCTGGCACATGAATCTGTGCAACGGGAACGACCTCGGACCACCAGGGGCCGAGAAAACCACCGTCTCATGGTGCCGGACACTCAGGGACAGTGAAAAATCCAATATATATCTGGTGATATCTCGGGTGCTATTAGAGATAGCGCAATAAATGAAAGTAAATTATCTGCAGGGGGCACTGGCGCATGAATCTGTGCAGAGGGAACGACCTCGGAGCACCATCGGCAGAGAAAACCACCGTCTCATGGGGCCGGACACTCAGGGTCAGGGAAAAATCCAATATATATCTGGTGATATCTCGGGTGCTATTGGAGATAGCGCAATAAGCCAAAGGGAATTATCTGCAGGAGGCCCTGGCGCATGCATCTGTGCAGCGGGAACGACCTAGGACCACCAGGGGCCGAGAAAACCACCGTCTCATGGGGCCGGACACTCAGGGTAAGGGAAAAATCCAATATATATCTGGTGATATCTCGGGTGCAATTACAGATAGCGCAATAATTCAAAGTGCATTGTCTGTAGGAGGACCTGGCGCACGAATCTGTGCAGCGGGAACGACCTCGGACCACCACGGGCCGAGAAAATTACAGATTTTCGGTATCCGCCACCCAAAGTCATGTAAAAATCCAGCATATATATGGAGCTTTCTCCGGTGCTATTACAGATAGCACAATAAATCAAAGTGCACTGTCTGTAGGAGGCCCCGGCGCATGAATCTGGGAAGCGGGAACGACCTCGGACCACCAGGGGCCGAGAAAACCACAGTCACATGGGGCCGGACACTCAGTGTCAGGGGAAAATTCAATATAAATCTGGTGATAACTCGGGTGCTATTAGAGATAGCGCAATAAAGCAAAGTGAATTATCTGCAGGAGGCCCTGGCGCATGAATCTGTGCAGCGGGAACGACCTCGGACCACCACAGACCGAGAAAACCACCGTCTCATGGGGACGGACACTAAGGGTCTCGGAAAAATCCTATATATATCTGGTGATATCTCGGGTGCTATTACAGATAGAGCAATAAATCAAAGTGCATTGTCAGTAGGAGGCCCTGGCGCCTGAATCTGGCCAGCGGGAACGACCTTGGACCACCAGGGGCCGAGAAAACCACAGTCTCATGGGGCCGGACACTCAGGGTCAGGTAAAAATCCAATATATATCTGGTGACATCTCGCGTGCTCTTACAGATAGCGCAATAAATCAAAGTGCATTGTCTGCAGGAGGCCCTGGCGCATGAATCTGCGCAGCGGGAACGACCTCGGACCACCAGGGGCCGAGAAAACTACCGTCTCATGGGGCCAGACATTCAGGGACAGGGAAAAATCCAATATATGTCTGGTGATATCTCGGATGCTATTACAGATAGCGCAATAAATCAAAGTGCATTGTCTGCAGGAGGCCCTGGCCCATGAATCTGTGCAGCGGGAACGACCTCGGACCACCAGGGGCCGAGAAAACTACCGTCTCATGGGGCCGGACACTCAGTGTCAGGGAAAAATCCAATATATATCTGGTGATATCTCGGGTGCTATTAGAGATAGCGCAACAAACCAAACTGCATTGTCTGCAGGAGGCCCTGGCGCATGAATCTGTGCAGCGGGAACGACCTCGGACCACCAGGGGCCGAGAAAATTACCGTCTCATGGGGCCGGACACTCAGGGTCAGGGGAACATCCAATATATATATGGTGATATCTCGGGTGCTGTTACAGATAGCGCAATAAATCGAAGTGCATTGTCTGTAGGAGGACCTGGCGCATGAATCTGTGCAGCGGGATCGACCTCGGACCACCAGGGACCGAGAAAATCACCGTCTCATGGTGCCGGACGGTCAGGGTCAGGGAAAAATCCAATATATATCTGGTGATATCACGGGTGCTATTAGAGATGGCGCAATAAATCAAAGTGAATTATCTGCAGGAGGCCCTGGCGCATGAATCTGTGCAGCGGGAACGACCTCGGACCACAAGGGGCCGAGAAAATTACCGTCTCATGGGGCCGACCACTCAGGGTCTCGGAAAAATCCAATATATATCTGGTAATATCTCGGGTGCTATTAGAGATAGCGCAATAATTCAAAGTGCATTGTCTGTAGGAGGCCCTGGCGTATGAATCTGTGCAGCGAGATCGACCTCGGACCTGCAGGGGCCGAGAAAATCACCGTCTCATGGGGCCGGACTGTCAGGGTCAGGGAAAAATCCAATATATATCTGGTGATATCTCGGGTGCTATTACAGATAGCGCAATAAATCAAAGTGCATTGTCTGCAGGAAGCCCTAGCGCATGAATCAGTGCAGCGGGAACGACCTCGGACCAGCAGGGGCCGAGAAAACCACCGTCTCATGGGGTCGGACACACAAGGTCAGGGAAAAATCCAATATATATCTGGTGATATCTCGGGTGCTATTAGAGATAGCGCAATAAGTCAAAGTGAATTGTCTGCAGGAAGCCTTGGCGCATGAATCTGTTCAGCGGGATCAACCTCGGACCACGAGGGACCGAGAAAACCATCGACATATGGGGTCGGACTGTCAGGGTCAAGGAAAAATCCAATATATATCTGGTGATATCGCGGGTGCTGTTAGAGATAGCGCAATAAATCAAAGTGAATTATCTGCAGAGGGCCAGGCTCATGAATCGGTGCAGCGGGAACGACCTCGGACCACCAGGGGCCGAGAAAACCACCGTCTCATGGGGCCGGACACTCAGGGTCAGGGGAAAACCCAATATATATATGGTGATATCTCGGGTGCTATTACAGAAAGCGCAATAAACCAAAGTGAATTGTCTGCAGGAAGCCTTGGCGCATGAATCTGTTCAGCGGGATCGACCTCGGAAAACCAGGGGCCGAGAAAACCACCGTCTCATGGGGTCGGACACTCAGGGTCAGGGAAAAATCCAATTCACATCTGGTGATATCTCGGGTGCTATTACAGATAGCGCAATAAATCAAAGTGCATTGTCTGTAGGAGATCCTGCCGCATGAATCTGTGCAGCGGGAACGACCTCGGACCACCAGGGGCCGACAAAACCACCGTCACATGGGGTCGGACACACAGGGTCAGGGAAAAATCCAATATATATATGATGATATCTCGGGTGCTATTACAGAAAGCGCAATAAATGAAAGTGCATTGTCTGTAGGAGTCCCTGGCGCATGAATCTGTGCAGCGGGATCGGCCTCGGACCACCAGGGGCCGAGAAAATTACAGATATTCGGCATGCGTCACCCAAAGTCATGTATAAATCCAGCATATATCTGGTGATATCTCGGGTGCTATTAGAGATAGCGCAATAAATCAAAGTGAATTATCTGCAGCAAGCCTTGGCGCATGAATCTGTTCAGCGGGATCATCCTCGGACCACGAGGGACCGAGAAAACCATCGACACATGGGGTAGGACTGTCAGGGTCACGGAAAAATCCAATATATATCTGGTGATATCTCGGGTGATATTACAGAAAGCGCAATAAATGAAAGTGCATTGTCTGTAGGAGGCCCTGGCGCATGAGTCTGTGCAGCGGGATCGACATCGGACCACGTGGGACCGAGAAAACCATCGACACATGGGGCCGGACTGTCAGGGTCAAGGAAAAATCCAATATATATCTGTTGATATCTCGGGTGATATTAGAGATATCGCAATAAATCAAAGTGCATTGACTGCAGGAGGCCCAGGCGCATGAATCTGTGCAGCGAGATCGACCTCGGACCTGCAGGGGCCGAGAAAATCACCGTCCCATGGGGCCGGACTGTCAGGGTCAGGGAAAAATCCAATATATAACTGGTGATATCTCGGGTGCTATTACAGATAGCGCAATAAATCAAAGTGCATTGTCTGCAGGATGCCCTGGCGCATGAGTCTGTGCAGCGGGATCGACATCGGACCACGTGGGACCGAGAAAACCATCGACACATGGGGCCGGAATGTCAGGGTCAAGGAAAAATCCAATATATATCTGGTGATATCTCGGGTGATATTAGAGATAGCGCAATAAATCAAAGTGCATTGTCTGCAGGAGGCCCTGGAGCATGAATCTGTTCAGCGGGAACGACCTCGGACCAGCAGGGACCGAGAAAACCACCGTCTCATCTGGCCTGACTGTCAGGGTGAGGGAAAAATCCAATATATATCTAGCGATATCTCGGGTGCTATTAGAGATAGCGAAATAAATCAAAGTTCATTGTCTGCAGGAGGCCCTAGCGCATGAATCTGTGCAGCGGGAACGACCTCGGACCACCAGGGGCCGAGGAAACTACCGTCTCATGGGGCCGGACTGTCAGGGTCAGGGAAAAATCCAATATATATCTGGTGATATCTCGGGTGCTATTAGAGATAGCGCAATAAATCAGAGTGCAATGTCTGTTGGAGGCACTGGCGCATGGATCTGTGCAGCGGGATCGACCTCGGACCTCGAGGGGCCGAGAAAACCATCGACACATGGGGCCGGACTGTCAGGGTCAAGGAAAAATCCAATATATATATGGTGATATCTCGGGTGCTATTACAGAAAGCGCAATAAATGAAAGTGCATTGTCTGTAGGAAGCCTTGGCGCATGAATCTGTGCAGCGGGAACGACCTCGGACCACCAGGGGCCGACAAAACCACCGTCACATGGGGTCGGACACTCAGGGTCAGGGAAAGATCCAATATATATATGGTGATGTCTCGGGTGCTATTACAGAAAGCGCAATAAATGAAAGTGCATTGTCTGTAGGAGGCCCTGGCGCATGAATCTGTGCAGCGGGATCGGCCTCGGACCACCAGGGGCCGAGAAAATTACAGATATTCGGAATCCGTCACCCAAGGTCATGTATAAATCCAGCATATATCTGGTGATATCTCGGGTGCTATTACAGATAGCGTAATAAACCAAAGTGAGTTGTCTGCAGGAAGCCTTGGCGCATGAATCTGTTCAGCGGGATCGACCTCGGACCACCAGGGGCCGAGAAAAGTACGGTCTCATGGTGCCGGACACTCAGGGTCTGCGAAAAATCCAATATATATCTGGTAATATCTCGGGTGCTATTAGAGATAGCGCAATAAATCAAAGTGAATTATTTGCAGGAAGCCTTGGCGCATGAATCTGTTCAGCGGGATCATCCTCGGACCACGAGGGACCGAGAAAACCATCGACACATGGGGTCGGACTGTCAGGGTCAGGGAAAAATCCAATATATATCTGGTGATATCTCGGGTGCTATTAGAGATAGCGCATTAAACCAAAGTACATTGTCTGCAGGAGGCCCTAGCGCAAGGAATCTGTGCAGCGGGAACGACCTCGGACCACCAGGGGCCGAGAAAATCTCCGTCACATGGGGCCGGACACTCAGGGTCAGGGAAAAATCCAATATATATCTGGTGATATCACGGGTGCTATTAGAGATAGCGCAATAAACCAAAGTACATTGTCTGTAGGAGGCCCGGGCGCATGAATCTGTGCTGCGGGAACGACCTCGGACCACCAGGGGCCGAGAAAATCACCGTCTCATGGGGCCGGACTGTCAGGGTCAGGGAAAAATCCAATATATATCTGGTGATATCTCGGGTGCTATTACAGATAGCGCAATAAATCAAAGTGCATTGTCTGTAACAGGCACTGGCGCATGAAGCCGTGCAGCGGGATCGACCTCGGACCACGAGGGACCGAGAAAACCATCGGCACATGGGGCCGGACTGTCAGGGTCAAGGAAAAATCCAATATATATCTGGTGATATCTCGGGTGCTATTAGCGATAGCGCAATAAATCAAAGTGCATTGACTGCAGGAGGCCATGGCGCATGAATCTGTGCAGCGGGAACGACCTCGGACCACCAGGGGCCGAGGAAACTACCGTCTCATGGGGCCGGACTGTCAGGGTCAGGGAAAAATCCAATATATATCTGGTGATATCTCGGGTGCTATTAGAGATAGCGCAATAAATCAGAGTGCAATGTCTGTTGGAGGCACTGGCGCATGGATCTGTGCAGCGGGATCGACCTCGGACCTCGAGGGGCCGAGAAAACCATCGACACATGGGGCCGGACTGTCAGGGTCAAGAAAAATCCAATATATGTCGGGTGATATCTCGGGTGCTATTAGAGATAGCGCAATAAATCAAAGTGCATTGTCTGCAGGAGGCCCTAGCGCATGAATCTGTGCAGCGGGAACGATCTCGGACCACCAGGGGCCGAGAAAACCACCGTCTCATGGGGCCGGACTGTCAGGGTCAAGGAAAAATTCAATATATATCTGGTGATATCTCGGGTGCTATTACAAATAGCGCAATAAATCAAATAGCATTGTCTGCAGGAAGCCTTGGCGCATGAATCTGTGCAGCGGGAACGACCTCGGACCACCAGGGGCCGACAAAACCACCGTCACATGGGGTCGGACACTCAGGGTCAGGGAAAGATCCAATATATATATGGTGATATCTCGGGTGCTATTACAGAAAGCGCAATAAATGAAAGTGCATTGTCTGTAGGAGGCCCTGGCGCATGAATCTGTGCAGCGGGATCGGCCTCGGACCACCAGGGGCCGAGAAAATTACAGATTTTCGGTATCCGTCACCCAAAGTCATGTAAAAATCCAGCATATATATGGTGCTTTCTCGGGTGCTATTACAGATAGCGAAATAAATCAAAGTGCATTGTCTGTAGGAGACCCTGGCGCATGAATCTGTGCAGCGGGACGACCTCGGACCACCAGGGGCCGAGAAAACTACCGTCTCATGGGGCCGGAAACTCGGGGTCAGGGGAAAATCCAATATATATCTGGTGATATCTAGGGTGCTATTAGAGATAGGGCAATAATTCAAAGTGCATTGTCCGTAGGAGGCCGTTGCGCCTGAATCTGGCCAGCGGGAACGACCTCGAACCACCAGGGGCCGAGAAAACCACCGTCCCATGGGGCCGGACACTCAGGGTCAGGGAAAAATCCAATATATATCTGGTGATATCTCGGGTGCTATTCGAGATAGGGCAATAAATCAAAGTGCATTATCTGTAGCAGGCCCTGTCGCATGAATCCGTGCAGCGGGATCGACCTCGGACCACCAGGGGCCGAGAAAATCACCGTCTCATGGGGCCGGACTGTCAGGATCAGGAAAAATCCAATATATAACTGGTGATATCTCGGGTGCTATTAGAGATAGCGCAATGAACCAACGTGAATTATCTATAGGAGGCCCTGGCGCATGAATCTGTGCAGCGGGAACGAGTTCGGACCACCAGGGACCGAGAAAATCACCGTCTCATGGGGCCGGACACTCAGGGTCAGGGGAAAATCCAATATATATCTGGTGATATCTCGGGTGCTCTTACAGATAGCGCACTAAACCAAAGTGAATTATCTGCAGGGGCCCTGGCGCATGAATCTGTGCTGTGGGAACGGCCTCGGAAAACCAGGGGCCGAGAAAACCACCGACACATGGGGCCGGACTGTCAGGGTCAGGGAAAAATCCAATATATATCTGGTGATATCTCGGGTGCTATTAGAGATAGCGCACTAAACCAAAGCGAATTATCTATAGGAGGCCCTGGCGCATGAGTCTGGCCAGCGGGAACGACCTCGGACCACCAGGGGCCGAGAAAACCACCGTCTCATGGGGCCGGACACTCAGGGTCAGGGGAAAATCCAATATATATCTGGTGATATCTAGGGTGCTATTAGAGATAGGGCAATAATTCAAAGTGCATTGTCTGTAGCAGGCACTGGCGCATGAATTTGTGCAGCGGGAACGACCTCGGACCACCAGGGGCCGAGAAAGCCACCGTCCCATGGGGCCGGAAACTCAGGGTAAGGGAAAAATCCAATATATATCTGGTGATATCTCGGGTGCTATTACAGATAGCGCAATAAATCAAAGTGCATTGTCTGTAGGAGGCCCTGGCGCATGAATCTGGGCAGCAGGAACGACGTCGGCACACCAGGGGCCAAAATAATTACAGATTTTCGGTATCCGTCACCCAAGGTCATGTAAAAGTTCAGCATATATCTGGTGATATATCGGGTGCTATTACAGATAGCGCAATAAATCAAAGTGCATTGTCTGTAGGAGGCCCTGGCTCATGAATCTGTGCAGCGGGAACGACCTCGTACCACCAGGGGCCGAGAAAACCACCGTCTCATGGGGTCGGACACTCAGGATCAGGTAAAAATCCAATATAAATCTGTTGATATCTCGGGTGCTATTACAGATAGCGCAATAAATCAAAGTGAATTATCTGCAGGGGGCACTGGCGCATGAATCTGAGAAGCGGGACCGACCACGGACCACGAGGGACCGAGAAAACCATCGACACATGGGGCCGGACTGTCAGGGTCAAGGAAAAATCCAATATATATCTGGTGATATCTCGGGTGCTATTAGGGATAGCGAAATAGATCAAAGTGCATTGTCTGCAGGAGGCCCTGGCGCATGAATCTGTGCAGCGGGAACGATCTCGGACCAACAGGGGCCGAGAAAACCACCGACACATGGGGTCGCACTCCCAAGGTCATGTAAAAACCCAGGATGTATCTGATGATATCTCGGGTGCTATTAGAGATAGCGCAATAAATCAATGTGCATTGTCTGTAGGAGGCACTGGCGAATGAATCTGTGCAGCAGGAACGACCTCGGACCACCAGGGGCCGAGAAAATTACAGATATTCGGAATCCGTCACCAAAGGTCATGTAAAAATCCAGCATATATCTGGTGATATCACGGGTGCTGTTACAGATAGCGCAATAAACCAAAGTGCTTTGTCTGCGGGAGGCCCTGTCGCATGAATCTGTGCAGCGGCAACGACCTCGGACCACCAGGGGCCGAGAAAACCGCAGTCTCATGGGGCCGGACACTCAGGGTAAGGGGAAAATCCAATATATATCTGGTGATATGTCGGGTGCTATTAGAGATAGCGCAATTAACCAAAGTGAATTATCTGCAGGAGGCCCTGGCGCATGAAACAGTGCAACGGGAACGACCTCGGACCACAAGGCGCCGAGAAAACCACAGTCTCATGGGGCCGGACACTCAGGGTCAGGGAAAAATCCAATATATATCTGGCGATATCTTGGGTGCTATTAGAGATAGCGCAATAAACCAAAGTGAATTATCTGCGGGAGGGCCTGGCGCATGAATCTGTGCAGCGGGAACGACCTCGGACCACCAGGGGCCGAGAAAACCACCGTCCCGAGGGGCCGGACACTTAGGATCAGTGAAAAATCCAATATATATCTGGTGATATCTCGGGAGCTATTACAGATAGCGCAATAAGTCAAAGTGCATTGTCTGTAGGAGGCCCTGGCGCCTGAATCTGTGCAGTGGGAACGACCTCGGACAACCAGGGGACGAGAAAACCACAGTCTCATGGGGCCGGACACTCAGTTTCAGGGGAAAATCCAATATATATCTGGTGATATCTCGGGTGCTATTAGAGATAGCGCAATAAATCAAAGTGCATTGTCTGTAGGAGGCCCTGGCGCATGGATCTGTGCAGCGGGAACGACCTCGGACCAACATCGGCAGAGATAACCACAGTCTCATGGGGTCGGACACGCAGGGTCAGGGAAAAATCCAATATATATCTGGTGATATCTCGGGTACTATTAGAGATAGCGCAGTAAACCAAAGTGAATTATCTGCAGGAGGCACTGGCGCATGAATCTGTGCAGCGGGAACGTCCTCGGACCTCCAGGGGCCGAGACAACCACCGTCTCATGGGGCCGGACACTTAGGGTCAGGGTAAAATCCAATATATATCTGGCGATATCTCTGGTGCTATTACAGATAGCGCAATAAATCAAAATGCATTGTCTGTAGGAGGCCCTGATGCATGAATCTGTGCAGCGGGAACGTCCTCGGACCACCAGGGTCCGAGAAAATCACAGTCTCATGGGGCCGGACACTCAGGGTCAGGGGAAAATCCAATATATATCTGGTGATATCTCGTGTGCTATTAGAGATAGCGCAATAAACCAAAGTGAATTATCTGCAGGAGGCCCTGGCGCATGAATCTGCGGAACGGGAACGACCTCGCACCACCGGTGGCCGAGAAAACCACAGTCTCATGGGGCCGGACACTCAGGGTCAGGGAAAAATCCAATATATATCTGGTGATATCTTGGGTGCTATTAGAGATAGCGCAATAAACTCAAGTGAATTATCTGCAGGAGGCCCTGGCGCATGAATCTGTGCAGCGGGAACGACCTCGGACCACCAGGGGCCGAGACAAACACCGTCTCATGGGGCCGGACACTGAGGGTCAGGGTAAAATCCAATATATATCTGGTGATATCTGGGCTGCTATTACCGATAGCGCAATAAATCAAAGTGAATTATCTGCAGCAGTCCCTGGCGCATGAATCTGTGCAACGGGAACGACCTCGGACCACCAGGGGCCGAGAAAACCACAGTCTCATGGTTCCGGACACTCAGGGTCAGGGTAAAATCCAATATATATCTGGTGATATTTCTGGTGCTATTACATATAGCGCAATAAATCAAAGTGCATTGTCAGTAGGAGGCCCTGGCTCATGAATCCGTGCAGAGGGAACGACCTCAGACCACCAGGGGCCTAGAAAACCACAGTCTCATGGGGCCGGACACTCAGGGTCAGGGGAAAATCCAATATATATCTGGTGATATCTCGGGTGCTATTAGAGATAGCGCAATAAACCAAAGTGAATTATCTGCAGGAGGCCCTGGCGCATGAAACAGTGCAACGGGAACGACCTCGGACCACCAGGCGCCGAGAAAACCACAGTCTCATGGGGCCGGACACTCAGGGTCAGGGGAAAATCCAATATATATCTGGTGATATCTCGGGTGCTATTAGAGATAGCGCAATAAATCAAAGTGCATTGTCTGTAGGAGGCCCTGGCGCATGGATCTGTGCAGCGGGAACGACCTCGGACCAACATCGGCAGAGATAACCACAGTCTCACGGGGTCTGACACCCAGGGTCAGGGAAAAATCCAATATATATCTGGTGATATCTCGGGTGCTATTAGAGATAGCGCAATAAACTCAAGTGAATTATCTGCAGGAGGCCCTGGCGCATGAATCTGTGCAGCGGGAACGACCTCGGACCACCAGGGGCCGAGACAAACACCGTCTCATGGGGCCAGACACTGAGGGTCAGGGTAAAATCCAATATATATCTGGTGATATCTCTGGTGCTATTACAGATAGCGCAATAAGTCAAAGTGCATTGTCCGTAGGAGGCCCTGGCGCACGAATCTGTGCAGCGGGAACGACCTCGGACCACCAGGGGCCGAGAAAACCACCGTCTCATGGGGCCGGACACTCAGGGTCAGTGAAAAATCCAATATATATCTGGTGATATCTCGGGTGCTATTACAGATAGCGGAATAAGTCAAAGTGCATTGTCTGTAGGAGGCCCTGGCGCCTGAATCTGTGCAGTGGGAACGACCTCGGACAACCAGGGGACGAGAAAACCACAGTCTCATGGGGCCGGACACTCAGGGTCAGGGGAAAATACAATATATATCTGGTGATATCTCTGGTGCTATTACAGATAGCGCAATAAATCAAAGTGCATTGTCCGTAGGAGGCCCTGGCGCACGAATCTGTGCAGCGGGAACAACCTCGGACCACCAGGGGCCGAGAAAACCACCGTCTCATGGGGCCGGACACTCGGGGTCAGTGAAAAATCCAATATATATCTGGTGATATCTCGGCTGCTATTACAGATAGCGCAATAAATCAAAGTGCATTGTTCGTAGGAGGCCCTGGCGCACGAATCTGTGCAGCGGGAACGACCTCGAACCACCAGGGGCCGAGAAAACCACCGTCTCATGGGGCCGGACACTCAGGGTCAGGGGAAAATCCAATATATATCTGGTGATATCTCGGGTGCTATTAGAGATAGCGCAATAAACCAAAGTGAATTATCTGCAGGAGGCACTGGCGCATGAAACAGTGCAACGGGAACGACCTCGGACCACCAGGCGCCGAGAAAACCACAGTCTCATGGGGCCGGACACTCAGGCTCAGGGGAAAATCCAATATATATCTGGTGATATTTTCGGGTGCTATTAGATACAGCGCAATAAACCAAAGTGAATTATCTGCAGGAGGCCCTAGCGCATGAATCTGGGCAGCGGGAACGACCTCGGACCACCAGGGGCCGAGAAAACCACAGTCAAATGGGGCCGGACACTCAGGGTCAGGGAAAATCCAATATATATCTGGTGATATCTCGGGTGCTATTAGATACAGCGCAATAAACCAAAGTGAATTATCTGCAGGAGGCCCTGGCGCATGCATCTGTGCAGCGGGAACGACCTAGGACCACCAGGGGCCGAGAAAACCACCGTCTCATGGGGCCGGACACTCAGGGTCAGGGGAAAATCCAATATATATCTGGTGATATCTCGGCTGCTATTACCGATAGCGCAATAAATCAAAGTAAATTATCTGCAGCAGGCCCTGGCGCATGAATCTGTGCAACGGGAACGACCTCGGACCACCAGGGGCCGAGAAAACCACAGTCTCATGGGGCCGGACACTCAGGGTCAGGGAAAAATCCAATATATATCTGGTGATATCTTAGGTGCTATTAGAGATAGCGCAATAAACCAAAGTGAATTATCTGCAGGACGCCCTGCCGCATGAATCTGTGCAACGGGAACGACCTCGGACCACCAGGGGCCGAGAAAACCACAGTCTCATGGGGCCGGACACTCAGGGTCAGGGTAAAATCCAATATAAATCTGGTGATATCTCGGGTACTATTAGAGATAGCGCAGTAAACCAAAGTGAATTATCTGCAGGAGGCACTGGCGCATGAATCTCTGCAGCGGGAACGTCCTCGGACCTCCAGGGGCCGAGACAACCACCGTCTCATTGGGCCGGACACTCAGGGTCAGGGTAAAAAACAATATATATCTGGTGATATCTCTGGTGCTATTACAGATAGCGCAATAAATCAAAGTGCATTGTCTGTAGGAGGCCCTGGCGCACGAATCTGTGCAGCGGGAACGACCTCGGACCACCAGGGGCCGAGAAAACCACCGTCTCATGGGGCCGGACACTCAGGGTCAGTGAAAAATCCAATATATATCTGGTGATATCTCGGGTGCTATTACAGATAGCGCAATAAATCAAAGTGCATTGTCTGTAGGAGGCCCTGATGGATGAATCTGTGCAGCGGGAACGACCTCGGACCACCAGGGGCCGAAAAAACCACAGTCTCATGGGGTCGGACACTCAGGGTCAGGGGAAAATCCAATATATATCTGGTGATATCTCGGGTGCTATTAGAGATAGCGCAATAAATCAAAGTGCATTGTCTGTAGGAGGCCCTGGCGCATGAATCTGTGCAGCGGGAACGACCTCGGACCAACATCGGCAGAGAAAACCACAGTCTCATGGGGTCGGACACTCAGGGTCAGGGAAAAATCCAATATATATCTGGTGATTTCTCGGGTACTATTAGAGATAGCGCAGTAAACCAAAGTGATTATCTGCAGGAGGCACTGGCGCATGAATGTGTGCAGCGGGAGCGACCTCAGACCACCAGGGGCCGAGAAAACCGCAGTCTCATGGGGCCGGACACTCAGGGTCAGGGAAAAATACAATATATATCTGGTGATATGTCGGGTGCTATATATCTCGGGTGCTATTAGAGATAGCGCAATAAACCAAAGTGAATTATCTGCAGGAGGCCCTGGCGCATGAATCTGTGCAGCGGGAACGACCTCGGACCACCAGGGGCCGAGACAACCACCGTCTCATGGGGCCGGACACTCAGGGTCAGGGGAAAATCCAATATATATCTGGTGATATCTCGGGTGCTATTAGAGATAGCGCAATAAACCAAAGTGAATTATCTGCAGGAGGCCCTGGCGCACGAATCTGTGCAGGGGGAACGACCTCGGACCACCAGGGGCCGCGAAAACCACCGTCTCATGGGGCCGGACACTCAGGGTCAGTGAAAAATCCAATATATATCTGGTGATATCTCGGGTGCTATTACAGATAGCGCAATAAATCAAAGTGTATTGTCTGTAGGAGGCCCTGATGCATGAATCTGTGCAGCGGGAACGACCTCGGACCACCAGGGGCCGAGAATACCACAGTCTCATGGGGCCGGACACTCAGGGTCAGGGGAAAATCCAATATATATCTGGTGATATCTCGGGTGCTATTACAGATAGCGAAATAAATCCATGTGCATTGTCTGTAGGAGGCCCTGGCGCACGAATCTGTGCAGCGGGAACGACCTCGGACCACCAGGGGCCGAGAAAACCACCGTCTCATGGGGCCGGACACTCAGGGTCAGTGAAAAATCCAATATATATCTGTTAATATCTCGGCTGCTATTACAGATAGCGCAATAAATCAAAGTGCATTGTCCGTAGGAGGCCCTGGCGCACGAATCTGTGCAGCGGGAACGACCTCGGACCACCAGGGGCCGAGAAAACCACCGTCTCATGGGGCCGGACACTCAGGGTCAGGGGAAAATCCAATATATATCTGGTGATATCTCGGGTGCTATTAGAGATAGCGCAATAAACCAAAGTGAGTTATCTGCAGGTGGCCCTGGCGCATGAATCTGTGCAACGGGAACGACCTCGGACCACCAGGGGCCGAGAAAACCACAGTCTCATGGGGCCGGACACTCAGGGTCAGGGGAAAATCCAATATATATCTGGTGATATCTCGGGTGCTATTAGAGATAGCGCAATAAATCAAAGTGCATTGTCTGTAGGAGGCCCTGGCGCATGAATCTGTGCAGCGGGAACCACCTCGGACCACCAGGGTCCGAGAAAATCACAGTCTCATGGGGCCGGACACTCAGGGTCAGGGGAAAATCCAATATATATCTGGTGATATCTCGGGTGCTATTAGAGATAGCGCAATAAACCAAAGTGAATTATCTGCAGGAGGCCCTGGCGCATGAAACAGTGCAACGGGAACGACCTCGGACCACCAGGCGCCGAGAAAACCACAGTCTCATGGGGCCGGACACTCAGGGTCAGGGAAAAATCCAATATATATCTGGCGATATCTTGGGTGCTATTAGAGATAGCGCAATAAACCAAAGTGAATTATCTGCAGGAGGCCCTGGCGCATGAATCTGTGCAGCGGGAACGACCTCGGACCACCAGGGGCCGAGAAAACCATCGTCCCGAGGGGCCGGACACTTAGGGTCAGTGAAAAATCCAATATATATCTGGTGATATCTCGGGTGCTATTACAGATAGCGCAATAAGTCAAAGTGCATTGTCTGTAGGAGGCCCTGGCGCCTGAATCTGTGCAGCGGGAACGACAGCGGACCACCAGGGGCCGAGAAAACCACCGTCTCATGGGGCCGGACACTCAGGGTCAGGGGAAAATCCAATATATATCTGGTGATATCTCGGCTGCTATTACCGATAGCGCAATAAATCAAAGTGAATTATCTGCAG
Source organism: Nomia melanderi (assembly GCF_051020985.1). Classification (NCBI taxonomy): domain Eukaryota; kingdom Metazoa; phylum Arthropoda; class Insecta; order Hymenoptera; family Halictidae; genus Nomia; species Nomia melanderi. The sequence goes on along the minus strand of NW_027475147.1, from coordinate 501,255 downwards.
CAGGCCCTGGCGCATGAATCCGTGCAACGGGAACGACCTCGGACCACCAGGGGCCGAGAAAACCACAGTCTCATGGGGCCGGACACTCAGGGTCAGGGAAAAATCCAATATATATCTGGTGATATCTTAGGTGCTATTAGAGATAGCGCAATAAACCAAAGTGAATTATCTGCACGACGCCCTGCCGCATGAATCTGTGCAACGGGAACGACCTCGGACCACCAGGGGCCGAGAAAACCACAGTCTCATGGGGCCGGACACTCAGGGTCAGGGTAAAAAACAATATATATCTGGTGATATCTCTGGTGCTATTACAGATAGCGCAATAAATCAAAGTGCATTGTCTGTAGGAGGCCCTGGCGCACGAATCTGTGCAGCGGGAACGACCTCGGACCACCAGGGGCCGAGAAAACCACCGTCTCATGGGGCCGGACACTCAGGGTCAGTGAAAAATCCAATATATATCTGGTGATATCTCGGGTGCTATTACAGATAGCGCAATAAATCAAAGTGCATTGTCTGTAGGAGGCCCTGATGGATGAATCTGTGCAGCGGGAACGACCTCGGACCACCAGGGGCCGAAAAAACCACAGTCTCATGGGGTCGGTCACTCAGGGTCAGGGGAAAATCCAATATATATCTGGTGATATCTCGGCTGCTATTAGAGATAGCGCAATAAACCAAAGTGAATTATCTGCAGGAGGCCCTGGCGCATGAATCTGTGCAACGGGCACGACCTCGGACCACCAGGGGCCGAGAAAACCACCGTCTCACGGGGCCGGACACTCAGGCTCAGTGAAAAATCCAATATATATCTGGTGATATCTCGGGTGCTATTACAGATAGCGCAATAAATCAAAGTGTATTGTCTGTAGGAGGCCCTGGCGCATGAATCTGTGCAGCGGGAACGACCTCGGACCAACATCGGCAGAGAAAACCACAGTCTCATGGGGTCGGACACTCAGGGTCAGGGAAAAATCCAATATATATCTGGTCATATCTCGGGTGCTATTAGAGATAGCGCAATAAACCAAAGTGAATTATCTGCAGGAGGCCCTGGCGCATGAAACAGTGCAACGGGAGCGACCTCGGACCACCAGGGGCCGAGACAACCACCGTCTCATGGGGCCGGACACTCAGGGTCAGGGGAAAATCCAATATATATCTGGTGATATCTCGGGTGCTATTAGAGATAGCGCAATAAACCAAAGTGAATTATCTGCAGGAGGCCCTGGCGCATGAATCTGTGCAACGGGAACGACCTCGGACCACCAGGGGCAGAGTAAACCACAGTCTCATGGGGCCGGACACTCAGGGTCAGGGTAAAATCCAATATATATCTGGTGATATCTCTGGTGCTATTACAGATAGCGCAATAAATCAAAGTGCATTGTCTGTAGGAGGCCCTGATGCATGAATCTGTGCAGCGGGAACGACCTCGGACCACCAGGGGCCGAGAATACCACAGTCTCATGGGGCCGGACACTCAGGGTCAGGGGAAAATCCAATATATATCTGGTGATATCTCGGGTGCTATTACAGATAGCGCAATAAGTCAAAGTGCATTGTCTGTAGGAGGCCCTGGCGTCTGAATCTGTGCAGCGGGAACGACAGCGGGCCACCAGGGGCCGAGAAAACCACCGTCTCATGGGGCCGGACACTCAGGGTCAGGGGAAAATCCAATATATATCTGGTGATATCACGGGTGCTATTAGAGATAGCGCAATAAACCAAAGTGAATTATCTGCAGGAGGCCCTGGCGCATGAAACAGTGCAACGGGAACGACCTCGGACCACCAGGCGCCGAGAAAACCACAGTCTCATGGGGCCGGACACTCAGGGTCAGGGGAAAATCCAATATATATCTGGTGATATTTTCGGGTGCTATTAGATACAGCGCAATAAACCAAAGTGAATTATCTGCAGGAGGCCCTGGCGCATGCATCTGTGCAGCGGGAACGACCTAGGACCACCAGGGGCCGAGAAAACTACCGTCTCATGGGGCCGGAAACTCGGGGTCAGGGGAAAATCCAATATATATCTGGTGATATCTCGGGTGCTATTATAGATAGCGCAATAAACCAAAGTGAATTATCTGTAGCAGGCCCTGGCGCATGAATCTGTGCAGCGGTAACGACCTCGGACCACCAGGGGCCGAGTAAACCCCCGTCTCATGGGGTCGGACACTCAGGGTCAGGGAAAAATCCAATATATATCTGGTGATATCTCGGGTGCTATTAGAGATAGCGCAATAAACCAAAGTGAATTATCTGCAGGAGGCCCTGGCGCATGAATCGGTGCAGCGGGAACGACCTCGGACCACCAGGGGCCGAGAAAACCACCGTTCCATGGGGCCGGACACTCAGGGTCAGGGGAAAATCCAATATATATCTGGTGATATCTCGGGTGCTATTAGAGATAGCGCAATAAACCAAAATGAATTATCTATAGGAGGCCCTGGCGCATGAATCTGTGCAGCGGGAACGACCTCAGACCACCAGGTGCCGAGAAAACTACAGTCTCATGCGGCCGGACACTCAGGGTCAGGGAAAAATCCAATATATATCTGGTGATATCTCGGGTGCTATTAGAGATAGCGCAATAAACCAACGTGAATTATCTATAGGAGGCCCTGGCGCATGAATCTGTGCAGCGGGAACGAGTTCGGACCACCAGGGACCGAGAAAATCACCGTCTCATGGGGCCGGACACTCAGGGTCAGGGGAAAATCCAATATATATCTGGTGATATCTCGGGTGCTCTTACAGATAGCGCACTAAACCAAAGTGCATTGTCTGTAGGAGGCCCTGGCGCATGAATCTGTGCAGCGGGAACGCCCTCGGACCACCAGGGGCCGAGAAAATCACCGTCTCATGGGGCCGGACTGTCAGTGTCAGGGAAAAATCCAATATATATCTGGTGTTATCTCGGGTGCTATTACAGATAGCGCAATAAACCAAAGTGAATTATCTGCAGGAGGCCCTGGCGCATGAATCTGGGCAGCAGGAACGACGTCGGCACACCAGGGGCCAAAATAATTACAGATTTTCGGTATCCGTCACCCAAGGTCATGTAAAAGTTCAGCATATATCTGGTGATATATCGGGTGCTATTACAGATAGCGCAATAAATCAAAGTGCATTGTCTGTAGGAGGCCCTGGCTCATGAATCTGTGCAGCGGGAACGACCTCGTACCACCAGGGGCCGAGAAAACCACCGTCTCATGGGGTCGGACACTCAGGATCAGGTAAAAATCCAATATAAATCTGTTGATATCTCGGGTGCTATTACAGATAGAGCAATAAATCAAAGTGCATTGTCTGTAGGAGGCCCTAGCGCATGAATCAGTGCAGCGGGAACGACCTCGGACCACCAGGGGCCGAGAAAACCATCGACACATGCGGCCGGACTGTCAGGGTCAAGGAAAAATCCAATATATATCTGGTGATATCTCGGGTGCTATTAGAGATAGCGCAATAAATCAAAGTGAATTATCTGCAGGGGGCACTGGCGCATGAATCTGAGAAGCGGGACCGACCACGGACCACGAGGGACCGAGAAAACCATCGACACATGGGGCCGGACTGTCAGGGTCAAGGAAAAATCCAATATATATCTGGTGATATCTCGGGTGCTATTAGGGATAGCGAAATAGATCAAAGTGCATTGTCTGCAGGAGGCCCTGGCGCATGAATCTGTGCAGCGGGAACGATCTCGGACCAACAGGGGCCGAGAAAACCACCGACACATGGGGTCGCACTCCCAAGGTCATGTAAAAACCCAGGATGTATCTGATGATATCTCGGGTGCTATTAGAGATAGCGCAATAAATCAATGTGCATTGTCTGTAGGAGGCACTGGCGAATGAATCTGTGCAGCAGGAACGACCTCGGACAACCAGGGGCCGAGAAAACCACAGTCTCATGGGGCCGGACACTCAGGGTCAGGGGAAAATCCAATATATATCTGGTGATATCTCGGGTGCTATTACAGATAGCGCAATAAACCAAAGTGCTTTGTCTGCGGGAGGCCCTGTCGCATGAATCTGTGCAGCGGCAACGACGTCGGACCACCAGGGGCCGAGAAAACCTCCGTCTCATGGGGCCGGACACTCAGGGTCAGGGAAAAATCAAATATATATCTGGTGATATCTCGGCTGCTATTAGAGATCGCGCAATAAACCAAAGTGAATTATCTGCAGGATGCCCTGGCGCATGCTTGTGTGCAGCGGCAACGACCTCGGACCACCAGGGGCCAAGAAAACCGCCGTCACATGGGGCCGGACACTCAGGGTCAGGGAAAAATCCATTATATATCTGGTGATATCTCGGGTGTCATTAGAGATAGTGCGATAAATCAAAGTGCATTGTCTGCGGGAGGGCCTGTCGCATGAATCTGTGCAGCGGCAACGACCTCGGACCACCAGGGGCCGAGAAAACCACCGTCTCATGGGGCCGGACACTCAGGGACAGGGAAAAAACCAATATTTATCTGGTGATATCTCGGGTGCTATTACAGATAGCGCAATAAATCAAAGTGCATTGTCTGTAGGAGGCCCTGGCGCATGAATCTGGGTAGCGGGAACGTCCTCGGAACACCCGGGGCCAAGAAAACCACCGTCTCATGGGGCCGGACACTCAGGGTCAGGTAAAAATCCATTATATATCTGGTGATATCTCGGGTGTCATTAGCGATAGCGCGATAAATCAAAGCGCATTGTCTGTAGGAGGCCCTGGCGCATGAATCTGTGCAGCGGGAACGACCTCGGACCAACATCGGCAGAGAAAACCACAGTCTCATGGGTTCGGACACTCAGGGTCAGGGAAAAATCCAATATATATCTGGTGATATCTTGGGTGCTATTAGAGATAGCGCAATAAACCAAAGTGAATGATCTGCAGGAGGCCCTGGCGCATGAATCTGTGCAGCGGGAACGACCTCGGACCACCAGGGGCCGAGACAACCACCGTCTCATGGGTCCGGACACTCAGGGTCAGGGTAAAATCCAATATATATCTGGTGATATCTCGGGTGCTATTACATATAGCGCAATAAATCAAAGAGCATTGTCTGTAGGTGGCCCTGGCTCATGAATCTGTGCAGCGGGAACGACCTCGTACCACCAGGGGCCGAGAAAACCGCAGTATCATGGGGCCGGACACTCAGGGTCAGGGAAAAATCCAATATATATCTGGCGATATCTTGGGTGCTATTAGAGATAGCGCAATAAACCAAAGTGAATTATCTGCAGGAGGCCCCGGCGCATGAATCTGTGCAGCGGGAACGACCTCGGACCACCAGGGGCCGAGAAAACCACCGTCCCGAGGGGCCGGACACTTAGGGTCAGTGAAAAATCCAATATATATCTTGTGATATCTCGGGTGCTATTACAGATAGCGCAATAAATCAAAGTGCATTGTCTGTAGGAGGCCCTGGCGCATGAATCTGTGCAGCGGGAACGACCTCGGAACAACGTCGGCAGAGAAAACCACAGTCTCATGGGTTTGGACACTCAGGGTCAGGGAAAAATCCAATATATATCTGGTGATATCTTGGGTGCTATTAGAGATAGCGCAATAAACCAAAGTGAATGATCTGCAGGAGGCCCTGGCGCATGAATCTGTGCAGCGGGAACGACCTCGGACCACCAGGGGCCGAGCAAACCACCGTCCCGAGGGGCCGGACACTTTGGGTCAGTGAAAAATCCAATATATATCTGGTGATATCTCGGGTGCTATTACAGATAGCGCAATAAGTCAAAGTGAATTATCTGCAGGAGGCCCTGGCGCATGAATCTGTGCATCGGGAACGACCTCGGACCACCAGGGGCCGAGTAAACCACAGTCTCATGGGGCCGGACACTCAGGGTCAGGGTAAAATCCAATATATATCTGGTGATATCTCGGGTGCTATTACAGATAGCGCAATAAATCAAAGTGCATTGTCTGTAGGAGGCCCTGGCGCATGAATCTGTACAGTGGGATCGTCCTCGGACCACCAGGGGCCGAGAAAACCACCGTCTCATGGGGCCGGGCACTCAGGGTCAGTGAAAAATCCAATATATATCTGGTGATATCTCGGGTGCTATTACAGATAGCGCAGTAAATCAAAGTGCATTGTCTGTAGGAGGCCCTGGCGCATGAATCTGTGCAGCGGGAACGACCTCGGACCAACATCGGCAGATAAAACCACAGACTCATGGGTTCGGACACTCAGGGTCAGGGAAAAATCCAATATATATCTGGTGATATCTTGGGTGCTATTAGAGATAGCGCAATAAACCAAAGTGAATGATCTGCAGGAGGCCCTGGCGCATGAATCTGTGCAGCGGGAACGACCTCGGACCACCAGGGGCCGAGACAACCACCGTCTCATGGGGCCGGACACTCAGGGTCAGGGTAAAATCCAATATATATCTGGTGATATCTCTGGTGCTATTACAGATAGCGCAATAAATCAAAGTGCATTGTCCGTAGGAGGCCCTGGCGCACGAATCTGTGCAGCGGGAACGACCTCGGACCACCAGGGGCCGAGAAAACCACCGTTCCGAGGGGCCGGACACTTAGGGTCAGTGAAAAATCCAATATATATCTGGTGATATCTCGGGAGCTATTACAGATAGCGCAATAAGTCAAAGTGCATTGTCTGTAGGAGGCCCTGGCGCCTGAATCTGTGCAGTGGGAACGACCTCGGACAACCAGGGGACGAGAAAACCACAGTCTCATGGGGCCGGACACTCAGGGTCAGGGGAAAATCCAATATATATCTGGTGATATATCGGGTGCTATTACAGATAGCGCAATAAATCAAAGTGCATTGTCTGTAGGAGGCCCTGATGCATTAATCTGTGCAGCGGGAACGACCTCGGACCACCAGGGGCCGAGAAAACCGCAGTCTCATGGGGCCGGACACTCAGGGTAAGGGGAAAATCCAATATATATCTGGTGATATGTCGGGTGCTATTAGAGATAGCGCAATAAACCAAAGTGAATTATCTGCAGGAGGCCCTGGCGCATGAAACAGTGCAACGGGAGCGACCTCGGACCACCAGGCGCCGAGAAAACCACAGTCTCATGGGGCCGGACACTCAGGGTCAGGGAAAAATCCAATATATATCTGGCGATATCTTGGGTGCTATTAGAGATCGCGCAATAAACCAAAGTGAATTATCTGCGGGAGGGCCTGGCGCATGAATCTGTGCAGCGGGAACGACCTCGGTCCACCAGGGGCCGAGAAAACCACTGTCCCGAGGGGCCGGACACTTAGGATCAGTGAAAAATCCAATATATATCTGGTGATATCTCGGGAGCTATTACAGATAGCGCAATAAGTCAAAGTGCATTGTCTGTAGGAGGCCCTGGCGCCTGAATCTGTGCAGTGGGAACGACCTCGGACAACCAGGGGACGAGAAAACCACAGTCTCATGGGGCCGGACACTCAGGGTCAGGGGAAAATCCAATATATATCTGGTGATATCTCGGGTGCTATTAGAGATAGCGCAATAAATCAAAGTGCATTGTCTGTAGGAGGCCCTGGCGCATGGATCTGTGCAGCGGGAACGACCTCGGACCACCATCGGCAGAGAAAACCACAGTCTCATGGGGTCGGACACTCAGGGTCAGGGAAAAATCCAATATATATCTGGTGATATCTCGGGTACTATTAGAGATAGCGCAGTAAACCAAAGTGAATTATCTGCAGGAGGCACTGGCGCATGAATCTGTGCAGCGGGAACGTCCTCGGACCTCCAGGGGCCGAGAAAACCACCGTCTCATGGGGCCGGACACTCAGGGTCAGTGAAAAATCCAATATATATCTGGTGATATCTCGGGTGCTATTACAGATAGCGCAATAAATCAAAGTGCATTGTCTGTAGGAGGCCCTGATGGATGAATCTGTGCAGCGGGAACGACCTCGGACCACCAGGGGCCGAAAAAACCACAGTCTCATGGGGTCGGTCACTCAGGGTCAGGGGAAAATCCAATATATATCTGGTGATATCTCGGCTGCTATTAGAGATAGCGCAATAAACCAAAGTGAATTATCTGCAGGAGGCCCTGGCGCATGAATCTGTGCAACGGGCACGACCTCGGACCACCAGGGGCCGAGAAAACCACCGTCTCATGGGGCCGGACACTCAGGGTCAGTGAAAAATCCAATATATATCTGGTGATATCTCGGGTGCTATTACAGATAGCGCAATAAATCAAAGTGTATTGTCTGTAGGAGGCCCTGGCGCCTGAATCTGTGCAGCGGGAACGACCTCGGACCACCATCGGCAGAGAAAACCACAGTCTCATGGGGTCGGACACTCAGGGTCAGGGAAAAATCCAATATATATCTGGTGATATCTCGGGTACTATTAGAGATAGCGCAGTAAACCAAAGTGAATTATCTGCAGGAGGCACTGCCGCATGAATCTGTGCTGCGGGAACGTCCTCGGACCTCCAGGGGCCGAGACAAGCACCGTCTCATGGGGCCGGACACTCAGGGTCAGGGTAAAATCCAATATATATCTGGTGATATCTCTGGTGCTATTACAGATAGCGCAATAAGTCAAAGTGCATTGTCTGTAGGAGGCCCTGGCGTCTGAATTTGTGCAGCGGGAACGACAGCGGGCCACCAGGGGCCGAGAAAACCACCGTCTCATGGGGCCGGACACTCAGGGTCAGGGGAAAATCCAATATATATCTGGTGATATCTCGGGTGCTATTACAGATAGCGCAATAAACCAAAGTGAATTATCTGCAGGAGGCCCTGGCGCATGAATCTGTGCAGCGGGAACGACCTCGGACCACCAGGGGCCGAGAAAACCATCGTCCCGAGGGGCCGGACACTTAGGGTCAGTGAAAAATCCAATATATATCTGGTGATATCTCGGGTGCTATTACAGATAGCGCAATAAGTCAAAGTGCATTGTCTGTAGGAGGCCCTGGCGCCTGAATCTGTGCAACGGGAACGACCTCGGACCACCAGGGGCAGAGTAAACCACAGTCTCATGGGGCCGGACACTCAGGGTCAGGGAAAAATCCAATATATATCTGGTGATATCTTAGGTGCTATTAGAGATAGCGCAATAAACCAAAGTGAATTATCTGCAGGACGCCCTGCCGCATGAATCTGTGCAACGGGAACGACCTCGGACCACCAGGGGCCGAGAAAACCACAGTCTCATGGGGCCGGACACTCAGGGTCAGGGTAAAAAACAATATATATCTGGTGATATCTCTGGTGCTATTACAGATAGCGCAATAAATCAAAGTGCATTGTCTGTAGGAGGCCCTGGCGCACGAATCTGTGCAGCGGGAACGACCTCGGACCACCAGGGGCCGAGAAAACCACCGTCTCATGGGGCCGGACACTCAGGGTCAGTGAAAAATCCAATATATATCTGGTGATATCTCGGGTGCTATTACAGATAGCGCAATAAATCAAAGTGCATTGTCTGTAGGAGGCCCTGATGGATGAATCTGTGCAGCGGGAACGACCTCGGACCACCAGGGGCCGAAAAAACCACAGTCTCATGGGGTCGGTCACTCAGGGTCAGGGGAAAATCCAATATATATCTGGTGATATCTCGGCTGCTATTAGAGATAGCGCAATAAACCAAAGTGAATTATCTGCAGGAGGCCCTGGCGCATGAATCTGTGCAACGGGCACGACCTCGGACCACCAGGGGCCGAGAAAACCACCGTCTCACGGGGCCGGACACTCAGGCTCAGTGAAAAATCCAATATATATCTGGTGATATCTCGGGTGCTATTACAGATAGCGCAATAAATCAAAGTGTATTGTCTGTAGGAGGCCCTGGCGCATGAATCTGTGCAGCGGGAACGACCTCGGACCAACATCGGCAGAGAAAACCACAGTCTCATGGGGTCGGACACTCAGGGTCAGGGAAAAATCCAATATATATCTGGTCATATCTCGGGTGCTATTAGAGATAGCGCAATAAACCAAAGTGAATTATCTGCAGGAGGCCCTGGCGCATGAAACAGTGCAACGGGAGCGACCTCGGACCACCAGGGGCCGAGACAACCACCGTCTCATGGGGCCGGACACTCAGGGTCAGGGGAAAATCCAATATATATCTGGTGATATCTCGGGTGCTATTAGAGATAGCGCAATAAACCAAAGTGAATTATCTGCAGGAGGCCCTGGCGCATGAATCTGTGCAACGGGAACGACCTCGGACCACCAGGGGCAGAGTAAACCACAGTCTCATGGGGCCGGACACTCAGGGTCAGGGTAAAATCCAATATATATCTGGTGATATCTCTGGTGCTATTACAGATAGCGCAATAAATCAAAGTGCATTGTCTGTAGGAGGCCCTGATGCATGAATCTGTGCAGCGGGAACGACCTCGGACCACCAGGGGCCGAGAATACCACAGTCTCATGGGGCCGGACACTCAGGGTCAGGGGAAAATCCAATATATATCTGGTGATATCTCGGGTGCTATTACAGATAGCGCAATAAGTCAAAGTGCATTGTCTGTAGGAGGCCCTGGCGTCTGAATTTGTGCAGCGGGAACGACAGCGGGCCACCAGGGGCCGAGAAAACCACCGTCTCATGGGGCCGGACACTCAGGGTCAGGGGAAAATCCAATATATATCTGGTGATATCACGGGTGCTATTAGAGATAGCGCAATAAACCAAAGTGAATTATCTGCAGGAGGCCCTGGCGCATGAAACAGTGCAACGGGAACGACCTCGGACCACCAGGCGCCGAGAAAACCACAGTCTCATGGGGCCGGACACTCAGGGTCAGGGGAAAATCCAATATATATCTGGTGATATTTTCGGGTGCTATTAGATACAGCGCAATAAACCAAAGTGAATTATCTGCAGGAGGCCCTGGCGCATGCATCTGTGCAGCGGGAACGACCTAGGACCACCAGGGGCCGAGAAAACTACCGTCTCATGGGGCCGGAAACTCGGGGTCAGGGGAAAATCCAATATATATCTGGTGATATCTAGGGTGCTATTAGAGATAGGGCAATAATTCAAAGTGCATTGTCCGTAGGAGGCCGTTGCGCATGAATCTGGCCAGCGGGAACGACCTCGAACCACCAGGGGCCGAGAAAACCACCGTCCCATGGGGCCGGACACTCAGGGTCAGGCAAAAATCCAATATATATCTGGTGATATCTCGGGTGCTATTAGAGATAGCGCAATAAATCAAAGTGCATTATCTGTAGCAGGCCCTGTCGCATGAATCCGTGCAGCGGGATCGACCTCGGACCACCAGGGGCCGAGAAAATCACCGTCTCATGGGGCCGGACTGTGAGGATCAGGAAAAATCCAATATATAACTGGTGATATCTCGGGTGCTATTAGAGATAGCGCAATAAATCAAAGCGCATTGTCTGTAGCAGGCACTGGCGCATGAATCTGTGCAGCGGGAACGACCTCGGACCACCAGGGGCCGAGAAAGCCACCGTCCCATGGGGCCGGAAACTCAGGGTCAGGGGAAAATCCAATATATATATTCCGATATCTCGGGTGCTATTAGAGATAGCGCAATAAACCAAAGTGAATTATCTGCAGGAGGCCCTGGCGCATGAATCTGTGCAGCGGGAACGTCCTCAGACCACCAGGGGCCGAGAAAACCACAGTCTCATGGGGCCGCACACTCAGGGTCAGAGAAAAATCCAATATATATCTGGTGATATCTCGGGTGCTATTACAGATAGCGCAATAAATCAAAGTGCATTGTCTGTAGGAGGCCCTTGCGCATGAATCTGGCCAGCGGGAACGAGCTCGAACCACCAGGGGCCGAGAAAACCATCGTCCCATGGGGCCGGACACTCAGGGTCAGGGAAAAATCCAATATATATCTGGTGATATCTCGGGTGCTATTAGAGATAGCGCAATAAACCAAAGTGAATTATCTGTAGCAGGCCCTGGCGCATGAATCTGTGGAGCGGTAACGACCTCGGACCACCAGGGGCCGAGTAAACCCCCGTCTCATGGGGTCAGACACTCAGGGTCAGGGAAAAATCCAATATATATCTGGTGATATCTCGGGTGCTACTAGAGATAGCGCAATAAACCAAAGTGAATTATCTGCAGGAGGCCCTGGCGCATGAATCTGTGCAGCGGGAACGATCTCGGACCATCAGGGGCCGAGAAAATCACCGTCTCATGGGGCCGGACACTCAGGGCCAGGGAAAAATCCAATATATATCTGGTGATATCTCGGGTGCTATTATAGATAGCGCAATAAACCAAAGTGAATTATCTGTAGCAGGCCCTGGCGCATGAATCTGTGCAGCGGTAACGACCTCGGACCACCAGGGGCCGAGTAAACCCCCGTCTCATGGGGTCGGACACTCAGGGTCAGGGAAAAATCCAATATATATCTGGTGATATCTCGGGTGCTATTAGAGATAGCGCAATAAACCAAAGTGAATTATCTGCAGGAGGCCCTGGCGCATGAATCGGTGCAGCGGGAACGACCTCGGACCACCAGGGGCCGAGAAAACCACCGTTCCATGGGGCCGGACACTCAGGGTCAGGGGAAAATCCAATATATATCTGGTGATATCTCGGGTGCTATTAGAGATAGCGCAATAAACCAAAGTGAATTATCTATAGGAGGCCCTGGCGCATGAATCTGTGCAGCGGGAACGACCTCAGACCACCAGGTGCCGAGAAAACTACAGTCTCATGCGGCCGGACACTCAGGGTCAGGGAAAAATCCAATATATATCTGGTGATATCTCGGGTGCTATTAGAGATAGCGCAATAAACCAACGTGAATTATCTATAGGAGGCCCTGGCGCATGAATCTGTGCAGCGGGAACGAGTTCGGACCACCAGGGACCGAGAAAATCACCGTCTCATGGGGCCGGACACTCAGGGTCAGGGGAAAATCCAATATATATCTGCTGTTATCTCGGGTGCTATTACAGATAGCGCAATAAACCAAAGTGAATTATCTGCAGGAGGCCCTGGCGCATGAATCTGGGCAGCAGGAACGACGTCGGCACACCAGGGGCCAAAATAATTACAGATTTTCGGTATCCGTCACCCAAGGTCATGTAAAAGTTCAGCATATATCTGGTGATATATCGGGTGCTATTACAGATAGCGCAATAAATCAAAGTGCATTGTCTGTAGGAGGCCCTGGCTCATGAATCTGTGCAGCGGGAACGACCTCGTACCACCAGGGGCCGAGAAAACCACCGTCTCATGGGGTCGGACACTCAGGATCAGGTAAAAATCCAATATAAATCTGTTGATATCTCGGGTGCTATTACAGATAGAGCAATAAATCAAAGTGCATTGTCTGTAGGAGGCCCTAGCGCATGAATCAGTGCAGCGGGAACGACCTCGGACCACCAGGGGCCGAGAAAACCATCGACACATGCGGCCGGACTGTCAGGGTCAAGGAAAAATCCAATATATATCTGGTGATATCTCGGGTGCTATTAGAGATAGCGCAATAAATCAAAGTGAATTATCTGCAGGGGGCACTGGCGCATGAATCTGAGAAGCGGGACCGACCACGGACCACGAGGGACCGAGAAAACCATCGACACATGGGGCCGGACTGTCAGGGTCAAGGAAAAATCCAATATATATCTGGTGATATCTCGGGTGCTATTAGGGATAGCGAAATAGATCAAAGTGCATTGTCTGCAGGAGGCCCTGGCGCATGAATCTGTGCAGCGGGAACGATCTCGGACCAACAGGGGCCGAGAAAACCACCGACACATGGGGTCGCACTCCCAAGGTCATGTAAAAACCCAGGATGTATCTGATGATATCTCGGGTGCTATTAGAGATAGCGCAATAAATCAATGTGCATTGTCTGTAGGAGGCACTGGCGAATGAATCTGTGCAGCAGGAACGACCTCGGACAACCAGGGGCCGAGAAAACCACAGTCTCATGGGGCCGGACACTCAGGGTCAGGGGAAAATCCAATATATATCTGGTGATATCTCGGGTGCTATTACAGATAGCGCAATAAACCAAAGTGCTTTGTCTGCGGGAGGCCCTGTCGCATGAATCTGTGCAGCGGCAACGACGTCGGACCACCAGGGGCCGAGAAAACCTCCGTCTCATGGGGCCGGACACTCAGGGTCAGGGAAAAAACCAATATTTATCTGGTGATATCTCGGGTGCTATTACAGATAGCGCAATAAATCAAAGTGCATTGTCTGTAGGAGGCCCTGGCGCATGAATCTGGGTAGCGGGAACGTCCTCGGAACACCCGGGGCCAAGAAAACCACCGTCTCATGGGGCCGGACACTCAGGGTCAGGTAAAAATCCATTATATATCTGGTGATATCTCGGGTGTCATTAGAGATAGCGCGATAAATCAAAGCGCATTGTCTGTAGGAGGCCCTGGCGCATGAATCTGTGCAGCGGGAACGACCTCGGACCAACATCGGCAGAGAAAACCACAGTCTCATGGGTTCGGACACTCAGGGTCAGGGAAAAATCCAATATATATCTGGTGATATCTTGGGTGCTATTAGAGATAGCGCAATAAACCAAAGTGAATGATCTGCAGGAGGCCCTGGCGCATGAATCTGTGCAGCGGGAACGACCTCGGACCACCAGGGGCCGAGACAACCACCGTCTCATGGGTCCGGACACTCAGGGTCAGGGTAAAATCCAATATATATCTGGTGATATCTCGGGTGCTATTACATATAGCGCAATAAATCAAAGAGCATTGTCTGTAGGTGGCCCTGGCTCATGAATCTGTGCAGCGGGAACGACCTCGTACCACCAGGGGCCGAGAAAACCGCAGTATCATGGGGCCGGACACTCAGGGTCAGGGAAAAATCCAATATATATCTGGCGATATCTTGGGTGCTATTAGAGATAGCGCAATAAACCAAAGTGAATTATCTGCAGGAGGCCCCGGCGCATGAATCTGTGCAGCGGGAACGACCTCGGACCACCAGGGGCCGAGAAAACCACCGTCCCGAGGGGCCGGACACTTAGGGTCAGTGAAAAATCCAATATATATCTTGTGATATCTCGGGTGCTATTACAGATAGCGCAATAAATCAAAGTGCATTGTCTGTAGGAGGCCCTGGCGCATGAATCTGTGCAGCGGGAACGACCTCGGAACAACGTCGGCAGAGAAAACCACAGTCTCATGGGTTCGGACACTCAGGGTCAGGGAAAAATCCAATATATATCTGGTGATATCTTGGGTGCTATTAGAGATAGCGCAATAAACCAAAGTGAATGATCTGCAGGAGGCCCTGGCGCATGAATCTGTGCAGCGGGAACGACCTCGGACCACCAGGGGCCGAGCAAACCACCGTCCCGAGGGGCCGGACACTTTGGGTCAGTGAAAAATCCAATATATATCTGGTGATATCTCGGGTGCTATTACAGATAGCGCAATAAGTCAAAGTGAATTATCTGCAGGAGGCCCTGGCGCATGAATCTGTGCATCGGGAACGACCTCGGACCACCAGGGGCCGAGTAAACCAAAGTCTCATGGGGCCGGACACTCAGGGTCAGGGTAAAATCCAATATATATCTGGTGATATCTCGGGTGCTATTACAGATAGCGCAATAAATCAAAGTGCATTGTCTGTAGGAGGCCCTGGCGCATGAATCTGTACAGTGGGATCGTCCTCGGACCACCAGGGGCCGAGAAAACCACCGTCTCATGGGGCCGGGCACTCAGGGTCAGTGAAAAATCCAATATATATCTGGTGATATCTCGGGTGCTATTACAGATAGCGCAGTAAATCAAAGTGCATTGTCTGTAGGAGGCCCTGGCGCATGAATCTGTGCAGCGGGAACGACCTCGGACCAACATCGGCAGAGAAAACCACAGACTCATGGGTTCGGACACTCAGGGTCAGGGAAAAATCCAATATATATCTGGTGATATCTTGGGTGCTATTAGAGATAGCGCAATAAACCAAAGTTAATGATCTGCAGGAGGCCCTGGCGCATGAATCTGTGCAGCGGGAACGACCTCGGACCACCAGGGGCCGAGACAACCACCGTCTCATGGGGCCGGACACTCAGGGTCAGGGTAAAATCCAATATATATCTGGCGATATCTCGGGTGCTATTACATATAGCGCAATAAATCAAAGTGCATTTTCTGTAGGAGGCCCTGGCGCATGAATCTGTACAGCGGGAACGACCTCGGACCACCAGGGGCCGAGAAAACCACCGTATCATGGGGCCGGGCACTCAGGGTCAGTGAAAAATCCAATATATATCTGGTGATATCTCGGGTGCTATTACAGATAGCGCAATGAATCAAAGTGCATTGTCTGTAGGAGGCCCTGGCGCATGAATCTGTGCAGCGGGAACGACCTCGGACCAACATCGGCAGCGAAAACCACAGTCTCATGGGTTCGGACACTCAGGGTCAGGTAAAAATCCAATATATATCTGGTGATATCTTGGGTGCTATTAGAGATAGCGCAATAAACCAAAGTGAATGATCTGCAGGAGGCCCTGGCGCATGAATCTGTGCAGCGGGAACGACCTCGGACCACCAGGGGCCGAGACAACCACCGTCTCATGGGGCCGGACACTCAGGGTCAGGGGAAAATCCAATATATATCTGGTGATATCTCGGGTGCTATTAGAGATAGCGCAATAAACCAAAGTGAATTATCTATAGGAGGCCCTGGCGCATGAATCTGTGCAGCGGGAACGACCTCAGACCACCAGGTGCCGAGAAAACTACAGTCTCATGCGGCCGGACACTCAGGGTCAGGGAAAAATCCAATATATATCTGGTGATATCTCGGGTGCTATTAGAGATAGCGCAATAAACCAACGTGAATTATCTATAGGAGGCCCTGGCGCATGAATCTGTGCAGCGGGAACGAGTTCGGACCACCAGGGACCGAGAAAATCACCGTCTCATGGGGCCGGACACTCAGGGTCAGGGGAAAATCCAATATATATCTGGTGATATCTCGGGTGCTCTTACAGATAGCGCACTAAACCAAAGTGCATTGTCTGTAGGAGGCCCTGGCGCATGAATCTGTGCAGCGGGAACGCCCTCGGACCACCAGGGGCCGAGAAAATCACCGTCTCATGGGGCCGGACTGTCAGTGTCAGGGAAAAATCCAATATATATCTGCTGTTATCTCGGGTGCTATTACAGATAGCGCAATAAACCAAAGTGAATTATCTGCAGGAGGCCCTGGCGCATGAATCTGGGCAGCAGGAACGACGTCGGCACACCAGGGGCCAAAATAATTACAGATTTTCGGTATCCGTCACCCAAGGTCATGTAAAAGTTCAGCATATATCTGGTGATATATCGGGTGCTATTACAGATAGCGCAATAAATCAAAGTGCATTGTCTGTAGGAGGCCCTGGCTCATGAATCTGTGCAGCGGGAACGACCTCGTACCACCAGGGGCCGAGAAAACCACCGTCTCATGGGGTCGGACACTCAGGATCAGGTAAAAATCCAATATAAATCTGTTGATATCTCGGGTGCTATTACAGATAGAGCAATAAATCAAAGTGCATTGTCTGTAGGAGGCCCTAGCGCATGAATCAGTGCAGCGGGAACGACCTCGGACCACCAGGGGCCGAGAAAACCATCGACACATGCGGCCGGACTGTCAGGGTCAAGGAAAAATCCAATATATATCTGGTGATATCTCGGGTGCTATTAGAGATAGCGCAATAAATCAAAGTGAATTATCTGCAGGGGGCACTGGCGCATGAATCTGAGAAGCGGGACCGACCACGGACCACGAGGGACCGAGAAAACCATCGACACATGGGGCCGGACTGTCAGGGTCAAGGAAAAATCCAATATATATCTGGTGATATCTCGGGTGCTATTAGGGATAGCGAAATAGATCAAAGTGCATTGTCTGCAGGAGGCCCTGGCGCATGAATCTGTGCAGCGGGAACGATCTCGGACCAACAGGGGCCGAGAAAACCACCGACACATGGGGTCGCACTCCCAAGGTCATGTAAAAACCCAGGATGTATCTGATGATATCTCGGGTGCTATTAGAGATAGCGCAATAAATCAATGTGCATTGTCTGTAGGAGGCACTGGCGAATGAATCTGTGCAGCCGGAACGACCTCGGACAACCAGGGGCCGAGAAAACCACAGTCTCATGGGGCCGGACACTCAGGGTCAGGGGAAAATCCAATATATATCTGGTGATATCTCGGGTGCTATTACAGATAGCGCAATAAACCAAAGTGCTTTGTCTGCGGGAGGCCCTGTCGCATGAATCTGTGCAGCGGCAACGACGTCGGACCACCAGGGGCCGAGAAAACCTCCGTCTCATGGGGCCGGACACTCAGGGTCAGGGAAAAATCAAATATATATCTGGTGATATCTCGGCTGCTATTAGAGATAGCGCAATAAACCAAAGTGAATTATCTGCAGGATGCCCTGGCGCATGCTTGTGTGCAGCGGGAACGACCTCGGACCACCAGGGGCCAAGAAAACCGCCGTCACATGGGGCCGGACACTCAGGGTCAGGGAAAAATCCATTATATATCTGGTGATATCTCGGGTGTCATTAGAGATAGTGCGATAAATCAAAGTGCATTGTCTGCGGGAGGGCCTGTCGCATGAATCTGTGCAGCGGCAACGACCTCGGACCACCAGGGGCCGAGAAAACCACCGTCTCATGGGGCCGGACACTCAGGGACAGGGAAAAAACCAATATTTATCTGGTGATATCTCGGGTGCTATTACAGATAGCGCAATAAATCAAAGTGCATTGTCTGTAGGAGGCCCTGGCGCATGAATCTGGGTAGCGGGAACGTCCTCGGAACACCCGGGGCCAAGAAAACCACCGTCTCATGGGGCCGGACACTCAGGGTCAGGTAAAAATCCATTATATATCTGGTGATATCTCGGGTGTCATTAGAGATAGCGCGATAAATCAAAGCGCATTGTCTGTAGGAGGCCCTGGCGCATGAATCTGTGCAGCGGGAACGACCTCGGACCAACATCGGCAGAGAAAACCACAGTCTCATGGGTTCGGACACTCAGGGTCAGGGAAAAATCCAATATATATCTGGTGATATCTTGGGTGCTATTAGAGATAGCGCAATAAACCAAAGTGAATGATCTGCAGGAGGCCCTGGCGCATGAATCTGTGCAGCGGGAACGACCTCGGACCACCAGGGGCCGAGACAACCACCGTCTCATTGGTCCGGACACTCAGGGTCAGGGTAAAATCCAATATATATCTGGTGATATCTCGGGTGCTATTACATATAGCGCAATAAATCAAAGAGCATTGTCTGTAGGTGGCCCTGGCTCATGAATCTGTGCAGCGGGAACGACCTCGTACCACCAGGGGCCGAGAAAACCGCAGTATCATGGGGCCGGACACTCAGGGTCAGGGAAAAATCCAATATATATCTGGCGATATCTTGGGTGCTATTAGAGATAGCGCAATAAACCAAAGTGAATTATCTGCAGGAGGCCCCGGCGCATGAATCTGTGCAGCGGGAACGACCTCGGACCACCAGGGGCCGAGAAAACCACCGTCCCGAGGGGCCGGACACTTAGGGTCAGTGAAAAATCCAATATATATCTTGTGATATCTCGGGTGCTATTACAGATAGCGCAATAAATCAAAGTGCATTGTCTGTAGGAGGCCCTGGCGCATGAATCTGTGCAGCGGGAACGACCTCGGAACAACGTCGGCAGAGAAAACCACAGTCTCATGGGTTCGGACACTCAGGGTCAGGGAAAAATCCAATATATATCTGGTGATATCTTGGGTGCTATTAGAGATAGCGCAATAAACCAAAGTGAATGATCTGCAGGAGGCCCTGGCGCATGAATCTGTGCAGCGGGAACGACCTCGGACCACCAGGGGCCGAGCAAACCACCGTCCCGAGGGGCCGGACACTTTGGGTCAGTGAAAAATCCAATATATATCTGGTGATATCTCGGGTGCTATTACAGATAGCGCAATAAGTCAAAGTGAATTATCTGCAGGAGGCCCTGGCGCATGAATCTGTGCATCGGGAACGACCTCGGACCACCAGGGGCCGAGTAAACCAAAGTCTCATGGGGCCGGACACTCAGGGTCAGGGTAAAATCCAATATATATCTGGTGATATCTCGGGTGCTATTACAGATAGCGCAATAAATCAAAGTGCATTGTCTGTAGGAGGCCCTGGCGCATAAATCTGTACAGTGGGATCGTCCTCGGACCACCAGGGGCCGAGAAAACCACCGTCTCATGGGGCCGGGCACTCAGGGTCAGTGAAAAATCCAATATATATCTGGTGATATCTCGGGTGCTATTACAGATAGCGCAGTAAATCAAAGTGCATTGTCTGTAGGAGGCCCTGGCGCATGAATCTATGCAGCGGGAACGACCTCGGACCAACATCGGCAGAGAAAACCACAGACTCATGGGTTCGGACACTCAGGGTCAGGGAAAAATCCAATATATATCTGGTGATATCTTGGGTGCTATTAGAGATAGCGCAATAAACCAAAGTTAATGATCTGCAGGAGACCCTGGCGCATGAATCTGTGCAGCGGGAACGACCTCGGACCACCAGGGGCCGAGACAACCACCGTCTCATGGGGCCGGACACTCAGGGTCAGGGTAAAATCCAATATATATCTGGCGATATCTCGGGTGCTATTACATATAGCGCAATAAATCAAAGTGCATTTTCTGTAGGAGGCCCTGGCGCATGAATCTGTACAGCGGGAACGACCTCGGACCACCAGGGGCCGAGAAAACCACCGTATCATGGGGCCGGGCACTCAGGGTCAGTGAAAAATCCAATATATATCTGGTGATATCTCGGGTGCTATTACAGATAGCGCAATGAATCAAAGTGCATTGTCTGTAGGAGGCCCTGGCGCATGAATCTGTGCAGCGGGAACGACCTCGGACCAACATCGGCAGCGAAAACCACAGTCTCATGGGTTCGGACACTCAGGGTCAGGGAAAAATCCAATATATATCTGGTGATATCTTGGGTGCTATTAGAGATAGCGCAATAAACCAAAGTGAATGATCTGCAGGAGGCCCTGGCGCATGAATCTGTGCAGCAGGAACGACCTCGGACAACCAGGGGCCGAGAAAACCACAGTCTCATGGGGCCGGACACTCAGGGTCAGGGGAAAATCCAATATATATCTGGTGATATCTCGGGTGCTATTACAGATAGCGCAATAAACCAAAGTGCTTTGTCTGCGGGAGGCCCTGTCGCATGAATCTGTGCAGCGGCAACGACGTCGGACCACCAGGGGCCGAGAAAACCTCCGTCTCATGGGGCCGGACACTCAGGGTCAGGGAAAAATCAAATATATATCTGGTGATATCTCGGCTGCTATTAGAGATAGCGCAATAAACCAAAGTGAATTATCTGCAGGATGCCCTGGCGCATGCTTGTGTGCAGCGGGAACGACCTCGGACCACCAGGGGCCAAGAAAACCGCCGTCACATGGGGCCGGACACTCAGGGTCAGGGAAAAATCCATTATATATCTGGTGATATCTCGGGTGCTATTACATATAGCGCAATAAATCAAAGTGCATTGTCTGCGGGAGGGCCTGTCGCATGAATCTGTGCAGCGGCAACGACCTCGGACCACCAGGGGCCGAGAAAACCACCGTCTCATGGGGCCGGACACTCAGGGACAGGGAAAAAACCAATATATATCTGGTGATATCTCGGGTGCTATTACAGATAGCGCAATGAATCAAAGTGCATTGTCTGTAGGAGGCCCTGGCGCATGAATCTGTGCAGCGGGAACGACCTCGGACCAACATCGGCAGCGAAAACCACAGTCTCATGGGTTCGGACACTCAGGGTCAGGGAAAAATCCAATATATATCTGGTGATATCTTGGGTGCTATTAGAGATAGCGCAATAAACCAAAGTGAATGATCTGCAGGAGGCCCTGGCGCATGAATCTGTGCAGCGGGAACGACCTCGGACCACCAGGGGCCGAGACAACCACCGTCTCATGGGGCCGGACACTCAGGGTCAGGGTAAAATTCAATATATATCTGGTGATATCTCTGGTGCTATTACAGATAGCGCAATAAATCAAAGTGCATAGTCCGTAGGAGGCCCTGGCGCATGAATCTGTGCAGCGGGAACGACCTCGGACCACCAGGGGCCGAGACAACCACCGTCTCATGGGTCCGGACACTCAGGGTCAGGGTAAAATCCAATATATATCTGGTGATATCTCGGGTGCTATTACATATAGCGCAATAAATCAAAGAGCATTGTCTGTAGGTGGCCCTGGCTCATGAATCTGTGCAGCGGGAACGACCTCGTACCACCAGGGGCCGAGAAAACCGCAGTATCATGGGGCCGGACACTCAGGGTCAGGGAAAAATCCAATATATATCTGGCGATATCTTGGGTGCTATTAGAGATAGCGCAATAAACCAAAGTGAATTATCTGCAGGAGGCCCCGGCGCATGAATCTGTGCAGCGGGAACGACCTCGGACCACCAGGGGCCGAGAAAACCACCGTCCCGAGGGGCCGGACACTTAGGGTCAGTGAAAAATCCAATATATATCTTGTGATATCTCGGGTGCTATTACAGATAGCGCAATAAATCAAAGTGCATTGTCTGTAGGAGGCCCTGGCGCATGAATCTGTGCAGCGGGAACGACCTCGGAACAACGTCGGCAGAGAAAACCACAGTCTCATGGGTTCGGACACTCAGGGTCAGGGAAAAATCCAATATATATCTGGTGATATCTCGGGTGCTATTACAGATAGCGCAGTAAATCAAAGTGCATTGTCTGTAGGAGGCCCTGGCGCATGAATCTGTGCAGCGGGAACGACCTCGGACCAACATCGGCAGAGAAAACCACAGACTCATGGGTTCGGACACTCAGGGTCAGGGAAAAATCCAATATATATCTGGTGATATCTTGGGTGCTATTAGAGATAGCGCAATAAACCAAAGTTAATGATCTGCAGGAGGCCCTGGCGCATGAATCTGTGCAGCGGGAACGACCTCGGACCACCAGGGGCCGAGACAACCACCGTCTCATGGGGCCGGACACTCAGGGTCAGGGTAAAATCCAATATATATCTGGCGATATCTCGGGTGCTATTACATATAGCGCAATAAATCAAAGTGCATTTTCTGTAGGAGGCCCTGGCGCATGAATCTGTACAGCGGGAACGACCTCGGACCACCAGGGGCCGAGAAAACCACCGTATCATGGGGCCGGGCACTCAGGGTCAGTGAAAAATCCAATATATATCTGGTGATATCTCGGGTGCTATTACAGATAGCGCAATGAATCAAAGTGCATTGTCTGTAGGAGGCCCTGGCGCATGAATCTGTGCAGCGGGAACGACCTCGGACCAACATCGGCAGCGAAAACCACAGTCTCATGGGTTCGGACACTCAGGGTCAGGGAAAAATCCAATATATATCTGGTGATATCTTGGGTGCTATTAGAGATAGCGCAATAAACCAAAGTGAATGATCTGCAGGAGGCCCTGGCGCATGAATCTGTGCAGCGGGAACGACCTCGGACCACCAGGGGCCGAGACAACCACCGTCTCATGGGGCCGGACACTCAGGGTCAGGGTAAAATCCAATATATATCTGGTGATATCTCTGGTGCTATTACAGATAGCGCAATAAATCAAAGTGCATTGTCCGTAGGAGGCCCTGGCGCACGAATCTGTGCAGCGGGAACGACCTCGGACCACCAGGGGCCGAGAAAACCACCGTTCCGAGGGGCCGGACACTTAGGGTCAGTGAAAAATCCAATATATATCTGGTGATATCTCGGGAGCTATTACAGATAGCGCAATAAGTCAAAGTGCATTGTCTGTAGGAGGCCCTGGCGCCTGAATCTGTGCAGTGGGAACGACCTCGGACAACCAGGGGACGAGAAAACCACAGTCTCATGGGGCCGGACACTCAGGGTCAGGGGAAAATCCAATATATATCTGGTGATATATCGGGTGCTATTACAGATAGCGCAATAAATCAAAGTGCATTGTCTGTAGGAGGCCCTGATGCATTAATCTGTGCAGCGGGAACGACCTCGGACCACCAGGGGCCGAGAAAACCGCAGTCTCATGGGGCCGGACACTCAGGGTAAGGGGAAAATCCAATATATATCTGGTGATATGTCGGGTGCTATTAGAGATAGCGCAATAAACCAAAGTGAATTATCTGCAGGAGGCCCTGGCGCATGAAACAGTGCAACGGGAGCGACCTCGGACCACCAGGCGCCGAGAAAACCACAGTCTCATGGGGCCGGACACTCAGGGTCAGGGAAAAATCCAATATATATCTGGCGATATCTTGGGTGCTATTAGAGATAGCGCAATAAACCAAAGTGAATTATCTGCGGGAGGGCCTGGCGCATGAATCTGTGCAGCGGGAACGACCTCGGTCCACCAGGGGCCGAGAAAACCACTGTCCCGAGGGGCCGGACACTTAGGATCAGTGAAAAATCCAATATATATCTGGTGATATCTCGGGAGCTATTACAGATAGCGCAATAAGTCAAAGTGCATTGTCTGTAGGAGGCCCTGGCGCCTGAATCTGTGCAGTGGGAACGACCTCGGACAACCAGGGGACGAGAAAACCACAGTCTCATGGGGCCGGACACTCAGGGTCAGGGGAAAATCCAATATATATCTGGTGATATCTCGGGTGCTATTAGAGATAGCGCAATAAATCAAAGTGCATTGTCTGTAGGAGGCCCTGGCGCATGGATCTGTGCAGCGGGAACGACCTCGGACCACCATCGGCAGAGAAAACCACAGTCTCATGGGGTCGGACACTCAGGGTCAGGGAAAAATCCAATATATATCTGGTGATATCTCGGGTACTATTAGAGATAGCGCAGTAAACCAAAGTGAATTATCTGCAGGAGGCACTGGCGCATGAATCTGTGCAGCGGGAACGTCCTCGGACCTCCAGGGGCCGAGAAAACCACCGTCTCATGGGGCCGGACACTCAGGGTCAGTGAAAAATCCAATATATATCTGGTGATATCTCGGGTGCTATTACAGATAGCGCAATAAATCAAAGTGCATTGTCTGTAGGAGGCCCTGATGGATGAATCTGTGCAGCGGCAACGACCTCGGACCACCAGGGGCCGAAAAAACCACAGTCTCATGGGGTCGGTCACTCAGGGTCAGGGGAAAATCCAATATATATCTGGTGATATCACGGCTGCTATTAGAGATAGCGCAATAAACCAAATTGAATTATCTGCAGGAGGCCCTGGCGCATGAATCTGTGCAACGGGCACGACCTCGGACCACCAGGGGCCGAGAAAACCACCGTCTCATGGGGCCGGACACTCAGGGTCAGTGAAAAATCCAATATATATCTGGTGATATCTCGGGTGCTATTACAGATAGCGCAATAAATCAAAGTGTATTGTCTGTAGGAGGCCCTGGCGCCTGAATCTGTGCAGCGGGAACGACCTCGGACCACCATCGGCAGAGAAAACCACAGTCTCATGGGGTCGGACACTCAGGGTCAGGGAAAAATCCAATATATATCTGGTGATATCTCGGGTACTATTAGAGATAGCGCAGTAAACCAAAGTGAATTATCTGCAGGAGGCACTGCCGCATGAATCTGTGCTGCGGGAACGTCCTCGGACCTCCAGGGGCCGAGACAAGCACCGTCTCATGGGGCCGGACACTCAGGGTCAGGGTAAAATCCAATATATATCTGGTGATATCTCTGGTGCTATTACAGATAGCGCAATAAATCAAAGTGCATTGTCTGTAGGAGGCCCTGGCGCACGAGTCTGTGCAGCGGGAACGACCTTGGACCACCAGGGGCCGAGAAAACCACCGTCTCATGGGGCCGGACACTCAGGGTCAGTGAAAAATCCAATATATATCTGGTGATATCTCGGGTGCTATTACAGATAGCGCAATAAACCAAAGTGAATTATCTGCAGGAGGCCCTGGCGCATGAATCTGTGCAGCGGGAACGACCTCGGACCACCAGGGGCCGAGAAAACCATCGTCCCGAGGGGCCGGACACTTAGGGTCAGTGAAAAATCCAATATATATCTGGTGATATCTCGGGTGCTATTACAGATAGCGCAATAAGTCAAAGTGCATTGTCTGTAGGAGGCCCTGGCGCCTGAATCTGTGCAGCGGGAACGACAGCGGACCACCAGGGGCCGAGAAATCCACCGTCTCATTGGGCCGGACACTCAGGGTCAGGGGAAAATCCAATATATATCTGGTGATATCACGGGTGCTATTAGAGATAGCGCAATAAACCAAAGTGAATTATCTGCAGGAGGCCCTGGCGCATGATACAGTGCAACGGGAACGACCTCGGACCACCAGGCGCCGAGAAAACCACAGTCACATGGGGCCGGACACTCAGGGTCAGGGGAAAATCCAATATATATCTGGTGATATTTTCGGGTGCTATTAGATACAGCGCAATAAACCAAAGTGAATTATCTGCAGGAGGCCCTGGCGCATGCATCTGTGCAGCGGGAACGACCTAGGACCACCAGGGGCCGAGAAAACCACCGTCTCATGGGGCCGGACACTCAGGGTCAGGGGAAAATCCAATATATATCTGGTGATATCTCGGCTGCTATTACCGATAGCGCAATAAACCAAAGTGAATTATCTGCAGGAGGCCCTGGCGCATGCATCTGTGCAGCGGGAACGACCTAGGACCACCAGGGGCCGAGAAAACCACCGTCTCATGGGGCCGGACACTCAGGGTCAGGGGAAAATCCAATATATATCTGGTGATATCTCGGCTGCTATTACCGATAGCGCAATAAATCAAAGTGAATTATCTGCAGGACGCCCTGCCGCATGAATCCGTGCAACGGGAACGACCTCGGACCACCAGGGGCCGAGAAAACCACAGTCTCATGGGGCCGGACACTCAGGGTCAGGGAAAAATCCAATATATATCTGGTGATATCTTAGGTGCTATTAGAGATAGCGCAATAAACCAAAGTGAATTATCTGCAGGACGCCCTGCCGCATGAATCTGTGCAACGGGAACGACCTCGGACCACCAGGGGCCGAGAAAACCACAGTCTCATGGGGCCGGACACTCAGGGTCAGGGTAAAAAACAATATATATCTGGTGATATCTCTGGTGCTATTACAGATAGCGCAATAAATCAAAGTGCATTGTTTGTAGGAGGCCCTGGCGCACGAATCTGTGCAGCGGGAACGACCTCGGACCACCAGGGGCCGAGAAAACCACCGTCTCATGGGGCCGGACACTCAGGGTCAGTGAAAAATCCAATATATATCTGGTGATATCTCGGGTGCTATTACAGATAGCGCAATAAATCAAAGTGCATTGTCTGTAGGAGGCCCTGATGGATGAATCTGTGCAGCGGGAACGACCTCGGACCACCAGGGGCCGAAAAAACCACAGTCTCATGGGGTCGGTCACTCAGGGTCAGGGGAAAATCCAATATATATCTGGTGATATCTCGGCTGCTATTAGAGCTAGCGCAATAAACCAAAGTGAATTATCTGCAGGAGGCCCTGGCGCATGAATCTGTGCAACGGGCACGACCTCGGACCACCAGGGGCCGAGAAAACCACCGTCTCATGGGGCCGGACACTCAGGGTCAGTGAAAAATCCAATATATATCTGGTGATATCTCGGGTGCTATTACAGATAGCGCAATAAATCAAAGTGTATTGTCTGTAGGAGGCCCTGGCGCATGAATCTGTGCAGCGGGAACGACCTCGGACCAACATCGGCAGAGAAAACCACAGTCTCATGGGGTCGGACACTCAGGTTGAGGGGAAAATCCAATATATATCTGGTGATATCTCGGCTGCTATTACCGATAGCGCAATAAATCATAGTGAATTATCTGCAGCAGGCCCTGGCGCATGAATCCGTGCAACGGGAACGACCTCGGACCACCAGGGGCCGAGAAAACCACAGTCTCATGGGGCCGGACACTCAGGGTCAGGGAAAAATCCAATATATATCTGGTGATATCTTAGGTGCTATTAGAGATAGCGCAATAAACCAAAGTGAATTATCTGCAGGACGCCCTGCCGCATGAATCTGTGCAACGGGAACGACCTCGGACCACCAGGGGCCGAGAAAACCACAGTCTCATGGGGCCGGACACTCAGGGTCAGGGTAAAAAACAATATATATCTGGTGATATCTCTGGTGCTATTACAGATAGCGCAATAAATCAAAGTGCATTGTTTGTAGGAGGCCCTGGCGCACGAATCTGTGCAGCGGGAACGACCTCGGACCACCAGGGGCCGAGAAAACCACCGTCTCATGGGGCCGGACACTCAGGGTCAGTGAAAAATCCAATATATATCTGGTGATATCTCGGGTGCTATTACAGATAGCGCAATAAATCAAAGTGCATTGTCTGTAGGAGGCCCTGATGGATGAATCTGTGCAGCGGGAACGACCTCGGACCACCAGGGGCCGAAAAAACCACAGTCTCATGGGGTCGGTCACTCAGGGTCAGGGGAAAATCCAATATATATCTGGTGATATCTCGGCTGCTATTAGAGATAGCGCAATAAACCAAAGTGAATTATCTGCAGGAGGCCCTGGCGCATGAATCTGTGCAACGGGCACGACCTCGGACCACCAGGGGCCGAGAAAACCACCGTCTCATGGGGCCGGACACTCAGGGTCAGTGAAAAATCCAATATATATCTGGTGATATCTCGGGTGATATTACAGATAGCGCAATAAATCAAAGTGTATTGTCTGTAGGAGGCCCTGGCGCATGAATCTGTGCAGCGGGAACGACCTCGGACCAACATCGGCAGAGAAAACCACAGTCTCATGGGGTCGGACACTCAGGGTCAGGGAAAAATCCAATATATATCTGGTCATATCTCGGGTGCTATTAGAGATAGCGCAATAAACCAAAGTGAATTATCTGCAGGATGCCCTGGCGCATGAAACAGTGCAACGGGAACGACCTCGGACCACCAGGGGCCGAGACAACCACCGTCTCATGGGGCCGGACACTCAGGGTCAGGGGAAAATCCAACATATACCTGGTGATATCTCGGGTGCTATTAGGGATAGCGCAATAAACCAAAGTTAATTATCTGCAGGAGGCCCTGGCGCATGAAACAGTGCAACGGGAACGACCTCGGACCACCAGGGGCCGAGAAAACCACAGTCTCATGGGGCCGGACACTCAGGGTCAGGGTAAAATCCAATATATATCTGGTGATATCTCGGGTGCTATTACAGATAGCGAAATAAATCAAAGTACATTGTCTGTAGGAGGCCCTGGCGCATGAATCTGTGCAGCGGGAACGACCTCGGACCACCATCGGCAGAGAAAACCACAGTCTCATGGGTTCGGACACTCAGGGTTAGGGAAAAATCCAATATATATCTGGTGATATCTCGGGTACTATTAGAGATAGCGCAGTAAACCAAAGTGAATTATCTGCAGGAGGCACTGCCGCATGAATCTGTGCTGCGGGAACGTCCTCGGACCTCCAGGGGCCGAGACAAGCACCGTCTCATGGGGCCGGACACTCAGGGTCAGGGTAAAATCCAATATATATCTGGTGATATCTCTGGTGCTATTACAGATAGCGCAATAAATCAAAGTGCATTGTCTGTAGGAGGCCCTGGCGCACGAGTCTGTGCAGCGGGAACGACCTCTGACCACCAGGGGCCGAGAAAACCACCGTCTCATGGGGCCGGACACTCAGGGTCAGTGAAAAATCCAATATATATCTGGTGATATCTCGGGTGCTATTACAGATAGCGCAATAAATCAAAGTGCATTGTCTGTAGGAGGCCCTGATGCATGAATCTGTGCAGCGGGAACGACCTCTGACCACCAGGGGCCGAGAAAACCACAGTCTCATGGGGCCGGACACACAGGTTCAGGGGAAAATCCAATATATATCTGGTGATATCTCGGCTGCTATTAGAGATAGCGCAATAAACCAAATTGAATTATCTGCAGGAGGCCCTGGCGCATGAATCTGTGCAACGGGAACGATCTCGGACCACCAGGGGCCGAGAAAACCACAGTCTCATGGGGCCGGACACTCAGGGTCAGGGGAAAATCCAATATATATCTGGTGATATCTCGGGTGCTATTACAGATAGGGCAATAAATCAAAGTGCATTGTCTGTAGGAGGCCCTGGCGCATGAATCTGTGCAGCGGGAACGACCTCGGACCACCAGGGGCCGAGAAAACCACCGTCTCATGGGGCCGGACACTCAGGGTCAGGGGAAAATCCAATATATATCTGGTGATATCTCGGGTGCTATTAGATATAGCGCAATAAACGAAAGTGAATTATCTGCAGGAGGCCCTGGCGAATGCATCTGTGCAGCGGGAACGACCTCGGACCACCAGGGGCCGAGAAAACCACCGTCTCATGGGGCCGGACACTCAGGGACAGGGAAAAAACCAATATTTATCTGGTGATATCTCGGGTGCTATTACAGATAGCGCGATAAATCAAAGCGCATTGTCTGCGGGAGGGCCTGTCGCATGAATCTGTGCAGCGGCAACGACCTCGGACAACCAGGGGCCGAGAAAACCACGGGCTCATGGGGCCGGACACTCATGGTCAGGGAAAAATCCAATATATATCTGGTGATATCTCGGGTGCTATTACAAATAGCGCAATAAATCAATGTGCATTGTCTGTACGAGGCCCTGGTGCATGAATCTGTGCAGCGGGAACGACCTCGGACCACCACGGACCGAGAAAACCACCGTCTCATGGGGACGGACACTAAGGGTCACGGAAAAATCCAATATATATCTGGTGATATCTCGGGTGCTATTAGAGATAGCGCAATAAATCAAAGTGCATTGTCTGTAGGAGGCCCTGGCGCATGAATCTGTGCAGCGGGAACCACCTCGGACCAACATCGGCTGAGAAAACCACAGTCTCATGGGTTCGGACACTCAGGGTCAGGGAAAAATCCAATATATATCTGGTGATATCTTGGGTGCTATTAGAGATAGCGCAATAAACCAAAGTGAATGATCTGCAGGAAGCCCTGGCGCATGAATCTGTGCAGCGGGAACGACCTCGGACCACCAGGGGCCGAGACAACCACCGTCTCATGGGGCCGGACACTCAGGGTCAGGGTAAAATCCAATATATATCTGGTGATATCTCGGGTGCTATTACATATAGCGCAATAAATCAAAGTGCATTGTCTGTAGGAGGCCCTGGCGCATGAATCTGTGCAGCGGGAATCACCTCGGACTACCAGGGTCCGAGAAAATCACAGTCTCATGGGGCCGGACACTCAGGGTCAGGGGAAAATCCAATATATATCTGGTGATATCTCGGGTGCTATTAGAGATAGCGCAAGAAACCAAAGTGAATTATCTGCAGGAGGCCCTGGCGCATGAAACAGTGCAACGGGAACGACCTCGGACCACCAGGGGCCGAGACAACCACAGTCTCATGGGGCCGGACACTCAGGGTCAGGGAAAAATCCAATATATATCTGGTGATATCTCGGGTACTATTCGAGATAGCGCAGTAAACCAAAGTGCATTGTCTGTAGGAGGCCCTGGCGCATGAATCTGTGCAGCGGGAACGACCTCGGACCAACATCGGCAGAGAAAACCACAGTCTCATGGGGTCGGACACTCAGGGTCAGGGGAAAATCCAATATATATCTGGTGATATCTCGGGTGCTATTAGAGATAGCGCAAGAAACCAAAGTGAATTATCTGCAGGAGGCCCTGGCGCATGAAACAGTGCAACGGGAACGACCTCGGACCACCAGGGGCCGAGAAAACCACCGTCTCATGGGGCCGGACACTCAGGGTCAGGGGAAAATCCAATATATATCTGGTGATATCTCGGGTGCTATTAGATATAGCGCAATAAACGAAAGTGAATTATCTGCAGGAGGCCCTGGCGAATGCATCTGTGCAGCGGGAACGACCTCGGACCACCAGGGGCCGAGAAAACCACCGTCTCATGGGGCCGGACACTCAGGGACAGGGAAAAAACCAATATTTATCTGGTGATATCTCGGGTGCTATTACAGATAGCGCGATAAATCAAAGCGCATTGTCTGCGGGAGGGCCTGTCGCATGAATCTGTGCAGCGGCAACGACCTCGGACAACCAGGGGCCGAGAAAACCACGGGCTCATGGGGCCGGACACTCATGGTCAGGGAAAAATCCAATATATATCTGGTGATATCTCGGGTGCTATTACAAATAGCGCAATAAATCAATGTGCATTGTCTGTACGAGGCCCTGGTGCATGAATCTGTGCAGCGGGAACGACCTCGGACCACCACGGACCGAGAAAACCACCGTCTCATGGGGACGGACACTAAGGGTCACGGAAAAATCCAATATATATCTGGTGATATCTCGGGTGCTATTAGAGATAGCGCAATAAATCAAAGTGCATTGTCTGTAGGAGGCCCTGGCGCATGAATCTGTGCAGCGGGAACCACCTCGGACCAACATCGGCTGAGAAAACCACAGTCTCATGGGTTCGGACACTCAGGGTCAGGGAAAAATCCAATATATATCTGGTGATATCTTGGGTGCTATTAGAGATAGCGCAATAAACCAAAGTGAATGATCTGCAGGAAGCCCTGGCGCATGAATCTGTGCAGCGGGAACGACCTCGGACCACCAGGGGCCGAGACAACCACCGTCTCATGGGGCCGGACACTCAGGGTCAGGGTAAAATCCAATATATATCTGGTGATATCTCGGGTGCTATTACATATAGC
Source organism: Nomia melanderi (assembly GCF_051020985.1). NCBI lineage: Eukaryota > Metazoa > Arthropoda > Insecta > Hymenoptera > Halictidae > Nomia > Nomia melanderi. The sequence goes on along the minus strand of NW_027475147.1, from coordinate 468,556 downwards.
GCAATAAATCAAAGTGCATTGTCTGTAGGAGGCCCTGGCGCATGAATCTGTGCAGCGGGAATCACCTCGGACTACCAGGGTCCGAGAAAATCACAGTCTCATGGGGCCGGACACTCAGGGTCAGGGGAAAATCCAATATATATCTGGTGATATCTCGGGTGCTATTAGAGATAGCGCAAGAAACCAAAGTGAATTATCTGCAGGAGGCCCTGGCGCATGAAACAGTGCAACGGGAACGACCTCGGACCACCAGGGGCCGAGACAACCACAGTCTCATGGGGCCGGACACTCAGGGTCAGGGAAAAATCCAATATATATCTGGTGATATCTCGGGTACTATTCGAGATAGCGCAGTAAACCAAAGTGCATTGTCTGTAGGAGGCCCTGGCGCATGAATCTGTGCAGCGGGAACGACCTCGGACCAACATCGGCAGAGAAAACCACAGTCTCATGGGGTCGGACACTCAGGGTCAGGGAAAAATCCAATATATATCTGGTGATATCTCGGGTACTATTAGAGATAGCGCAGTAAACCAAAGTGAATTATCTGCAGGAGGCACTGCCGCATGAATCTGTGCTGCGGGAACGTCCTCGGACCTCCAGGGGCCGAGACAAGCACCGTCTCATGGGGCCGGACACTCAGGGTCAGGGTAAAATCCAATATATATCTGGTGATATCTCTGGTGCTATTACAGATAGTGCAATAAATCAAAGTGCATTGTCTGTAGGAGGCCCTGGCGCACGAGTCTGTGCAGCGGGAACGACCTCGGACCACCAGGGGCCGAGAAAACCACCGTCTCATGGGGCCGGACACTCAGGGTCAGTGAAAAATCCAATATATATCTGGTGATATCTCGGGTGCTATTACAGATAGCGCAATAAATCAAAGTGCATTGTCTGTAGGAGGCCCTGATGCATGAATCTGTGCAGCGGGAACGACCTCTGACCACCAGGGGCCGAGAAAACCACAGTCTCATGGGGCCGGACACACAGGTTCAGGGGAAAATCCAATATATATCTGGTGATATCTCGGCTGCTATTAGAGATAGCGCAATAAACCAAATTGAATTGTCTGTAGGAGGCCCTGGCGCATGAATCTGTGCAGCGGGAACGACCTCGGACCACCAGGGGCCGAGAAAACCACCGTCTCATGGGGCCGGACACTCAGGGTCAGGGGAAAATCCAATATATATCTGATGATATCTCGGGTGCTATTACAGATAGCGCAATAAACCAAAGTGAATTATCTGCAGGATGCCCTGGCGCATGCTTGTGTGCAGCGGGAACGACCTCGGACCACCAGGGGCCAAGAAAACCGCCGTCTCATGGGGCCGGACACTCAGGGTCAGGGAAAAATCCATTATATATCTGGTGATATCTCGGGTGTCATTAGAGATAGTGCGATAAATCAAAGTGCATTGACTGCGGGAGGGCCTGTCGCATGAATCTGTGCAGCGGCAACGACCTCGGACCACCAGGGGCCGAGAAAACCACCGTCTCATGGGGCCGGACACTCAGGGTCAGGGTAAAATCCAATATATATCTGGTGATATCTCGGGTGCTATTACATATAGCGCAATAAATCAAAGTGCATTGTCTGTAGGAGGCCCTGGCGCATGAATCTGTACAGCGGGAACGACCTCGGACCACCAGGGGCCGAGAAAACCACCGTCTCATGGGGCCGGGCACTCAGGGTCAGTGAAAAATCCAATATATATCTGGTGATATCTCGGGTGCTATTACAGATAGCGCAATAAATCAAAGTACTTTGTCTGCGGGAGGCCCTGGCGCATGAATCTGTGCAGCGGGAACGACCTCGGACCACCACGGACCGAGAAAACCACCGTCTCATGGGGACGGACACTAAGGGTCACGGAAAAATCCAATATATATCTGGTGATATCTCGGGTGCCATTAGAGATAGCGCAATAAATCAAAGTGCATTGTCTGTAGGAGGCCCTGGCGCATGAATCTGTGCAGCGGGAACCACCTCGGACCAACATCGGCTGAGAAAACCACAGTCTCATGGGTTCGGACACTCAGGGTCAGGGAAAAATCCAATATATATCTGGTGATATCTTGGGTGCTATTAGAGATAGCGCAATAAACCAAAGTGAATGATCTGCAGGAGGCCCTGGCGCATGAATCTGTGCAGCGGGAAGGACCTCGGACCACCAGGGGCCGAGACAACCACCGTCTCATGGGGCCGGACACTCAGGGTCAGGGTAAAATCCAATATATATCTGGTGATATCTCGGGTGCTATTACATATAGCGCAATAAATCAAAGTGCATTGTCTGTTGGAGGCCCTGGCGCATGAATCTGTACAGCGGGAACGACCTCGGACCACCAGGGGCCGAGCAAACCACCGTCTCATGGGGCCGGGCACTCAGGGTCAGTGAAAAATCCAATATATATCTGGTGATATCTCGGGTGCTATTACAGATAGCGCAATAAATCAAAGAGCATTGTCTGTAGGAGGCCCTGGCGCATGAATCTGTGCAGCGGGAATCACCTCGGACTACCAGGGTCCGAGAAAATCACAGTCTCATGGGGCCGGACACTCAGGGTCAGGGGAAAATCCAATATATATCTGGTGATATCTCGGGTGCTATTAGAGATAGCGCAAGAAACCAAAGTGAATTATCTGCAGGAGGCCCTGGCGCATGAAACAGTGCAACGGGAACGACCTCGGACCACCAGGGGCCGAGAAAACCACAGTCTCATGGGGCCGGACAGTCAGGGTCAGGGAAAAATCTAATATATATCTGGCGATATCTTGGGTGCTATTAGAGATAGCGCAATAAACCAAAGTGAATAATCTGCAGGAGGCCCTGGCGCATGAATCTGTGCAGCGGGAACGACCTCGGACCACCAGGGGCGGAGACAACCACAGTCTCATGGGGCCGGACACTCAGGGTCAGGGAAAAATCCAATATATATCTGGTGATATCTCGGGTACTATTCGAGATAGCGCAGTAAACCAAAGTGCATTGTCTGTAGGAGGCCCTGGCGCATGAATCTGTGCAGCGGGAACGACCTCGGACCAACATCGGCAGAGAAAACCACAGTCTCATGGGGTCGGACACTCAGGGTCAGGGAAAAATCCAATATATATCTGGTGATATCTTGGGTGCTATTAGAGATAGCGCAATAAACCAAAGTGAATGATCTGCAGGAGGCCCTGGCGCATGAATCTGTGCAGCGGGAAGGACCTCGGACCACCAGGGGCCGAGACAACCACCGTCTCATGGGGCCGGACACTCAGGGTCAGGGTAAAATCCAATATATATCTGGTGATATCTCGGGTGCTATTACATATAGCGCAATAAATCAAAGTGCATTGTCTGTAGGAGGCCCTGGCGCATGAATCTGTACAGCGGGAACGACCTCGGACCACCAGGGGCCGAGCAAACCACCGTCTCATGGGGCCGGGCACTCAGGGTCAGTGAAAAATCCAATATATATCTGGTGATATCTCGGGTGCTATTACAGATAGCGCAATAAATCAAAGAGCATTGTCTGTAGGAGGCCCTGGCGCATGAATCTGTGCAGCGGGAATCACCTCGGACTACCAGGGTCCGAGAAAATCACAGTCTCATGGGGCCGGACACTCAGGGTCAGGGGAAAATCCAATATATATCTGGTGATATCTCGGGTGCTATTAGAGATAGCGCAAGAAACCAAAGTGAATTATCTGCAGGAGGCCCTGGCGCATGAAACAGTGCAACGGGAACGACCTCGGACCACCAGGGGCCGAGAAAACCACAGTCTCATGGGGCCGGACAGTCAGGGTCAGGGAAAAATCTAATATATATCTGGCGATATCTTGGGTGCTATTAGAGATAGCGCAATAAACCAAAGTGAATAATCTGCAGGAGGCCCTGGCGCATGAATCTGTGCAGCGGGAACGACCTCGGACCACCAGGGGCGGAGACAACCACAGTCTCATGGGGCCGGACACTCAGGGTCAGGGAAAAATCCAATATATATCTGGTGATATCTCGGGTACTATTCGAGATAGCGCAGTAAACCAAAGTGCATTGTCTGTAGGAGGCCCTGACGCATGAATCTGTGCAGCGGGAACGACCTCGGACCAACATCGGCAGAGAAAACCACAGTCTCATGGGGTCGGACACTCAGGGTCAGGGAAAAATCCAATATATATCTGGTGATATCTCTGGTGCTATTACAGATAGCGCAATAAATCAAAGTGCATTGTCTGTAGGAGGACCTGGCACACGAATCTGTGCAGCGGGAACGACCTCGGACCACCAGGGGCCGAGAAAACCACAGTCTCATGGGGCCGGACACACAGGGTCAGGGGAAAATCCAATATATATCTGGTGATATCTCGGGTGCTATTAGAGATAGCGCAATAAACCAAAGTGAATTATCTGCAGGAGGCCCTGGCGCATGAATCTGTGCAACGGGAACGACCTCGGACCACCAGGGGCCGAGTAAACCACAGTCTCATGGGGCCGGACACTCAGGGTCAGGGTAAAATCCAATATATATCTGGTGATATCTCTGGTGCTATTACAGATAGCGCAATAAATCAAAGTGCATTGTCCGTAGGAGGCCCTGGCGCACGAATCTGTGCAGCGGGAGCGACCTCGGACCACCAGGGGCCGAGAAAACCACCGTCTCATGGGGCCGGACACTCAGGGTCAGTGAAAAATCCAATATATATCTGGTGATATCTCGGGTGCTATTACAGATAGCGCAATAAATCAAAGTGCATTGTCCGTAGGAGGCCCTGGCGCACGAATCTGTGCAGCGGGAACGACCTCGGACCACCAGGGGCCGAGAAAACCACAGTCTCATGGGGCCGGACACTCAGCGTCAGGGGAAAATCCAATATATATCTGGTGATATCTCGGGTGCTATTAGAGATAGCGCAATAAATCAAAGTGCATTGTCTGTAGGAAGCCCTGGCGCATGAATCTGGGCAGCGGGAACCACCTCGGACCACCAGGGGCCGAGAAAACCACCGTCTCATGGGGCCGGACACTCAGGGTCAGTGGAAAATCCAATATATATCTGGTGATATCTCGGGTGCTATTACAGATAGCGCAATAAATGAAAGTGCATTGTCTGTAGGAGGCCCTGGCGCATGAATCTGGGCAGCGGGAACGACCTCGGACCACCAGGGGCCGAGAAAACCACAGTCTCATGGGGCCGGACACTTAGGGTCAGGGGAAAATCCAATATATATCTGGTGATATCTCGGGTGCTATTAGATACAGCGCAATAAACCAAAGTGAATTATCTGCAGGAGGCCCTGGCGCATGAATCTGGGCAGCGGGAACGACCTCGGACCACCAGGGGCCGAGAAAACCACCGTCTCATGGGGCCGGACACTCAGGGTCAGGGGAAAATCCAATATATATCTGATGATATCTCGGGTGCTATTACAGATAGCGCAATAAACCAAAGTGAATTATCTGCAGGATGCCCTGGCGCATGCTTGTGTGCAGCGGGAACGACCTCGGACCACCAGGGGCCAAGAAAACCGCCGTCTCATGGGGCCGGACACTCAGGGTCAGGGAAAAATCCATTATATATCTGGTGATATCTCGGGTGTCATTAGAGATAGTGCGATAAATCAAAGTGCATTGACTGCGGGAGGGCCTGTCGCATGAATCTGTGCAGCGGCAACGACCTCGGACAACCAGTGGCCGAGAAAACCACGGTCTCATGGGGCCGGACACTCAGGGTCAGGGTAAAATCCAATATATATCTGGTGATATCTCGGGTGCTATTACATATAGCGCAATAAATCAAAGTGCATTGTCTGTAGGAGGCCCTGGCGCATGAATCTGTACAGCGGGAACGACCTCGGACCACCAGGGGCCGAGAAAACCACCGTCTCATGGGGCCGGGCACTCAGGGTCAGTGAAAAATCCAATATATATCTGGTGATATCTCGGGTGCTATTACAGATAGCGCAATAAATCAAAGTACTTTGTCTGCGGGAGGCCCTGGCGCATGAATCTGTGCAGCGGGAACGACCTCGGACCACCACGGACCGAGAAAACCACCGTCTCATGGGGACGGACACTAAGGGTCACGGAAAAATCCAATATATATCTGGTGATATCTCGGGTGCTAATAGAGATAGCGCAATAAATCAAAGTGCATTGTCTGTAGGAGGCCCTGGCGCATGAATCTGTGCAGCGGGAACCACCTCGGACCAACATCGGCTGAGAAAACCACAGTCTCATGGGTTCGGACACTCAGGGTCAGGGAAAAATCCAATATATATCTGGTGATATCTTGGGTGCTATTAGAGATAGCGCAATAAACCAAAGTGAATGATCTGCAGGAGGCCCTGGCGCATGAATCTGTGCTGCGGGAACGACCTCGGACCACCAGGGGCCGAGACAACCACCGTCTCATGGGGCCGGACACTCAGGGTCAGGGTAAAATCCAATATATATCTGGTGATATCTCGGGTGCTATTACATATAGCGCAATAAATCAAAGTGCATTGTCTGTAGGAGGCCCTGGCGCATGAATCTGTACAGCGGGAACGACCTCGGACCACCAGGGGCCGAGCAAACCACCGTCTCATGGGGCCGGGCACTCAGGGTCAGTGAAAAATCCAATATATATCTGGTGATATCTCGGGTGCTATTACAGATAGCGCAATAAATCAAAGAGCATTGTCTGTAGGAGGCCCTGGCGCATGAATCTGTGCAGCGGGAATCACCTCGGACTACCAGGGTCCGAGAAAATCACAGTCTCATGGGGCCGGACACTCAGGGTCAGGGGAAAATCCAATATATATCTGGTGATATCTCGGGTGCTATTAGAGATAGCGCAAGAAACCAAAGTGAATTATCTGCAGGAGGCCCTGGCGCATGAAACAGTGCAACGGGAACGACCTCGGACCACCAGGGGCCGAGAAAACCACAGTCTCATGGGGCCGGACACTCAGGGTCAGGGAAAAATCTAATATATATCTGGCGATATCTTGGGTGCTATTAGAGATAGCGCAATAAACCAAAGTGAATAATCTGCAGGAGGCCCTGGCGCATGAATCAGTGCAGCGGGAACGACCTCGGACCACCAGGGGCGGAGACAACCACAGTCTCATGGGGCCGGACACTCAGGGTCAGGGAAAAATCCAATATATATCTGGTGATATCTCGGGTACTATTCGAGATAGCGCAGTAAACCAAAGTGCATTGTCTGTAGGAGGCCCTGGCGCATGAATCTGTGCAGCGGGAACGACCTCGGACCAACATCGGCAGAGAAAACCACAGTCTCATGGGGTCGGACACTCAGGGTCAGGGAAAAATCCAATATATATCTGGTGATATCTCTGGTGCTATTACAGATAGCGCAATAAATCAAAGTGCATTGTCTGTAGGAGGCCCTGGCACACGAATCTGTGCAGCGGGAACGACCTCGGACCACCAGGGGCCGAGAAAACCACAGTCTCATGGGGCCGGACACACAGGGTCAGGGGAAAATCCAATATATATCTGGTGATATCTCGGGTGCTATTAGAGATAGCGCAATAAACCAAAGTGAATTATCTGCAGGAGGCCCTGGCGCATGAATCTGTGCAACGGGAACGACCTCGGACCACCAGGGGCCGAGTAAACCACAGTCTCATGGGGCCGGACACTCAGGGTCAGGGTAAAATCCAATATATATCTGGTGATATCTCTGGTGCTATTACAGATAGCGCAATAAATCAAAGTGCATTGTCCGTAGGAGGCCCTGGCGCACGAATCTGTGCAGCGGGAGCGACCTCGGACCACCAGGGGCCGAGAAAACCACCGTCTCATGGGGCCGGACACTCAGGGTCAGTGAAAAATCCAATATATATCTGGTGATATCTCGGGTGCTATTCGAGATAGCGCAGTAAACCAAAGTGCATTGTCTGTAGGAGGCCCTGGCGCATGAATCTGTGCAGCGGGAACGACCTCGGACCAACATCGGCAGAGAAAACCACAGTCTCATGGGGTCGGACACTCAGGGTCAGGGAAAAATCCAATATATATCTGGTGATATCTCTGGTGCTATTACAGATAGCGCAATAAATCAAAGTGCATTGTCTGTAGGAGGCCCTGGCACACGAATCTGTGCAGCGGGAACGACCTCGGACCACCAGGGGCCGAGAAAACCACAGTCTCATGGGGCCGGACACTCAGGTTCAGGGAAAAATCCAATATATATCTGGTGATATCTCGGGTGCTATTAAAGATAGCGCAATAAACCAAAGTGAATTATCTGCAGGACGCCCTGGCGCCTGAATCTGTGCAGCGGGAACGACCTCGGACCACCAGGGGCCGAGAAAACCGCAGTCTCATGGGGCCAGACACTCAGGGTCAGGGAAAAATCCAATATATATCTGGTGATATCTCGGGTGCTATTAGAGATAGCGCAATAAACCATAGTGCATTATCTGCAGGAGGCACTGGCGCATGAATCTGTGCAGTGGGAACGACCTCGGTCCACCAGGGGCCGAGAAAACCACCGTCTCATGGGGCTGGACCCTCAGGGTGAGGGAAATATCCAATATATATCTGGCGATATCTCGGGTGCAATTACAGATAGCGCAATAAATCAAAGTGCATTGTCTGTAGGAGGCCCTGACGCATGAATCTGTGCAGCGGGAACGACCTCGGACCACCAGGTGCCGAGAAAACCACAGCCTCATGGGGCCGGACACTCAGGGTCAGGGGAAAATCCAATATATATCTGGTGATATCTCGGGTGCTATTAGAGATAGCGCAATAAACCAAAGTGAATTATCTGCAGGAGGCCCTGGCGCATGAATCTGTGCAACGGGAACGACCTCGGACCACCAGGGGCCGAGTAAACCACAGTCTCATGGGGCCGGACACTGAGGGTCAGGGTAAAATCCAATATATATCTGGTGATATCTCTGGTGCTATTACAGATAGCGCAATAAATCAAAGTGCATTGTCCGTAGGAGGCCCTGGCGCACGAATCTGTGCAGCAGCAACGACCTCGGACCACCAGGGGCCGAGAAAACCACCGTCTCATGGGGCCGGACACTCAGGGTCAGTGAAAAATCCAATATATATCTGGTGATATCTCGGGTGCTATTAGATACAGCGCAATAAACCAAAGTGAATTATCTGCAGGAGGTCCTGGCGCATGCATCTGTGCAGCGGGAACAACCTAGGACCACCAGGGGCCGAGAAAACCACCGTCTCATGGGGCCGGACACTCAGGTTCAGGGAAAAATCCAATATATATCTGGTGATATCTCGGGTGCTATTAAAGATAGCGCAATAAACCAAAGTGAATTATCTGCAGGACGCCCTGGCGCCTGAATCTGTGCAGCGGGAACGACCTCGGACCACCAGGGGCCGAGAAAACCGCAGTCTCATGGGGCCAGACACTCAGGGTCAGGGAAAAATCCAATATATATCTGGTGATATCTCGGGAACTATTAGAGATAGCGCAATAAACCAAAGTGAATTATCTGCAGGAGGTCCTGGCGCATGCATCTGTGCAGCGGGAACGACCTAGGACCACCAGGGGCCGAGAAAACCACCGTCTCATGGGGCCGGACACTCAGGGTCAGGGGAAAATCCAATATATATCTGGTGATATCTCGGGTGCTATTAAAGATAGCGCAATAAACCAAAGTGAATTATCTGCAGGACGCCCTGGCGCCTGAATCTGTGCAGCGGGAACGACCTCGGACCACCAGGGGCCGAGAAAACCGCAGTCTCATGGGGCCAGACACTCAGGGTCAGGGAAAAATCCAATATATATCTGGTGATATCTCGGGAACTATTAGAGATAGCGCAATAAACCAAAGTGCATTATCTGCAGGAGGCACTGGCGCATGAATCTGTGCAGTGGGAACGACCTCGGTCCACCAGGGGCCGAGAAAACCACCGTCTCATGGGGCTGGACACTCAGGGTGAGGGAAATATCCAATATATATCTGGCGATATCTCGGGTGCAATTACAGATAGCGCAATAAATCAAAGTGCATTGTCTGTAGGAGGCCCTGACGCATGAATCTGTGCAGCGGGAACGACCTCGGACCACCAGGGGCCGAGAAACCCACAGTCTCATGGGGCCGGACACTCAGGGTCAGGGGAAAATCCAATATATATCTGGTGATATCTCGGGTGCTATTAGAGATAGCGCAATAAACCAAAGTGAATTATCTGCAGGAGGCCCTGGCGCATGAATCTGTGCAACGGGAACGACCTCGGACCACCAGGGGCCGAGTAAACCACAGTCTCATGGGGCCGGACACTCAGGGTCAGGGTAAAATCCAATATATATCTGGTGATATCTCTGGTGCTATTACAGATAGCGCAATAAATCAAAGTGCATTGTCCGTAGGAGGCCCTGGCGCACGAATCTGTGCAGCAGGAACGACCTCGGACCACCAGGGGCCGAGAAAACCACCGTCTCATGGGGCCGGACACTCAGGGTCAGTGAAAAATCCAATATATATCTGGTGATATCTCGGGTGCTATTACAGATAGCGCAATAAATCAAAGTGCATTGTCCGTAGGAGGCCCTGGCGCACGAATCTGTGCAGCGGGAACGACCTCGGACCACTAGGGGCCGAGAAAACCACAGTCTCATGGGGCCGGACACTCAGCGTCAGGGGAAAATCCAATATATATCTGGTGATATCTCGGGTGCTATTACAGATAGCGCAATAAATCAAAGTGCATTGTCTGTAGGAGGCCCTGGCGCATGAATCTGGGCACCGGGAACGACCTCGGACCACCAGGGGCCGAGAAAACCACAGTCTCATGGGGCCGGACACTCAGGGTCAGGGGAAAATCCAATATATATCTGGTGATATCTCGGGTGCTATTAGAGATAGCGCAATAAACCAAAGTGAATCATCTGCAGGAGGCCCTGGCGCATGAATCTGTGCAGCGGGAACGACCTCGGACCAACATCGGCAGAGAAAACCACAGTCTCATGGGGTCGGACACTCAGGTTCAGGGAAAAATCCAATATATATCTGGTGATATCTCGGGTGCTATTAAAGATAGCGCAATAAATCAGAGTGCATTGTCTGTAGGAGGCCCTGACGCATGAATCTGTGCAGCGGGAACGACCTCGGACCACCAGGTGCCGAGAAAACCACAGTCTCATGGGGCCGGACACTCAGGGTCAGGGGAAAATCCAATATATATCTGGTGATATCTCGGGTGCTATTAGAGATAGCGCAATAAACCAAAGTGAATTATCTGCAGGAGGCCCTGGCGCATGAATCTGTGCAACGGGAACGTCCTCGGACCACCAGGGGCCGAGTAAACCACAGTCTCATGGGGCCGGACACTCAGGGTCAGGGTAAAATCCAATATATATCTGGTGATATCTCTGGTGCTATTACAGATAGCGCAATAAATCAAAGTGCATTGTCCGTAGGAGGCCCTGGCGCACGAATCTGTGCAGCGGGAACGACCTCGGACAACCAGGGGCCGAGAAAACCACGGGCTCATGGGGCCGGACACTCAGGGTCAGGGAAAAATCCAATATATATCTGGTGATATCTCGGGTGCTATTACAAATAGCGCAATAAATCAAAGTGCATTGTCTGTACGAGGCCCTGGTGCATGAATCTGTGCAGCGGGAACGACCTCGGACCACCAGGGGCCGAGAAAACCACCGTCTCATGGGGCCGGACACTCAGGGTCAGGGTAAAATCCAATATATATCTGGTGATATCTCGGGTGCTATTACATATAGCGCAATAAATCAAAGTGCATTGTCTGTAGGAGGCCCTGGCGCATGAATCTGTACAGCGGGAACGACCTCGGACCACCAGGGGCCGAGAAAACCACCGTCTCATGGGGCCGGGCACTCAGGGTCAGTGAAAAATCCAATATATATCTGGTGATATCTCGGGTGCTATTACAGATAGCGCAATAAATCAAAGTACTTTGTCTGCGGGAGGCCCTGGCGCATGAATCTGTGCAGCGGGAACGACCTCGGACCACCACGGACCGAGAAAACCACCGTCTCATGGGGACGGACACTAAGGGTCACGGAAAAATCCAATATATATCTGGTGATATCTCGGGTGCTAATAGAGATAGCGCAATAAATCAAAGTGCATTGTCTGTAGGAGGCCCTGGCGCATGAATCTGTGCAGCGGGAACCACCTCGGACCAACATCGGCTGAGAAAACCACAGTCTCATGGGTTCGGACACTCAGGGTCAGGGAAAAATCCAATATATATCTGGTGATATCTTGGGTGCTATTAGAGATAGCGCAATAAACCAAAGTGAATGATCTGCAGGAGGCCCTGGCGCATGAATCTGTGCTGCGGGAACGACCTCGGACCACCAGGGGCCGAGACAACCACCGTCTCATGGGGCCGGACACTCAGGGTCAGGGTAAAATCCAATATATATCTGGTGATATCTCGGGTGCTATTACATATAGCGCAATAAATCAAAGTGCATTGTCTGTAGGAGGCCCTGGCGCATGAATCTGTACAGCGGGAACGACCTCGGACCACCAGGGGCCGAGCAAACCACCGTCTCATGGGGCCGGGCACTCAGGGTCAGTGAAAAATCCAATATATATCTGGTGATATCTCGGGTGCTATTACAGATAGCGCAATAAATCAAAGAGCATTGTCTGTAGGAGGCCCTGGCGCATGAATCTGTGCAGCGGGAATCACCTCGGACTACCAGGGTCCGAGAAAATCACAGTCTCATGGGGCCGGACACTCAGGGTCAGGGGAAAATCCAATATATATCTGGTGATATCTCGGGTGCTATTAGAGATAGCGCAAGAAACCAAAGTGAATTATCTGCAGGAGGCCCTGGCGCATGAAACAGTGCAACGGGAACGACCTCGGACCACCAGGGGCCGAGAAAACCACAGTCTCATGGGGCCGGACACTCAGGGTCAGGGAAAAATCTAATATATATCTGGCGATATCTTGGGTGCTATTAGAGATAGCGCAATAAACCAAAGTGAATAATCTGCAGGAGGCCCTGGCGCATGAATCAGTGCAGCGGGAACGACCTCGGACCACCAGGGGCGGAGACAACCACAGTCTCATGGGGCCGGACACTCAGGGTCAGGGAAAAATCCAATATATATCTGGTGATATCTCGGGTACTATTCGAGATAGCGCAGTAAACCAAAGTGCATTGTCTGTAGGAGGCCCTGGCGCATGAATCTGTGCAGCGGGAACGACCTCGGACCAACATCGGCAGAGAAAACCACAGTCTCATGGGGTCGGACACTCAGGGTCAGGGAAAAATCCAATATATATCTGGTGATATCTCTGGTGCTATTACAGATAGCGCAATAAATCAAAGTGCATTGTCTGTAGGAGGCCCTGGCACACGAATCTGTGCAGCGGGAACGACCTCGGACCACCAGGGGCCGAGAAAACCACAGTCTCATGGGGCCGGACACACAGGGTCAGGGGAAAATCCAATATATATCTGGTGATATCTCGGGTGCTATTAGAGATAGCGCAATAAACCAAAGTGAATTATCTGCAGGAGGCCCTGGCGCATGAATCTGTGCAACGGGAACGACCTCGGACCACCAGGGGCCGAGTAAACCACAGTCTCATGGGGCCGGACACTCAGGGTCAGGGTAAAATCCAATATATATCTGGTGATATCTCTGGTGCTATTACAGATAGCGCAATAAATCAAAGTGCATTGTCCGTAGGAGGCCCTGGCGCACGAATCTGTGCAGCGGGAGCGACCTCGGACCACCAGGGGCCGAGAAAACCACCGTCTCATGGGGCCGGACACTCAGGGTCAGTGAAAAATCCAATATATATCTGGTGATATCTCGGGTGCTATTACAGATAGCGCAATAAATCAAAGTGCATTGTCCGTAGGAGGCCCTGGCGCACGAATCTGTGCAGCGGGAACGACCTCGGACCACCAGGGGCCGAGAAAACCACAGTCAAATGGGGCCGGACACTCAGGGTCAGGGAAAATCCAATATATATCTGGTGATATCTCGGGTGCTATTAGATACAGCGCAATAAACCAAAGTGAATTATCTGCAGGAGGTCCTGGCGCATGCATCTGTGCAGCGGGAACGACCTAGGACCACCAGGGGCCGAGAAAACCACCGTCTCATGGGGCCGGACACTCAGGTTCAGGGAAAAATCCAATATATATCTGGTGATATCTCGGGTGCTATTAAAGATAGCGCAATAAACCAAAGTGAATTATCTGCAGGACGCCCTGGCGCCTGAATCTGTGCAGCGGGAACGACCTCGGACCACCAGGGGCCGAGAAAACCGCAGTCTCATGGGGCCAGACACTCAGGGTCAGGGAAAAATCCAATATATATCTGGTGATATCTCGGGTGCTATTAGAGATAGCGCAATAAACCATAGTGCATTATCTGCAGGAGGCACTGGCGCATGAATCTGTGCAGTGGGAACGACCTCGGTCCACCAGGGGCCGAGAAAACCACCGTCTCATGGGGCTGGACCCTCAGGGTGAGGGAAATATCCAATATATATCTGGCGATATCTCGGGTGCAATTACAGATAGCGCAATAAATCAAAGTGCATTGTCTGTAGGAGGCCCTGACGCATGAATCTGTGCAGCGGGAACGACCTCGGACCACCAGGTGCCGAGAAAACCACAGCCTCATGGGGCCGGACACTCAGGGTCAGGGGAAAATCCAATATATATCTGGTGATATCTCGGGTGCTATTAGAGATAGCGCAATAAACCAAAGTGAATTATCTGCAGGAGGCCCTGGCGCATGAATCTGTGCAACGGGAACGACCTCGGACCACCAGGGGCCGAGTAAACCACAGTCTCATGGGGCCGGACACTGAGGGTCAGGGTAAAATCCAATATATATCTGGTGATATCTCTGGTGCTATTACAGATAGCGCAATAAATCAAAGTGCATTGTCCGTAGGAGGCCCTGGCGCACGAATCTGTGCAGCAGGAACGACCTCGGACCACCAGGGGCCGAGAAAACCACCGTCTCATGGGGCCGGACACTCAGGGTCAGTGAAAAATCCAATATATATCTGGTGATATCTCGGGTGCTATTAGATACAGCGCAATAAACCAAAGTGAATTATCTGCAGGAGGTCCTGGCGCATGCATCTGTGCAGCGGGAACAACCTAGGACCACCAGGGGCCGAGAAAACCACCGTCTCATGGGGCCGGACACTCAGGTTCAGGGAAAAATCCAATATATATCTGGTGATATCTCGGGTGCTATTAAAGATAGCGCAATAAACCAAAGTGAATTATCTGCAGGACGCCCTGGCGCCTGAATCTGTGCAGCGGGAACGACCTCGGACCACCAGGGGCCGAGAAAACCGCAGTCTCATGGGGCCAGACACTCAGGGTCAGGGAAAAATCCAATATATATCTGGTGATATCTCGGGAACTATTAGAGATAGCGCAATAAACCAAAGTGAATTATCTGCAGGAGGTCCTGGCGCATGCATCTGTGCAGCGGGAACGACCTAGGACCACCAGGGGCCGAGAAAACCACCGTCTCATGGGGCCGGACACTCAGGGTCAGGGGAAAATCCAATATATATCTGGTGATATCTCGGGTGCTATTAAAGATAGCGCAATAAACCAAAGTGAATTATCTGCAGGACGCCCTGGCGCCTGAATCTGTGCAGCGGGAACGACCTCGGACCACCAGGGGCCGAGAAAACCGCAGTCTCATGGGGCCAGACACTCAGGGTCAGGGAAAAATCCAATATATATCTGGTGATATCTCGGGAACTATTAGAGATAGCGCAATAAACCAAAGTGCATTATCTGCAGGAGGCACTGGCGCATGAATCTGTGCAGTGGGAACGACCTCGGTCCACCAGGGGCCGAGAAAACCACCGTCTCATGGGGCTGGACACTCAGGGTGAGGGAAATATCCAATATATATCTGGCGATATCTCGGGTGCAATTACAGATAGCGCAATAAATCAAAGTGCATTGTCTGTAGGAGGCCCTGACGCATGAATCTGTGCAGCGGCAACGACCTCGGACCACCAGGGGCCGAGAAAACCACAGTCTCATGGGGCCGGACACTCAGGGTCAGGGGAAAATCCAATATATATCTGGTGATATCTCGGGTGCTATTAGAGATAGCGCAATAAACCAAAGTGAATTATCTGCAGGAGGCCCTGGCGCATGAATCTGTGCAACGGGAACGACCTCGGACCACCAGGGGCCGAGTAAACCACAGTCTCATGGGGCCGGACACTCAGGGTCAGGGTAAAATCCAATATATATCTGGTGATATCTCTGGTGCTATTACAGATAGCGCAATAAATCAAAGTGCATTGTCCGTAGGAGGCCCTGGCGCACGAATCTGTGCAGCAGGAACGACCTCGGACCACCAGGGGCCGAGAAAACCACCGTCTCATGGGGCCGGACACTCAGGGTCAGTGAAAAATCCAATATATATCTGGTGATATCTCGGGTGCTATTACAGATAGCGCAATAAATCAAAGTGCATTGTCCGTAGGAGGCCCTGGCGCACGAATCTGTGCAGCGGGAACGACCTCGGACCACTAGGGGCCGAGAAAACCACAGTCTCATGGGGCCGGACACTCAGCGTCAGGGGAAAATCCAATATATATCTGGTGATATCTCGGGTGCTATTACAGATAGCGCAATAAATCAAAGTGCATTGTCTGTAGGAGGCCCTGGCGCATGAATCTGGGCACCGGGAACGACCTCGGACCACCAGGGGCCGAGAAAACCACAGTCTCATGGGGCCGGACACTCAGGGTCAGGGGAAAATCCAATATATATCTGGTGATATCTCGGGTGCTATTAGAGATAGCGCAATAAACCAAAGTGAATTATCTGCAGGAGGCCCTGGCGCATGAATCTGTGCAGCGGGAACGACCTCGGACCAACATCGGCAGAGAAAACCACAGTCTCATGGGGTCGGACACTCAGGTTCAGGGAAAAATCCAATATATATCTGGTGATATCTCGGGTGCTATTAAAGATAGCGCAATAAATCAGAGTGCATTGTCTGTAGGAGGCCCTGACGCATGAATCTGTGCAGCGGGAACGACCTCGAACCACCAGGTGCCGAGAAAACCACAGTCTAATGGGGCCGGACACTCAGGGTCAGGGGAAAATCCAATATATATCTGGTGATATCTCGGGTGCTATTAGAGATAGCGCAATAAACCAAAGTGAATTATCTGCAGGAGGCCCTGGCGCATGAATCTGTGCAACGGGAACGTCCTCGGACCACCAGGGGCCGAGTAAACCACAGTCTCATGGGGCCGGACACTCAGGGTCAGGGTAAAATCCAATATATATCTGGTGATATCTCTGGTGCTATTACAGATAGCGCAATAAATCAAAGTGCATTGTCCGTAGGAGGCCCTGGCGCACGAATCTGTGCAGCGGGAACGACCTCGGACAACCAGGGGCCGAGAAAACCACGGGCTCATGGGGCCGGACACTCAGGGTCAGGGAAAAATCCAATATATATCTGGTGATATCTCGGGTGCTATTACAAATAGCGCAATAAATCAAAGTGCATTGTCTGTAGGAGGCCCTGGTGCATGAATCTGTGCAGCGGGAACGACCTCGGACCACCAGGGGCCGAGAAAACCACCGTCTCATGGGGCCGGACACTCAGGGTCAGGGTAAAATCCAATATATATCTGGTGATATCTCGGGTGCTATTACAGATAGCGCAATAAATCAAAGTGCATTGTCGGTAGGAGGCCCTGGCGCACGAATCTGTGCAGCGGGAGCGACCTCGGACCACCAGGGGCCGAGAAAACCACAGTCTCATGGGGCCGGACACTCAGGGTCAGGGGAAAATCCAATATATATCTGGTGATATCTCGGGTGCTATTAGAGATAGCGCAATAAACCAAAGTGAATTATCTGCAGGAGGCCCTGGCGCATGAATCTGTGCAACGGGAACGACCTCGGACCACCAGGGGCCGAGTAAACCACAGTCTCATGGGGCCGGACACTCAGGGTCAGGGTAAAATCCAATATATATCTGGTGATATCTCTGGTGCTATTACAGATAGCGCAATAAATCAAAGTGCATTGTCAGTAGGAGGTCCTGTCGCATGAATCTGTGCAGCGGGAACGACCTAGGACCACCAGGGTCCGAGAAAACCACCGTCTCATGGGGCCGGACACTCAGGTTCAGGGAAAAATCCAATATATATCTGGTGATATCTCAGGTGCTATTAAAGATAGCGCAATAAACCAAAGTGAATTATCTGCAGGACGCCCTGACGCCTGAATCTGTGCAGCGGGAACGACCTCGGACCACCAGGGGCCGAGAAAACCGCAGTCTCATGGGGCCGGACACTCAGGTTCAGGGAAAAATCCAATATATATCTGGTGATATCTCAGGTGCTATTAAAGATAGCGCAATAAACCAAAGTGAATTATCTGCAGGACGCCCTGACGCCTGAATCTGTGCAGCGGGAACGACCTCGGACCACCAGGGGCCGAGAAAACCGCAGTCTCATGGGGCCGGACACTCAGGGTCAGGGGAAAATCCAATATATATCTGGTGATATCTCGGGTGCTATTAGAGATAGCGCAATAAACCAAAGTGAATTATCTGCAGGAGGCCCTGGCGCATGAATCTGTGCAACGGGAGCGACCTCGGACCACCAGGGGCCGAGAAAACCACCGTCTCATGGGGCCGGACACTCAGGGTCAGTGAAAAATCCAATATATATCTGGTGATATCTCGGGTGCTATTAGAGATAGCGCAATAAATCAAAGTGAATTATCTGCAGGAGGCCCTGGCGCATGAATCTGTGCAGCGGGAAACACCTCGGACCACCAGGGGCCGAGAAAACCACCGTCTCATGGGGCCGGACACTCAGGGTCAGTGGAAAATCCAATATATATCTGGTGATATCTCGGGTGCTATTACAGATAGCGCAATAAATCAAAGTGCATTGTCTGTAGGAGGCCCTGGCGCATGAATCTGGGCAGCGGGAACGACCTCGGACCACCAGGGGCTGAGAAAACCACAGTCTCATGGGGCCGGACACTTAGGGTCAGGGGAAAATCCAATATATATCTGGTGATATCTCGGGTGCTATTAGATACAGCGCAATAAACCAAAGTGAATTATCTGCAGGAGGCCCTGGCGCATGAATCTGGGCAGCGGGAACGACCTCGGACGACCAGGGGCCGTGAAAACCACAGTCAAATGGGGCCGGACACTCAGGGTCAGGGAAAATCCAATATATATCTGGTGATATCTCGGGTGCTATTAGATACAGCGCAATAAACCAAAGTGAATTAACTGCAGGAGGTCCTGGCGCATGCATCTGTGCAGCGGGAACGACCTAGGACCACCAGGAGCCGAGAAAACCACCGTCTCATGGGGCCGGACACTCAGGTTCAGGGAAAAATCCAATATATATCTGGTGATATCTCGGGTGCTATTACAGATAGCGCAATAAATCAAAGTGCATTGTCCGTAGGAGGCCCTGGCGCACGAATCTGTGCAGCGGGAACGACCTCGGACCACCAGGGGCCGAGAAAACCACCGTCTCATGGGGCCGGACACTCAGGGTCAGGGGAAAATCCAATATATATCTGGTGATATCTCTGGTGCTATTAGAGATAGCGCAATAAATCAAAGTGCATTGTCTGTAGGAGGCCCTGGCGCATGAATCTGTGCAGCGGGAACCACCTGGGACCACCAGGGTCCGAGAAAGTCACAGTCTCATGGGGCCGGACACTCAGGGTCAGGGGAAAATCCAATATATATCTGGTGATATCTCGGGTGCTATTAGAGATAGCGCAATACACCAAAGTGAATTATCTGCAGGAGGCCCTGGCGCATGAAACAGTGCAACGGGAACGACCTCGGACCACCAGGCGCCGAGAAAAGCACAGTCTCATGGGGCCGGACACTCAGGGTCAGGGGAAAATCCAATATATATCTGGTGATATCTTAGCTGCTATTAGAGATAGCGCAATACACCAAAGTGAATTATCAGCAGGACGCCCTGCCGCATGAATCTGTGCAACGGGAACCACCTCGGACCACCAGGGGCCGAGAAAACCACAGTCTCATGGGGCCGGACACTCAGGGTCAGGGTAAAATCCAATATATATCTGGTGATATCTGGGGTGCTATTACAGATAGCGAAATAAATCAATGTGCATTGTCTGTAGAAGGCCCTGGCGCATGAATCTGTGCAGCGGGAACGACCTCGGACCACCAGGGGCCGAGAAAACCACAGTCCCATGGGGTCGGACACTCAGGGTCAGGGGAAAATCCAATATATATCTGGTGATATCTCGGGTGCTATTAGAGATAGCGCAATAAACCAAAGTGAATTATCTGCAGGAGGCCCTGGCGCATGAATCTGGGCAGCGGGAACGACCTCGGACCACCAGGGGCCGAGAAAACCACAGTCAAATGGGGCCGGACACTCAGGGTCAGGGAAAATCCAATATATATCTGGTGATATCTCGGGTGCTATTAGATACAGCACAATAAACCAAAGTGAATTATCTGCAGGAGGCCCTGGCGCATGCATCTGAGCAGCGGGAACGACCTAGGACCACCAGGGGCCGAGAAAACCACCGTCTCATGGGGCCGGACACTCAGGGACAGGGTAAAATCCAATATATATCTGGTGATATCTCTGGTGCTATTACAGATAGCGCAATAAATCAAAGTGCATTGTCTGTAGGAGGCCCTGATGGATGAATCTGTGCAGCGGGAACGACCTCGGACCACCAGGGGCCGAGAAAACCACAGTCTCATGGGGTCGGGCACTCAGGGTCAGGGGAAAATCCAATATATATCTGGTGATATCTCGGCTGCTATTAGAGATAGCGCAATAAATCAAAGTGCATTGTCTGCAGGAGGCCCTGGCCCATGAATCTGTGCAGCGGGAACGACCTCGGACCACCAGGGGCCGAGAAAACTACCGTCTCATGGGGCCGGACACTCAGTGTCAGGGAAAAATCCAATATATATCTGGTGATATCTCGGGTGCTATTAGAGATAGCGCAACAAACCAAACTGCATTGTCTGCAGGAGGCCCTGGCGCATGAATCTGTGCAGCGGGAACGACCTCGGACCACCAGGGGCCGAGAAAACCACAGTCTCATGGGGCCGGACACTCAGGGTCAGGGGAAAATCCAATATATATCTGGTGATATCTCGGGTGCTATTACAGATAGCGCAATAAATCAAAGTGCATTGTCTGTAGGAGGCCGTGGCGCATGAATCTGGGCAGCGGGAACGACCTCGGACCACCAGGGGCCGAGAAGACCACCGTCTCATGGGGCCGGCCACTCAGGGTCAGGGGAAAATCCAATATATATCTGGTGATATCTCGAGAGCTATTACAGATAGGGCAATAAATCAAAGTGCATTGTCTGTAGGAGGCCCTGGCGCATGAATCTGTGCTGCGGGAACGACCTCGGACCACCAGGGGCCGAGAAAACCACAGTCTCATGGGGCCGGCCACTCAGGGTCAGGGGAAAATCCAATATATATCTGGTGATATCTCGAGAGCTATTACAGATAGGGCAATAAACCAAAGTGAATTATCTGCAGGAGGCCCTGGCGCATGAATCTGTGCAACGGGCACGACTTCGGACCACCAGGGGCCGAGAAAACCACAGTCTCATGGGGCCGGACATTCAGGGTCAGGGGAAAATCCAATATATATCTGGTGATATCTCGGGTGCAATTAGAGATAGTGCAATAAATCAAAGTGCATTGTCTGTAGGAGGCCCTGGCGCATGAATCTGCGCAGCGGGAACGACCTCGGACAAACATCGGCAGAGAAAACCACAGTCTCATGGGGTCGGACCCTCAGGGTCAGGGAAAAATCCAATATATATCTGGTGATATCCCGGGTGCTATTACAGATAGCGCAATAAATCAAGGTACTTTGTCTGCGGGAGGCCCTGGCGCATGAATCTGTGCAGCGGCAACGGCCTCGGATCACCAGGGGCCGAGAGAACCACCATCTCATGGGGTCGGACCCTCAGGGTCAGGGAAAAATCCAATATATATCTGGTGATATCCCGGGTGCTATTACAGATAGCGCAATAAATCAAAGTGCATTGTCTGTAGGAGGCCCTGGCGCATAAATGTGGCCAGCGGGAACGACCTCGGACCACCAGGGGCCGAGAAAACCTCCGTCTCATGGGGCCGGAAACTCAGGGTCAGGGGAAAATCCAATATTTATCTGGTGATATCTCGGGTGCTATTACAGATAGCGCAATAAATCAAAGTGCATTGTCAGTAGGAGGCCCTGGCGCCTGAATCTGGCCAGCGGGAACGACCTCGGACCACCAGGGGCCTAGAAAACCACAGTCTCATGGGGCCGGACTCTCAGGATCAGGGGAAAATCCAATATATATCTGGTGATATCCCGGGTGCTATTACAGATAGCGCAATAAACCAAAGTGCATTGTCTGTAGGAGGCCCTGGCGCATGAATCTGGCCAGCGGGAACGACATCGGACCACCAGGGGCCGAGAAAATTACAGATTTTCGGTATCCGCCACCCAAAGTCATGTAAAAATCCAGCATATATATGGAGCTTTCTCCGGTGCTATTACAGATAGCGCAATAAATCAAAGTGCACTGTCTGTAGGAGGCCCCGGCGCATGAATCTGGGAAGCGGGAACGACCTCGGACCACCAGGGGCCGAGAAAACCACCGACACGTGGGGCCGGACACTCAGTGTCAGGGGAAAATTCAATATATATCTGGTGATAACTCGGGTGCTATTAGAGATAGCGCAATAAACCAAAGTGAATTATCTGCAGGAGGCCCTGGCGCATGAATCTGTGCAGCGGGAACGACCTCGGACCACCACGGACCGAGAAAACCACCGTCTCATGGGGACGGACACTAAGGGTCACGGAAAAATCCAATATATATCTGGTGATATCTCGGGTGCTATTACAGATAGCGCAATAAATCAAAGTGCATTGTCAGTAGGAGGCCCTGGCGCCTGAATCTGGCCAGCGGGAACCACCTGGGACCACCAGGGTCCGAGAAAGTCACAGTCTCATGGGGCCGGACACTCAGGGTCAGGGGAAAATGAAATATATATCTGGTGATATCTCGGGTGCTATTAGAGATAGCGCAATACACCAAAGTGAATTATCTGCAGGAGGCCCTGGCGCATGAAACAGTGCAACGGGAACGACCTCGGACCACCAGGCGCCGAGAAAAGCACAGTCTCATGGGGCCGGACACTCAGGGTCAGGGGAAAATCCAATATATATCTGGTGATATCTTAGCTGCTATTAGAGATAGCGCAATAAACCAAAGTGAATTATCAGCAGGACGCCCTGCCGCATGAATCTGTGCAACGGGAACCACCTCGGACCACCAGGGGCCGAGAAAACCACAGTCTCATGGGGCCGGACACGCAGGGTCAGGGTAAAATCCAATATATATCTGGTGATATCTCGGGTGCTATTACAGATAGCGAAATAAATCAATGTGCATTGTCTGTAGAAGGCCCTGGCGCATGAATCTGTGCAGCGGGAACGACCTCGGACCACCAGGGGCCGAGAAAACCACAGTCCCATGGGGTCGGACACTCAGGGTCAGGGGAAAATCCAATATATATCTGGTGATATCTCGGGTGCTATTAGAGATAGCGCAATAAACCAAAGTGAATTATCTGCAGGAGGCCCTGGCGCATGAATCTGGGCAGCGGGAACGACCTCGGACCACCAGGGGCCGAGAAAACCACAGTCAAATGGGGCCGGACACTCAGGGTCAGGGAAAATCCAATATATATCTGGTGATATCTCGGGTGCTATTAGATACAGCACAATAAACCAAAGTGAATTATCTGCAGGAGGCCCTGGCGCATGCATCTGAGCAGCGGGAACGACCTAGGACCACCAGGGGCCGAGAAAACCACCGTCTCATGGGGCCGGACACTCAGGGTCAGGGTAAAATCCAATATATATCTGGTGATATCTCTGGTGCTATTACAGATAGCGCAATAAATCAAAGTGCATTGTCTGTAGGAGGCCCTGATGGATGAATCTGTGCAGCGGGAACGACCTCGGACCACCAGGGGCCGAGAAAACCACAGTCTCATGGGGTCGGTCACTCAGGGTCAGGGAAAAATCCAATATATATCTGGTGATATCTCGGGTGCTATTAGAGATAGCGCAATAAACCATAGTGAGTTATCTGCAGGAGGCCCTGGCGCCCGAATCTGTGTAGCGGGAACGACCTCGGACCACCAGGGGCCGAGAAAACCACCGTCTCATGGGGCCGGACACTCAGGGTCAGGGTAAAATCCAATATATATCTGGTGATATCTCTGGTGCTATTACAGATAGCGCAATAAATCAAAGTGCATTGTCTGTAGGAGGCCCTGATGGATGAATCTGTGCAGCGGGAACGACCTCGGACCACCAGGGGCCGAGAAAACCACAGTCTCATGGGGTCGGGCACTCAGGGTCAGGGGAAAATCCAATATATATCTGGTGATATCTCGGCTGCTATTAGAGATAGCGCAATAAATCAAAGTGCATTGTCTGCAGGAGGCCCTGGCCCATGAATCTGTGCAGCGGGAACGACCTCGGACCACCAGAGGCCGAGAAAACTACCGTCTCATGGGGCCGGACACTCAGTGTCAGGGAAAAATCCAATATATATCTGGTGATATCTCGGGTGCTATTAGAGATAGCGCAACAAACCAAACTGCATTGTCTGCAGGAGGCCCTGGCGCATGAATCTGTGCAGCGGGAACGACCTCGGACCACCAGGGGCCGAGAAAACCACAGTCTCATGGGGCCGGACACTCAGGGTCAGGGGAAAATCCAATATATATCTGGTGATATCTCGGGTGCTATTACAGATAGCGCAATAAATCAAAGTGCATTGTCTGTAGGAGGCCGTGGCGCATGAATCTGGGCAGCGGGAACGACCTCGGATCACCAGGGGCCGAGAAGACCACCGTCTCATGGGGCCGGCCACTCAGGGTCAGGGGAAAATCCAATATATATCTGGTGATATCTCGAGAGCTATTACAGATAGGGCAATAAATCAAAGTGCATTGTCTGTAGGAGGCCCTGGCGCATGAATCTGTGCTGCGGGAACGACCTCGGACCACCAGGGGCCGAGAAAACCACAGTCTCATGGGGCCGGCCACTCAGGGTCAGGGGAAAATCCAATATATATCTGGTGATATCTCGAGAGCTATTACAGATAGGGCAATAAACCAAAGTGAATTATCTGCAGGAGGCCCTGGCGCATGAATCTGTGCAACGGGCACGACTTCGGACCACCAGGGGCCGAGAAAACCACAGTCTCATGGGGCCGGACATTCAGGGTCAGGGGAAAATCCAATATATATCTGGTGATATCTCGGGTGCAATTAGAGATAGTGCAATAAATCAAAGTGCATTGTCTGTAGGAGGCCCTGGCGCATGAATCTGCGCAGCGGGAACGACCTCGGACAAACATCGGCAGAGAAAACCACAGTCTCATGGGGTCGGACCCTCAGGGTCAGGGAAAAATCCAATATATATCTGGTGATATCCCGGGTGCTATTACAGATAGCGCAATAAATCAAGGTACTTTGTCTGCGGGAGGCCCTGGCGCATGAATCTGTGCAGCGGCAACGGCCTCGGATCACCAGGGGCCGAGAGAACCACCATCTCATGGGGTCGGACCCTCAGGGTCAGGGAAAAATCCAATATATATCTGGTGATATCCCGGGTGCTATTACAGATAGCGCAATAAATCAAAGTGCATTGTCTGTAGGAGGCCCTGGCGCATAAATGTGGCCAGCGGGAACGACCTCGGACCACCAGGGGCCGAGAAAACCTCCGTCTCATGGGGCCGGAAACTCAGGGTCAGGGGAAAATCCAATATTTATCTGGTGATATCTCGGGTGCTATTACAGATAGCGCAATAAATCAAAGTGCATTGTCAGTAGGAGGCCCTGGCGCCTGAATCTGGCCAGCGGGAACGACCTCGGACCACCAGGGGCCTAGAAAACCACAGTCTCATGGGGCCGGACTCTCAGGATCAGGGGAAAATCCAATATATATCTGGTGATATCCCGGGTGCTATTACAGATAGCGCAATAAACCAAAGTGCATTGTCTGTAGGAGGCCCTGGCGCATGAATCTGGCCAGCGGGAACGACATCGGACCACCAGGGGCCGAGAAAATTACAGATTTTCGGTATCCGCCACCCAAAGTCATGTAAAAATCCAGCATATATATGGAGCTTTCTCCGGTGCTATTACAGATAGCGCAATAAATCAAAGTGCATTGTCAGTAGGAGGCCCTGGCGCCTGAATCTGGCCAGCGGGAACGACCTCGGACCACCAGGGGCCTAGAAAACCACAGTCTCATGGGGCCGGACTCTCAGGATCAGGGGAAAATCCAATATATATCTGGTGATATCCCGGGTGCTATTACAGATAGCGCAATAAACCAAAGTGCATTGTCTGTAGGAGGCCCTGGCGCATGAATCTGGCCAGCGGGAACGACATCGGACCACCAGGGGCCGAGAAAATTACAGATTTTCGGTATCCGCCACCCAAAGTCATGTAAAAATCCAGCATATATATGGAGCTTTCTCCGGTGCTATTACAGATAGCGCAATAAATCAAAGTGCATTGTCAGTAGGAGGCCCTGGCGCCTGAATCTGGCCAGCGGGAACGACCTCGGACCACCAGGGGCCGAGAAAACCACAGTCTCATGGGGCCGGACTCTCAGGGTCAGGGAAAAATCCAATATATATCTGGTGATATCTCGGGTGCTATTAGAGATAGCGCAATAAACCATAGTGAATTATCTGCAGGAGGCCCTGGCGCATGAATCTGTGCAGCAGGAACGACCTCGGACCACCAGGGGCCGAGAAAACCACAGTCTCATGGGGCCGGACACTTAGGGTCAGGGGAAAATCCAATATATATCTGGTGATATCTTGGGTGCTATTAGAGATAGCACAATAAACCAAAGTGAATTATCTGTAGGAGGCCCTGGCGCATGCATCTGTGCAGCGGGAACGACCTCCGACCACCAGGGGCCGAGACAACCACCGTCCCATCGGGCCGGACTCTCAGGGTTAGGGAAAAATCCAATATATATCTGGTGATATCCCGGGTGCTATTGGAGATAGCGCAATAAACCAAAGTGAATTATCTGTAGGAGGCCCTGGCGCATGCATCTGTGCAGCGGGAACGACCTCCGACCACCAGGGGCCGAGACAACCACCGTCCCATCGGGCCGGACACTCAGGGTTAGGGAAAAATCCAATATATATCTGGTGATATCTCGGGTGCTATTACAGATAGCGCAATAAATCAAAGTGCATTGCCTGTAGGAGGCCCTGCCGGATGAATCTGTGCAGCAGGATCGCCCTCGGACCACCAGGGACCGAGAAAACTACAGTCTCATTCGGCCGGACACTCAGGGTCTGGGGAAAATCCAATTTATATCTGGTGATATCTCGGGTCCTATTACAGATAGCGAAATAAATCAAAGTGCATTGTCTGTAGGAGGCCCTGGCGCATGAATGTGGCCAGCGGGAAGGACCTCGGACCACCAGGGGCCGATAAAACCACCGTCTCATGGGGCCGGACACTCAGGGTCAGTGAAAAATCCAATATATTTCTGGTGATGTCTCGGGTGTTATTAGAGATAGCGCAATAAACCAAAGTGAATTATCTCCAGGAGGCCCAGGCGCATGAATCTGTGCAGCGGGAAGGACCTCGGACCACCAGGGGCCGATAAAACCACCGTCTCATGGGGCCGGACTCTCATGGTCAGGGAAAAATCCAATATATATCTGGTGATATCTCGGGTGCTATTACAGATAGCGCAATAAACCAAAGTGCATTGTCTGCAGGAAGCCCTGGCGCATGATTCTGTGCAGCGGCAACGACCTCGGACCGCCCGGGGCCGACAAAACCACCGTCTCATGGGGCCGGACTGTCAGGGTCAGTGAAAAATCCAATATATATCTGGTGATACCTCGGGTGCTATTACAGATAGCGCAATAAATCAAAGTGCATTGTCTGTAGGTGGCCCTGGCGCATGAATCTGTGCAGCGGCAACGACCTCGGACCACCAGGGGCCGAGAAAACCACCATCTCATTGGGCCGGACACTCAGGGTCAGCGGAAAATCCCATATATATCTGGTGATATCTCGGGTGCTATTAGAGATAGCGCAATAAACCAAAGTGCATTGTCTGCAGGAAGCCCTGGCGCATGATTCTGTGCAGCGGCAACGACCTCGGACCACCAGGGGCCGATAAAACCACCGTCTCATGGGGCCGGACACTCAGGGTCAGTGGAAAATCCAATATATATCTGGTGATATCTCGGGTGCTATTAGAGAGAGCGCAATAAACCAAAGTGAATTATCTGCAGGAGGCCCTGGCGGATGAATCTGTGCAGCGGGAACAGCCTCGGAACACCAGGGGCCGAGAAAACCACCATCTCATGGGCCCGGACACTCAGGGTCAGGGGAAAATCCAATATAGATCTGGTGATATCTCGGGTGCTATTAGAGATAGCGCAATAAACCAAAGTGCATTGTCTGCAGGAAGCCCTGGCGCATGATTCTGTGCAGCGGCAACGACCTCGGACCGCCAGGGGCCGATAAAACCACCGTCTCATGGGCCCGGACTGTCATGGTCAGGGAAAAATCAAATATATATCTGGTGATATCTCGGGTGCTATTAGTGATCGCGCAATAAACCAAAGTGAATTGTCTGCAAGAGGCCCTGGTGCATGAATCTGTGCAGCGGGAACGACCTCGGATCACCAGGGGCCGAGAAAATGGCCGTCTCATGGGGCCGGACTGTAAGGGATAGGGAAAAACACAATATATATCTGGTGATATCTAGGGTGCTATTAGAGATCGCGCAATAAATCAAAGTGCATTGTCTGTAGGAGGCACTGGCGAATGAATCTGTGCAGCAGGAACGACCTCGGACCACCAGGGGCCGAGAAAATTACAGATATTCGGAATCCGTCACCCAAGGTCATGTTAAAATCCAGTATATATCTGGTGATATCTCGGGTGCTATTACAGATAGCGCAATAAACCAAAGTGCTTTGTCTGCGGGAGGCCCTGTCGCATGAATCTGGGCAGCGGCAACGACCTCGGACCACCAGGGGCCGAGAAAACCACAGTCTCATGGGGCCGGACACTCAGGGTCAGTGGAAAATCCAATATATATCTGGTGATATCTCGGGTGCTATTAGAGATAGCGCAATAAACCAAAGTGAATTATCTGCAGGAGGCCCTGGCGGATGAATCTGTGCAGCGGGAACAGCCTCGGATCACCAGGGGCCGAGAAAACCACCATCTCATGGGGCCGGACACTCAGGGTCAGCGGAAAATCCCATATATATCTGGTGATATCTCGGGTGCTATTAGAGATAGCGCAATAAACCAAAGTGCAATGTCTGCAGGAAGCCCTGGCGCATGATTCTGTGCAGCGGCAACGACCTCGGACCGCCAGGGGCCGATAAAACCACCGTCTCATGGGGCCGGACTGTCATGGTCAGGGAAAAGTCAAATATATATCTGGTGATATCTCGGGTGCTATTAGTGATAGCGCAATAAACCAAAGTGAATTGTCTGCAAGAGGCCCTGGTGCATGAATCTGTGCAGCGGGAACGACCTCGGATCACCAGGGGCCGAGAAAACCACCATCTCATGGGGCCGGACACTCAGGGTCAGGGGAAAATCCAATATAGATCTGGTGATATCTCGGGTGCTATTACAGATAGCGCAATAAATCAATGTGCATTGTCTGTAGGAGGCCCTGGCGAATGTATCTGTGCCGCGGGAACGACCTCGGACTACCAGGGGCCGAGACAACCACCGTCTCATGGGGCCAGACAGTCAGGGTCAGGGAGAAATCCTATATATATCTGGTGATATCTCGGGTGCTATTAGAGATAGCGCAATAAACCAATGTGAATTATCTGCAGGAGGCCCTGGCGCATGAATCTGTGCAGCGGGAACGACCTCGGACCACCAGGGGCCGAGAAAACGACCATCTCATGGGGCCGGACACTCAGGGTCAGTGAAAAATCCAATATATATCTGGTGATGTCTCGGGTGTTATTAGAGATAGCGCAATAAACCAAAGTGAATTATCTCCAGGAGGCCCAGGCTCATGAATCTGTGCAGCGGGAAGGACCTCGGACCACCAGGGGCCGATAAAACCACCGTCTCATGGGGCCGGACTCTCATGGTCAGGGGAAAATCCAATATATATCTGGTGATATCTCGGGTGCTATTAGAGATAGCGCAATAAACCAAAGTGAATTATCTGCAGGAGGCCCTGGCGCATGAATCTGTGCAGCGGGAACGACCTCGGACCACCAGGGGCCGAGAAAATCACCGTCTCATGGGGCCGGACAGTCAGGGTCAGGGAAAAATCCAATATATATCTGGTGATATCTTGGGTGCTATTAGAGATAGCGCAATAAATCAAAGTAAATTATCTGTAGGAGGCCCTGGCGCATGAATCTGTGCAGCCGGAACGACCTCGGACCACCAGGGGCCGAGAAAATCACAGTCTCATGGGGCCGGACACTCAGGGTCAGGGGAAAATCCAATATATATCTGGTGATATCTCGGGTGCTATTAGAGATAGCGCAATAAACCAAAGTGCCTTGTCTGTAGGAGGCCCTGGCGCATGAATCTGTGCAGCGGGAACGACTTCGGACCACCAGGGGCCTAGAAAACCACAGTCTCATGTGGCCGGACACTCAGGGTCAGGGGAAAATCCAATATATATCTGGTGATATCTCGGGTGCTATTAGAGATAGCGCCATAAACCAAAGTGAATTATCTGCAGGAGGCCCTGGCGCATGAAACTGTTTAACGGGAATGACCTCGGACCACCAGGGGCCGAGAAAACCACAGTCTCATGGGGCAAGACACTCAGGGTCAGGGGAAAATCCAATATATATCTGGTGATATCTCGGGTGCTATTACAGATGGCGCAATAAATCAAAGTGCATTGTCTGTAGGAGGCCCTGGCGCATGAATCTGTGCAGCGGGAACGACCTCGGACCACCAGGGTCCGAGAAAATCACAGTCTCATGGGGCCGGACACTCAGGGTCAGGGAAAAATCCAATATATATCTGGTGAATTCTCGGGAGCTATTACAGATAGCGCAATAAATCAAAGTGCATGACCTGTAGGAGGCCCTGGCGCATGAATCTGTGCAGCGGGAACGTCCTCGGTCCTCCAGGGGCCGAGAAAACTACAGTCTCATGGGGCCGGACACTCAGGGTCTGGGGAAAATCCAATATATATCTGGTGATATCTCGGGCCCTATTACAGATAGCGAAATAAATCAAAGTGCATTGTCTGCAGGAGGCCCTGGCGCATGAATCTGTGCAGCGGGAACGACCTCTTATCACCAGGGGCCGAGAGAACCACCATCTCATGGGGCCGGACACTCAGGGTCAGGGGAAAATCCAATATATTTCTGGTGATATCTCGGGTGCTATTAGAGATAGCGCAATAAATCAAAGTACTTTGTCTGCGGGAGGCCCTGGCGCATGAATCTGTGCAGCGGCAACGGCCTCGGATCACCAGGGGCCGAGAGAACCACCATCTCATGGGGCCGGACACTCAGGGTCAGGGAAAAATCCAATATATATCTGGTAATATCTTGGGTGCTATTAGAGATAGCGCAATAAACCAAAGTGAATTATCTGTAGGAGGCCCTGGCGCATGCATCTGTGCAGCGGGAACGACCTCCGACCACCAGGGGCCGAGACAACCACCGTCTCATGGGGCCGGACACTCAGGGCCAGGGGAAAATCCAATATATATCTGGTGATATCTCGGGTGCTATTGCAGATAGCGCAATAAACCAAAGTGCATTTTCTGTAGGAGGCCCTGGCGCATGAATCTGGCCAGCGGGAACGACATCGGACCACCAGGGGCCGAGAAAATTACAGATTTTCGGTATCCGCCACCCAAAGTCATGTAAAAATCCAGCATATATATGGAGCTTTCTCCGGTGCTATTACAGATAGCACAATAAATCAAAGTGCACTGTCTGTAGGAGGCCCCGGCGCATGAATCTGGGAAGCGGGAACGACCTCGGACCACCAGGGGCCGAGAAAACCACAGTCACATGGGGCCGGACACTCAGGGTCAGGGAAAAATCCAATATATATCTGGTGATATCTCGGGTGCTATTACAGATAGCGCAATAAATCAAAGTGCATTGTCAGTAGGAGGCCCTGGCGCCTGAACCTGGCCAGCGGGTACGACCTCGGACCACCAGGGGCCGAGAAAACCACAGTCTCATGGGGCCGGACACTCAGGGTCAGGGAAAAATCCAATATATATCTGGTGATATCTCGGGTGCTATTAGAGATAGCGCAATAAACCATAGTGAATTATCTGCAGGAGGCCCTGGCGCATGCATCTGTGCAGCGGGAACGACCTCCGACCACCAGGGGCCGAGACAACCACCGTCCCATCGGGCCGGACACTCTGGGTCTGGGGAAAATCCAATTTATATCTGGTGATATCTCGGGTCCTATTACAGATAGCGAAATAAATCAAAGTGCATTGTCTGTAGGAGGCCCTGGCGCATGAATGTGGCCAGCGGGAACGACCTCGGACCACCAGGGGCCGAGACAACCACCGTCTCATGGGGCCGGACACTCAGGGTCAGGGAAAAATCCAATATATATCTGGTGATATCCCGGGTGCTATTACAGATAGCGCAATAAATCAAAGTGCATTGTCTGTAGGAGGCCCTGGCGCATGAATCTGTGCAACTGGAACGACCTCGGACCACCAGGGACCGAGAAAACCGCCGTCTCATGGGGCCGGACACTCAGGGTCAGGGGAAAATCCAATATATATCTGGTGATATCCTGGGTGCTATTACAGATAGCGCAATAAATCAAAGTGCATTGCCTGTAGGCGGCCCTGCCGGATGAATCTGTGCAGCAGGAACGCCCTCGGACCACCAGGGGCCGAGAAAACCACCGTCCCGAGGGGCCGGACACTCAGGGTCAGGTGAAAATCCAATATGTATCTGGTGATATGTCGGGTGCTATTACAGTTAGCGCAATAAATCAAAGTGCATTGTCTGTAGGAGGCCCTGGCGCATGAATCTGTGCAGCGGGAACGACCTCGGACCACCAGGGGTCGAGAAAACCACAGTCTCATGGGTCGGACACTCAGGGTCAGGGAAAAATCCAATATATATCTGGTGATATCTTGGGTGCTATTAGAGATAGCGCAATAAACCAAAGTGAATTATCTGCAGAAGGCCTTGGCGCATGAATCTGTGCAGCGGGAACGACCTCAGAACACTAGGGTCCTAGAAAACCAGAGTCTCATGGGGCCGGACACTCAGGGTCAGTGGAAGATCCAATATATATCTGGTGATATCTCGGGTGCTATTAGAGATAGCGCAATAAACCAAAGTGAATTATCTGCAGGAGGCCCTGGCGGATGAATCTGTGCAGCAGGAACGACCTCGGACTACCAGGGGCCGAGACAACCACCGTCTCATGGGGCCGGACAGTCAGGGTCAGGGAGAAATCCTATATATATCTGGTGAATTCTCGGGTGCTATTACAGATAGCGCAATAAATCAAAGTGCATTGTCAGTAGGAGGCCCTGGCGCCTGAACCTGGCCAGCGGGTACGACCTCGGACCACCAGGGGCCGAGAAAACCACAGTCTCATGGGGCCGGACACTCAGGGTCAGGGAAAAATCCAATATATATCTGGTGATATCTCGGGTGCTATTAGAGATAGCGCAATAAACCATAGTGAATTATCTGCAGGAGGCCCTGGCGCATGCATCTGTGCAGCGGGAACGACCTCCGACCACCAGGGGCCGAGACAACCACCGTCCCATCGGGCCGGACACTCAGGGTCTGGGGAAAATCCAATTTATATCTGGTGATATCTCGGGTCCTATTACAGATAGCGAAATAAATCAAAGTGCATTGTCTGTAGGAGGCCCTGGCGCATGAATGTGGCCAGCGGGAACGACCTCGGACCACCAGGGGCCGAGACAACCACCGTCTCATGGGGCCGGACACTCAGGGTCAGGGAAAAATCCAATATATATCTGGTGATATCCCGGGTGCTATTACAGATAGCGCAATAAATCAAAGTGCATTGTCTGTAGGAGGCCCTGGCGCATGAATCTGTGCAACTGGAACGACCTCGGACCACCAGGGACCGAGAAAACCGCCGTCTCATGGGGCCGGACACTCAGGGTCAGGGGAAAATCCAATATATATCTGGTGATATCCTGGGTGCTATTACAGATAGCGCAATAAATCAAAGTGCATTGCCTGTAGGCGGCCCTGCCGGATGAATCTGTGCAGCAGGAACGCCCTCGGACCACCAGGGGCCGAGAAAACCACCGTCCCGAGGGGCCGGACACTCAGGGTCAGGTGAAAATCCAATATGTATCTGGTGATATGTCGGGTGCTATTACAGTTAGCGCAATAAATCAAAGTGCATTGTCTGTAGGAGGCCCTGGCGCATGAATCTGTGCAGCGGGAACGACCTCGGACCACCAGGGGTCGAGAAAACCACAGTCTCATGGGTCGGACACTCAGGGTCAGGGAAAAATCCAATATATATCTGGTGATATCTTGGGTGCTATTAGAGATAGCGCAATAAACCAAAGTGAATTATCTGCAGAAGGCCTTGGCGCATGAATCTGTGCAGCGGGAACGACCTCAGAACACTAGGGTCCTAGAAAACCAGAGTCTCATGGGGCCGGACACTCAGGGTCAGTGGAAGATCCAATATATATCTGGTGATATCTCGGGTGCTATTAGAGATAGCGCAATAAACCAAAGTGAATTATCTGCAGGAGGCCCTGGCGGATGAATCTGTGCAGCAGGAACGACCTCGGACTACCAGGGGCCGAGACAACCACCGTCTCATGGGGCCGGACAGTCAGGGTCAGGGAGAAATCCTATATATATCTGGTGAATTCTCGGGTGCTATTACAGATAGCGCAATAAATCAAAGTGCATTGTCTGTAGGAGGCCCTGGCGCACGAATCTGTGCAGCGGGAACGACCT
Source organism: Nomia melanderi (assembly GCF_051020985.1). Classification (NCBI taxonomy): domain Eukaryota; kingdom Metazoa; phylum Arthropoda; class Insecta; order Hymenoptera; family Halictidae; genus Nomia; species Nomia melanderi. The sequence goes on along the minus strand of NW_027475147.1, from coordinate 433,495 downwards.
CGGACCACCAGGGGCCGAGAAAACCACCGTCTCATGGGGCCGGACACTCAGGGTCAGTGAAAAATCCAATATATATCTGGTGATATCTCGGGTGCTATTAGAGATAGCGCAATAAATCAAGGTACTTTGTCTGCGGGAGGCCCTGGCGCATGAATCTGTGCAGCGGCAACGGCCTCGGATCACCAGGGGCCGAGACAACCACCGTCTCATGGGGCCGGACACTCAGGGTCAGGGTAAAATCCACTATATATATATGGTGATATCTCAGGTGCTATTAGAGATAGCGCAATAAACCAAAGTGCATTGTCTGTAGGAGGCCCTGGCGCATGAATCTGGCCAGCGGGAACGACCTCGGACCACCACGGGCCGAGAAAACCACCGTCTCATGGGGCCGGACACTCAGGGTCAGGGAAAAATCCAATATATATCTGGTGATATCTCGGGTGCTATTACAGATAGCGCAATTAATCAAAGTGCATGGTCTGTAGGAGACCCTGGCGCATGAATCTGGCCAGCGGGAACGACCTCGGACCACCACGGGCCGAGAAAACCACCGTCACATGGGGCCGGACACTAAGGGTCACGGAAAAATCCAATATATATCTGGTGATATCTCGGGTGCTATTACAGATAGCGCAATAAATCAAAGTGCATTGTCTGTAGGAGGCCCTGGCGCATGAATCTGTGCAGCGGGAACGACCTCGGACCACCAGGGGCCGAGACAACCACAGTCTCATGGGGCCGGACACTTAGGGTCAGGGGAAAATCCAATACATATCTGGTGATATCTCGGGTGCTATTAGAGATAGCGCAATAAATCAAAGTACTTTGTCTGCGGGAGGCCCTGGCGCATGAATCTGTGCAGCGGCAACGACCTCGGACCACCAGGGGCCGAAAAAACCACCGTCTCATGGTGCCGGACACTCAGGGTCAGGGAAAAATCCAATATATATCTGGTGATATCTTGGGTGCTATTAGAGATAGCGCAATAAACCAAAGTGAATTATCTGTAGGAGGCCCTGGCGCATGCATCTGTGCAGCAGGAACGACCTCCGACCACCAGGGGCCGAGACAACCACCGTCTCATGGGGCCGGACACTCAGGGCCAGGGGAAAATCCAATATATATCTGGTGATATCTCGGGTGCTATTACAGATAGCGCAATAAACCAAAGTGAATTATCTGCAGGAGGCCCTGGCGCATGAATCTGGGCAGCGGGAACGACCTCGGACCACCAGAGGCCGAGAAAACCACAGTCCCATGGGGCCGGACACTCAGTGTCAGGGGAAAATTCAATATATATCTGGTGATAACTCAGGTGCTATTAGAGATAGCGCAATAAACCAAAGTGCATTGTCTGTAGGAGGCCCTGGCGCATGAATCTGGCACGCGGGAACGACATCGGACCACCAGGGGCCGAGAAAATTACAGATTTTCGGTATCCGCCACCCAAAGTCATGTAAAAATCCAGCATATATATGGAGCTTTCTCCGGTGCTATTACAGATAGCGCAATAAATCAAAGTGCACTGTCTGTAGGAGGCCCCGGCGCATGAATCTGGGCAGCGGGAACGACCTCCGACCACCAGGGGCCGAGACAACCACCGTCCCATCGGGCCGTACACTCAGGGTCAGGGAAAAATCCAATATATATCTGGTGATATCTCGGGTGCTATTACAGATAGCGCAACAAATCAAAGTGCATTGTCTGTAGGAGGCCCTGGCGCATGAATCTGGGCAGCGGGAACGACCTCGGACCACCAGGGGCCGAGACAACCACCGTCTCATGGGGCCGGACACTCAGGGTCAGGGTAAAATCCAATATATATCTGGTGATATCTCAGGTGCTATTAGAGATAGCGCAATAAAACAAAGTGCATTGTCTGTAGGAGGCCCTGGCGCATGAATCTGTGCAGCGGGAACGACCTCGGACAACCAGGGGCCGAGACAACCACCGTCTCATGGGGCCGGACACTCAGGGTCAGGGTAAAATCCAATATATATCTGGTGATATCTCGGGTGCTATTACATATAGCGCAATAAATCAAAGTGCATTGTCTGTAGGAGGCACTGGCGCATGAATCTGTGCAGCGGGAACGACCTCGGACCACCAGGGGCCTAGAAAACCACAGTCTCATGGGGCCGGACACTCAGGGTCAGGGGAAAATCCAATATATATCTGGTGATATCTCGGGTGCTATTAGAGATAGCGCAATAAACCAAAGTGCATTGTCTGTAGGAGGCCCTGGCGCATGAATCTGGCCAGTCGGCACGACATCGGACTACCAGGGGCCGAGAAAATTACAGATTTTCGGTATCCGCCACCCAAAGTCATGTAAAAATCCAGCATATATATGGAGCTTTCTCGGGTGCTATTACAGATAGCGCAATAAATCAAAGTGCATTGTCAGTAGGAGGCCCAGGCGCATGAATCTGGCCAGCGGGAACGGCCTCGGACCACCAGGGGCCGAGAAAACCACAGTCTGATGGGGCCGGACACTCAGGGTCAGGGAAAAATCCAATATATATCTGGTGATATCTCGGGTGCTATTAGAGATAGCGCAATAAACCAAAGTGAATTATCTGCAGGAGGCCCTGGCGCATGAATCTGGGCAGCGGGAACGACCTCGGACCACCAGGAGCCGAGAAAACCACAGTCTCATGGGGCCGGACTCTCAGGGTCAGGGGAAAATCCAATATATATCTGGTGATATCTCGGGTGCTATTAGAGATAGCGCAATAAATCAAATTGCATTGTCTGCAGGAAGCCCTGGCGCATGAATCTGTGCAGCGGGAACGACTTCGGACCACCAGCGGCCGAGAAAACAACCGTCTCATGGGGCCGGACACTCAGGGTCGGGGAAAAATCCAATATATATCTGGTGATATCTCGGATGCTATTAGAGATAGCGCAATAAACCAAAGTGAATTATCTGCAGGAGGCCCTGGCGCATGAATCTGTGCAGCGGGAACGACCTCGGACCACCAGGGGCCGAGAAATCCACAGTCATATGGGGCTGGACACTCAGGGTCAGGGGAAAATCCAATATATATCTGGTGATATATCGGGTGCTATTACAGAAAGCGCAATAAATCAAAGTGCATTGTCTGTAGGAGGCCCTGGCGCATGCATCTGTGCAGCGGGAACGACCTCCGACCACCAGGGGCCGAGACAACCACCGTCCCATCGGGCCGGACACTCAGGGTTAGGGAAAAATCCAATATATATCTGGGGATATCTCGGGTGCTATTGGAGATAGCGCAATAAACCAAAGTGAATTATCTGCAGGAGGCCCTGGCGCATGAATCTGTGCAGCGGGAACGACCTCGGACCACCACGGGCCGAGAAAACCACCGTCTCATGGGGCCGGACACTCAGGTTCAGGGAAAAATCCAATATATATCTGGTGATATCTCGGGTGCTATTACAGATAGCGCAATAAATCAAAGTGCATGGTCTGTAGGAGGCCCTGGCGCATGAATCTGTGCAGCGGGAACGACCTCGGACCACCAGGGGCCGAGAAAACCAGTCTCATGGGGCCGGACACTCAGGGTCAGGGGAAAATCCAATATATATCTGGTGATATCTCGGGTGCTATTAGAGATAGCGCAATAAACCAAAGTGAATTATCTGCAGGAGTCCCTGCCGCATGAATCGGTGCAACGGGAACGACCTCGGACCACCAGGGGCCGAGAAAACCACAGTCTCATGGGGCCGGACACTCAGGGTCAGTGAAAAATCCGATATATATCTGGTGATATCTCGGGTGCTATTAGTGATAGCGCAATAAACCAAAGTGAATTGTCTGCAAGAGGCCCTGGTGCATGAATCTGTGCAGCGGGAACGACCTCGGATCACCAGGGGCCGAGAAAACCACCATCTCATGGGGCCGGACACTCAGGTTCAGGGGAAAATCCAATATATATCTGGTGATATCTCGGGTGCTATTAGAGATAGCGCAATAAACCAAAGTGCATTGTCTGCAGGAAGCCCTGGCGCATGATTCTGTGCAGCGGGGACGACCTCGGACCACCAGGGGCCGAGAAAATCACCGTCTCATGGGGCCGGACTGTAAGGGTCAGGGAAAAACCCAATATATATCTGGTGATATCTAGGGTGCTATTAGAGATACCGCAATAAATCAAAGTGCATTGTCTGTATGAGGCCCTGGCGAATGAATCTGTGGAGCAGGAACGACCTCGGACCACCAGGGGCCGAGAAAATTAGTGATATTCGGAATCCGTCACCCAAGGTCATGTAAAAATGCATCAAATATCTGGTGATATCTCGGGTGCTATTACAGATAGCGCAATAAATCAGAGTGCATTGTCTGTAGGAGGCCCTGGCGCCCGAATCTGTGCAGCGGGAACGACCTCGGACCACCAGGGGCCGAAAAAACCACAGTCTCATGGGGCCGGACACTCAAGGTCAGGGGAAAATCCAATATATATCTGGTGATATCTCGGGTGCTATTAGAGATAGCGCAATAAACCAAAGTGAATTATCTGCAGGAGGCCCTGGCGCATGAATCTGTGCAACGGGAACGACCTCGGACCACCAGGGTCCGAGAAAACCACAGTCTCATGGGGCCGGACACTCAGGGTCAGGGGAAAATCCAATATATATCTGGTGATATCTCGGGTGCTATTACAGATAGAGCAATAAATCACAGTGCATTGTCTGTAGGAGGCCCTGGCGCCTGAATCTGTGCAGCGGGAACGACCTCGGCCCGCCAAGGGCCGAGAAAACCACCGTCTCATGGGCCCGGACGCTCTGGGTCATTGAAAAATCCAATATATATGTGGTGATATCTCGGGTGCTATTACAGATAGCGCAATAAATCAAAGTGCATTGTCTGTAGGAGGCCCTGGCGCATGAATCTGTGCAGCGGGAACGACCTCGGACCACCAGGGGCCGAGAAAACTACAGTCACATGGCGCCGAACACTCAGGGTCTGGGGAAAATCCAATATATATCTGGTGATATCTCGGGTCCTATTACAGATAGCGAAATAAATCAAAGTGAATTATCTGCAGGAGGCCCAGGCGCATGAATCTGTGTAGCGGGAACGACCTCGGTCCACCAGGGGCCGAGAAAACCACCGTCTGATGGGGCTGGACACTCAGGGTGAGGGAAATATCCAATATATATCTGGTGATATATCGGGTGCTATTACAGATAGCGCAATAAATCAAAGTGCATTGTCTGTAGGAGGCCCTGGCGCATGAATCTGTGAAGCGGGAACGACCTGGGACCACCAGGGGCCGTGAAAACCACCGTCTCATGGGGCCGGACACTCTGGGTCAGGGAAAAATCCAATATATATGTGGTGATATCTCGGGTGCTATTACAGATAGCGCAATAAATCAAAGTGCATTGTCTGTAGGAGGCCCTGGCGCATGAATCTGTGCAGCGGGAACGACCTCGGACCACCAGGGGCCGAGAAAACTACAGTCTCATGCGGCCGGACACTCAGGGTCTGGGGAAAATCCAATATATATCTGGTGATATCTCGGGTCCTATTACAGATAGGGAAATAAATCAAAGTGAATTATCTGCAGGAGGCCCTGGCGCCTGAATCTGTGCAGCGGGAACGACCTCGGACCACCAGGGGCCGAGAAAATCACCGTCTCATGGGGCCGGACTCTCATGGTCAGGGAAAAATCCAATATATATCTGGTGATATCTCGGGTGCTATTACAGATAGCGCAATAAACCAAAGTGAATTATCTGCAGGAGGCCCTGGCGCATGAATCTGTGCAACGGGAACGACCTCGGACCACCAGGAGCCGAGAAAACCACAGTCTCATGGGGCCGGACACTCAGGGTCAGGGCAAAATCCAATATATATCTGGTGATATCTCGGGTGCTATTAGAGATAGCGCAATAAACCAAAGTGAATTATCTGCAGGAGGCCCTGGCGCATGAATCTGTGCAGCGGGAACGACCTCGGTCCACCAGGGGCCGAGAAAACCACCGTCTCATGGGGCTGGACACTCAGGGTGAGGTAAATATCCAACATATATCTGGTGATATCTCGGGTGCTATTACAGATAGCGCAATAAATCAAAGTGCATTGTCAGTAGGAGGCCGTGGCGCATGAATCTGGGCAGCGGGAACGACCTCGGACCACCAGGGGCCGAGAAAACCACCGTCTCATGGGGCCGGACACTCAGGGTCAGGGGAAAATCCAATATATATCTGGTGATATTTCGGGTGCTATTAGAGATAGCGCAATAAATCAAAGTGCATTGTCTGTAGGAGGCCCTGGCGCATGAATCTTTGCAGCGGGAACGACCTCGGACCACCAGGGGCCGAGAAAACCACCGTCTCATGGGGCCGGACACTCTGGGTCAGGGAAAAATCCAATATATATGTGGTGATATCTCGGGTGCTATTACAGATAGCGCAATAAACGAAAGTGAATTATCTGCAGGAGGCCCTGGCGCATGAATCAGTGCAGCGGGAACGACCTCGGACCACCAGGGGCCGAGAAAACCACCGTTTCATGGGGCCGGACACCCAGAGTCAGGGGAAAATCCAATATATATCTGGTGATATCTCGGGTGCTATTAGAGATAGCGCAATAAACCAATGTGAATTATCTGCAGGAGGCCCTGGCGCATGAATCTGGGAAGCGGGAACGACCTCGGACCACCAGGGGCCGAGAAAACCACCGTCTCATGGGGCCGGACACTCAGAGTCAGGGGAAAATCCAATATATATCTGGTGATATCTCTGGTGCTATTAGAGATAGCGCAATAAACGAAAGTGAATTATCTGCAGGAGGCCCTGGCGCATGAATCTGTGCAGCGGGAACGACCTCGGACCACCAGGAGCCGAGAAACCCACCGTCTCATGGGGCCGGACACTCAGGGTCAGGGAAAAATCCAATATATATCTGGTGATATCTCGGGTGCTATTAGAGATAGCGCAATAAACCAAAGTGAGTTATCTGCAGGAGGCCCTGGCGCCTGAATCTGTGCAGCGGGAACGACCTCGGACCACCAGGGTCCGAAAAAACCACAGTCTCATGGGGCCGGACACTCAGGGTCAGGGGAAAATCCAATATATATCTGGTGATATCTCGGGCTTTATTAGAGATAGCGCAATAAATCAAAGTGCATTGTCTGTAGGAGGCCCTGGCGCGTGAATCTGTGCAGCGGGAACGACCTCGGACCACCAGGGGCCGAGAAAACCAGCGTCCCGAGGGGCCGGACACTTAGGGTCAGTGAAAAATCCAATATATATCTGGTGATATCTCGGGTGCTATTACAGATAGCGCAATAAATCAAAGTGAATTATCTGCAGGAGGCCCTGGCGCATGAATCTGTGCAACGGGAACGACCTCGGACCACCAGGGGCCGAAAAAACCACAGTCTCATGGGGCCGGACACTCAGGGTCAGGGAAAAATCCAATCTATATCTGGTGATATCTTGGGTGCTGTTAGAGATAGCGCAATAAACCAAAGTGAATTATCTGCAGGAGGCCCTGGCGCATGAATCTGTGCAGCGGGAACGACCTCGGACCCGTAGGGGCCGAGAAAATCACCGTCCCATGGGGCCGGACAGTCAGGGTCAGGGAAAAATCCTATATATATCTGGTGATATCTTGGGTGCTATTAGAGATAGCGCAATAAATCAAAGTGCATTGTCTGTAGGAGGCCCTGGCGCATGAATCTATGCAGCGGGAACGGCCTCGGACCACCAGGGGCCGAGAAAACCACAGTCCCATGGGGCCGGACACTCAGGGTGAGGGGAAAATCCAATATATATCTGGTGATATCTTGGGTGCTGTTAGAGATAGCGCAATAAATCAAAGTGCATTGTCTGTAGGAGGCCCTGGCGCATGAATCTGGGCAGCGGGAACGACCTCGGACCACCAGGGGCCGAGAAGACCACCGTCTCATGGGGCCGGACACTCAGGGTCAGTGGAAAATCCAATATATATCTGGTGATATCTCGGGTGCTATTAGAGATAGCGCAATAAGCCAAAGGGAATTATCTGCAGGAGGCCCTGGCGCATGCATCTGTGCAGCGGGAACGACCTAGGACCACCAGGGGCCGAGAAAACCACCGTCTCATGGGGCCGGACACTCAGGGTAAGGGAAAAATCCAATATATATCCGGTGATATCTCGGGTGCTATTAGAGATAGCGCAATAACCGAAAGTGAATTATCTGCAGGAGGCCCTGGCGCATGCATCTGTGCAGCGGGAACGACCTCGGACCGCCAGGGGCCGAGAAAACGACCGTCTCATGGGGCCGGACACTCAGGGTAAGGGAAAAATCCAATATATATCTGGTGATATCTCGGGTGCTATTATAGATAGCGCAATAAATCAAAGTGAGTTATCTGTAGGAGGCCCTGGCGCATGAATCTGTGCAGCGGGAACGACCTCGGACCACCAGGGGCCGAGAAAACCAGCGTCCCGAGGGGCCGGACACTTACGGTCAGTGAAAAATCCAATATATATCTGGTGATATCTCGGGTGCTATTACAGATAGCGCAATAAATCAAAGCGAATTATCTGCAGGAGGCCCTGGCGCATGAATCTGTGCAACGGGAACGACCTCGGACCACCAGGGGCCGAAAAAACCACAGTCTCATGGGGCCGGACACTCAGGGTCAGGGAAAAATCCAATATATATCTGGTGATATCTTGGGTGCTGTTAGAGATAGCGCAATAAATCAAAGTGCATTGTCTGTAGGAGGCCCTGGCGCATGAATCTGTGCAGCGGGAACGACCTCGGACCACCAGGGGCCGAGAAAACCACAGTCCCATGGGGCCGGACACTCAGGGTGAGGGGAAAATCCAATATATATCTGGTGATATCTCGGGTGCTATTAGAGATAGCGCAATAAACCAAACTGAATTATCTGCAGGAGGCCCTGGCGCATGAATCTGTGCAACGGGAACGACCTCGGACCACCAGGAGCCGAGAAAACCACAGTCTCATGGGGCCGGACACTCAGCGTCAGGGCAAAATCCAATATATATCTGGTGATATCTCGGGTGCTATTAGAGATAGCGCAATAAACCAAAGTGAGTTACCTGCAGGAGGCCCTGGCGCATGAATGTGTGCAGCGGGAACGACCTCGGACCACCAGGGGCCTAGAAGACCACCGTCTCATGGGGCCGGACACTCAGGGTCAGTGGAAAATCCAATATATATCTGGTGATATCTCGGGTGCTATTAGAGAAAGCGCAATAAGCCAAAGGGAATTATCTGCAGGAGGCCCTGGCGCATGCATCTGTGCAGCGGGAACGACCTAGGACCACCAGGGGCCGAGAAAACCACCGTCTCATGGGGCCGGACACTCAGGGTAAGGGAAAAATCCAATATATATCCGGTGATATCTCGGGTGCTATTAGAGATAGCGCAATAACCGAAAGTGAATTATCTGCAGGAGGCCCTGGCGCATGAATCTGTGCAGCGGGAACGACTTCGGTCCACCAGGGGCCGAGAAAACCACCGTCTCATGGGGCTGGCCACTCAGGGTGAGGGAAATATCCAATATATATCTGGTGATATCTCGGGTGCTATTACAGATAGCGCAATAAATCAAAGTGCATTGTCTGTAGGAGGCCCTGGCGCATGAATCTGTGCAGCGGGAACGACCTCGGACCGCTAGGGGCGGAGAAAACCACTGTCTCATGGGGCCGGACACTCAGGGTCAGGGGAAAATTCAATATATATCTGGTGATATCTCGGATGCTACTAGAGATAGCGCAAGAAACCAAGTGAGTTATCTGCAGGAGGCCCTGGCGCCTGAATCTGTGCAGCGGGAACGACCTCGGACCACCAGGGGCCGAAAAAACCACAGTCACATGGGGCCGGACACTCAGGGTCAGGGGAAAATCCAATATATATCTGGTGATATCTCGGGTGCTATTAGTGATACCGCAATAAACCAAAGTGATTTGTCTGCAAGAGGCCCTGGTGCATGAATCTGTGCAGCGGGAACGACCTCGGATCACCAGGGGCCGAGAAAACCACCATCACATGGGGCCGGCCACTCAGGGTCAGGGGAAAATCCAATATATATCTGGTGATATCTCGGGTGCTATTAGTGATAGCGCAATAAACCAAAGTGAATTATCTGCAGGAGGCCCTGACGCATGAATCTGTGCAGCGGGAACGACCTCGGACCACCAGGGGCCGAGAAAACCACAGTCTCATGGGGCCGGACACTCAGGGTCAGGGGAAAATCCAATATATATCTGGTGATATCTCGGGTGCTATTACAGATAGCGCAATAAATCAATCGCATTGTCTGTAGGAGGCCCTGGCGCATGAATCTGGGCAGCGGGAACGACCTCGGACCACCAGGGGCCGAGAAAACTACAGTCTCATGCGGCCGGACACTCAGGGTCTGGGGAAAATCCAATATATATCTGGTGATATCTCGGGTCCTATTACAGATAGGGAAATAAATCAAAGTCAATTATCTGCAGGAGGCCCAGGCGCATGAATCTGTGTAGCGGGAACGACCTCGGTCCACGAGGGGCCGAGAAAACCACCGTCTGATGGGGCTGGACACTCAGGGTGAGGGAAATATAAAATATATATCTGGTGATATCTCGGGTGCTATTACAGATAGCGCAATAAATCAAAGTGCATTGTCTGTAGGAGGCCCTGGCGCATGAATCTGTGAAGCGGGAACGACCTCGGACCACCAGGGGCCGTGAAAACCACCGTCTCATGGGGCCGGACTCTCTGGGTCAGGGAAAAATCCAATATATATTTGGTGATATCTCGGGTGCTATTACAGATAGCGCAATAAATCAAAGTGCATTGTCTGTAGGAGGCCCTGGCGCATGAATCTGTGCAGCGGGAACGACCTCGGACCACCAGGGGCCGAGAAAACTACAGTCTCATGCGGCCGGACACTCAGGGTCTGGGGAAAATCCAATATATATCTGGTGATATCTCGGGTCCTATTACAGATAGGGAAATAAATCAAAGTGAATTATCTGCAGGAGGCCCTGGCGCCTGAATCTGTGCAGCGGGAACGACCTCGGACCACCAGGGGCCGAGAAAATCACCGTCTCATGGGGCCGGACTCTCATGGTCAGGGAAAAATCCAATATATATCTGGTGATATCTCGGGGGCTATTAGAGATAGCGCAATAAACCAAAGTGAGTTATCTGTAGGAGGCCCTGGCGCATGAATCTGTGCAGCGGGAACGACCTCGGACCACCAGGGGCCGAGAAAACCAGCGTCCCGAGGGGCCGGACACTTAGGGTCAGTGAAAAATCCAATATATATCTGGTGATATCTCGGGTGCTATTACAGATAGCGCAATAAATCAAAGTGAATTATCTGCAGGAGGCCCTGGCGCATGAATCTGTGCAACGGGAACGACCTCGGACCACCAGGGGCCGAAAAAACCACAGTCTCATGGGGCCGGACACTCAGGGTCAGGGAAAAATCCAATCTATATCTGGTGATATCTTGGGTGCTGTTAGAGATAGCGCAATAAACCAAAGTGAATTATCTGCAGGAGGCCCTGGCGCATGAATCTGTGCAGCGGGAACGACCTCGGACCCGTAGGGGCCGAGAAAATCACCGTCTCATGGGGCCGGACAGTCAGGGTCAGGGAAAAATCCTATATATATCTGGTGATATCTTGGGTGCTATTAGAGATAGCGCAATAAATCAAAGTGCATTGTCTGTAGGAGGCCCTGGCGCATGAATCTGTGCAGCGGGAACGGCCTCGGACCACCAGGGGCCGAGAAAACCACAGTCCCATGGGGCCGGACACTCAGGGTGAGGGGAAAATCCAATATATATCTGGTGATATCTTGGGTGCTGTTAGAGATAGCGCAATAAATCAAAGTGCATTGTCTGTAGGAGGCCCTGGCGCATGAATCTGGGCAGCGGGAACGACCTCGGACCACCAGGGGCCGAGAAGACCACCGTCTCATGGGGCCGGACACTCAGGGTCAGTGGAAAATCCAATATATATCTGGTGATATCTCGGGTGCTATTAGAGATAGCGCAATAAGCCAAAGGGAATTATCTGCAGGAGGCCCTGGCGCATGCATCTGTGCAGCGGGAACGACCTAGGACCACCAGGGGCCGATAAAACCACCGTCTCATGGGGCCGGACACTCAGGGTAAGGGAAAAATCCAATATATATCCGGTGATATCTCGGGTGCTATTAGAGATAGCGCAATAACCGAAAGTGAATTATCTGCAGGAGGCCCTGGCGCATGCATCTGTGCAGCGGGAACGACCTCGGACCGCCAGGGGCCGAGAAAACCACCGTCTCATGGGGCCGGACACTCAGGGTAAGGGAAAAATCCAATATATATCTGGTGATATCTCGGGTGCTATTATAGATAGCGCAATAAATCAAAGTGAGTTATCTGTAGGAGGCCCTGGCGCATGAATCTGTGCAGCGGGAACGACCTCGGTCCACCAGGGGCCGAGAAAACCAGCGTCCCGAGGGGCCGGACACTTAGGGTCAGTGAAAAATCCAATATATATCTGGTGATATCTCGGGTGCTATTACAGATAGCGCAATAAATCAAAGTGAATTATCTGCAGGAGGCCCTGGCGCATGAATCTGTGCAACGGGAACGACCTCGGACCACCAGGGGCCGAAAAAACCACAGTCTCATGGGGCCGGACACTCAGGGTCAGGGAAAAATCCAATATATATCTGGTGATATCTTGGGTGCTGTTAGAGATAGCGCAATAAATCAAAGTGCATTGTCTGTAGGAGGCCCTGGCGCATGAATCTGTGCAGCGGGAACGACCTCGGACCACCAGGGGCCGAGAAAACCACAGTCCCATGGGGCCGGACACTCAGGGTGAGGGGAAAATCCAATATATATCTGGTGATATCTCGGGTGCTATTAGAGATAGCGCAATAAACCAAACTGAATTATCTGCAGGAGGCCCTGGCGCATGAATCTGTGCAACGGGAACGACCTCGGACCACCAGGAGCCGAGAAAACCACAGTCTCATGGGGCCGGACACTCAGCGTCAGGGCAAAATCCAATATATATCTGGTGATATCTCGGGTGCTATTAGAGATAGCGCAATAAACCAAAGTGAATTATCTGCAGGAGGCCCTGGCGCATGAATGTGTGCAGCGGGAACGACCTCGGACCACCAGGGGCCGAGAAAACCGCAGTCTCATGGGGCCGGACACTCAGGGTGAGGGAAATATCCAATATATATCTTGTGATGTCTCGGGTGCTATTACAGATAGCGCAATAAATCAAAGTGCATTGTCAGTAGGAGGCCGTGGCGCATTAATCTGGGCAGCGGGAACGACCTCGGACCACCAGGGGCCTAGAAGACCACCGTCTCATGGGGCCGGACACTCAGGGTCAGTGGAAAATCCAATATATATCTGGTGATATCTCGGGTGCTATTAGAGAAAGCGCAATAAGCCAAAGGGAATTATCTGCAGGGGGCCCTGGCGCATGCATCTGTGCAGCGGGAACGACCTAGGACCACCAGGGGCCGAGAAAACCACCATCTCATGGGGCCGGACACTCAGGGTCAGGGGAAAATCCAATATATATCTGGTGATATCTCGGGTGCTATTAGTGATAGCGCAATAAACCAAAGTGAATTATCTGCAAGAGGCCCTGACGCATGAATCTGTGCAGCGGGAACGACCTCGGACCACCAGGGGCCGAGAAAACCACAGTCTCATGGGGCCGGACACTCAGGGTCAGGGGAAAATCCAATATATATCTGGTGATATCTCGGGTGCTATTACAGATAGCGCAATAAATCAATCGCATTGTCTGTAGGAGGCCCTGGCGCATGAATCTGTGCAGCGGGAACGACCTCGGACCACCAGGGGCCGAGAAAACCACAGTCTCATGGGGCCGCACACTCAGGGTCAGGGGAAAATCCAATATATATCTGGTGATATCTCGGGTGCTATTAGAGATAGCGCAATAAACCAAAGTGAATTATCTGCAGGAGGCCCTGGCGCATGAATCTGTGCAACGGGAACGACCTCGGTCCACCAGGGGCCGAGAAAACCACAGTCTCATGGGGCTGGACACTCAGGGTGAGGGAAATATCCAATATATATCTGGTGATATCTCGGGTGCTATTACAGATAGCGCAATAAATCAAAGTGCATTGTCAGTAGGAGGCCGTGGCGCATGAATCTGGGCAGCGGGAACGACCTCGGACCACCAGGGGCCGAGAAGACCACCGCCTCATGGGGCCGGCCACTCAGGGTCAGGGGAAAATCCAATATATATCTGGTGATATCTCGGGTGCTATTAGAGATAGCGCAATAAGCCAAAGGGAATTATCTGCAGGAGGCCCTGGCGCATGAATCTGGGCAGCGGGAACGACCTCGGACCACCAGGGGCCGAGAAAACTACAGTCTCATGCGGCCGGACACTCAGGGTCTGCGGAAAATCCAATATATATCTGGTGATATCTCGGTTCCTATTACAGATAGCGAAATAAATCAAAGTGCATTGTCTGTAGGAGGCCCTGGCGCATGAATCTGTGCAGCGGGAACGACCTCGGACCGCTAGGGGCGGAGAAAACCACCGTCTCATGGGGCCGGACACTCAGGGTCAGGGGAAAATTCAATATATATCTGGTGATATCTCGGATGCTACTAGAGATAGCGCAAGAAACCAAGTGAGTTATCTGCAGGAGGCCCTGGCGCCTGAATCTGTGCAGCGGGAACGACCTCGGACCACCAGGGGCCGAAAAAACCACAGTCACATGGGGCCGGACACTCAGGGTCAGGGGAAAATCCAATATATATCTGGTGATATCTCGGGTGCTATTAGTGATACCGCAATAAACCAAAGTGATTTGTCTGCAAGAGGCCCTGGTGCATGAATCTGTGCAGCGGGAACGACCTCGGATCACCAGGGGCCGAGAAAACCACCATCTCATGGGGCCGGACACTCAGGGTCAGGGGAAAATCCAATATATATCTGGTGATATCTCGGGTGCTATTAGTGATAGCGCAATAAATCAAAGTGAATTATCTGCAGGAGGCCCAGGCGCATGAATCTGTGCAGCGGGAACGACCTCGGACCACCAGGGGCCGAGAAAACCACAGTCTCATGGGGCCGGACACTCAGGGTAAGGGAAAAATCCAATATATATCTGGTGATATCTCGGGTGCTATTAGAGATAGCGCAATAACCGAAAGTGAATTATCTGCAGGAGGCCCTGGCGCATGAATCTGTGCAGCGGGAACGACCTCGGACCACCAGGGGCCGAGAAAACCACCGTCTCATGGGGCCGGACACTCAGGGTCAGGGAAAAATCCGATATATATCTGGTGATATCTCGGGTGCTATTAGAGATAGCGCAATAAACCAAAGTGAATTATCTGCAGGAGGCCCTGGCGCATGAATCTGTGCAACGGGAACGACCTCGGACCACCAGGGGCCGAGAAAACCACAGTCTCATGGGGCCGGACACTCTGGGTCAGGGAAAAATCCAATATATATGTGGTGATATCTCGGGTGCTATTACAGATAGCGCAATAAATCAAAGTGCATTGTCTGTAGGAGGCCCTGGCGCATGAATTTGTGCAGCGGGAACGACCTCGGACCACCAGGGGCCGAGAAAACTACAGTCTCATGCGGCCGGACACTCAGGGTCTGCGGAAAATCCAATATATATCTGGTGATATCTCGGTTCCTATTACAGATAGCGAAATAAATCAAAGTGCATTGTCTGTAGGAGGCCCTGGCGCATGAATCTGTGCAGCGGGAAAGACCTCGGACCGCTAGGGGCGGAGAAAACCACCGTCTCATGGGGCCGGACACTCAGGGTCAGGGGAAAATTCAATATATATCTGGTGATATCTCGGATGCTACTAGAGATAGCGCAAGAAACCAAGTGAGTTATCTGCAGGAGGCCCTGGCGCCTGAATCTGTGCAGCGGGAACGACCTCGGACCACCAGGGGCCGAAAAAACCACAGTCACATGGGGCCGGACACTCAGGGTCAGGGGAAAATCCAATATATATCTGGTGATATCTCGGGTGCTATTAGTGATACCGCAATAAACCAAAGTGATTTGTCTGCAAGAGGCCCTGGTGCATGAATCTGTGCAACGGGAACGACCTCGGATCACCAGGGGCCGAGAAAACCACCATCTCATGGGGCCGGACACTCAGGGTCAGGGGAAAATCCAATATATATCTGGTGATATCTCGGGTGCTATTAGTGATAGCGCAATAAACCAAAGTGAATTATCTGCAGGAGGCCCTGACGCATGAATCTGTGCAGCGGGAACGACCTCGGACCACCAGGGGCCGAGAAAACCACAGTCTCATGGGGCCGGACACTCAGGGTCAGGGGAAAATCCAATATATATCTGGTGATATCTCGGGTGCTATTACAGATAGCGCAATAAATCAATCGCATTGTCTGTAGGAGGCCCTGGCGCATGAATCTGTGCAGCGGGAACGACTTCGGACCACCAGGGGCCGAGAAAACCACAGTCTCATGGGGCCGGACACTCAGGGTCAGGGGAAAATCCAATATATATCTGGTGATATCTCGGGTGCTATTAGAGATAGCGCAATAAACCAAAGTGAATTATCTGCAGGAGGCCCTGGCGCATGAATCTGTGCAACGGGAACGACCTCGGACCACCAGGGGCCGAGAAAACCACAGTCTCATGGGGCTGGACACTCAGGGTGAGGGAAATATCCAATATATATCTGGTGATATCTCGGGTGCTATTACAGATAGCGCAATAAATCAAAGTGCATTGTCAGTAGGAGGCCGTGGCGCATGAATCTGGGCAGCGGGAACGACCTCGGACCACCAGGGGCCGAGAAGACCACCGTCTCATGGGGCCGGCCACTCAGGGTCAGGGGAAAATCCAATATATATCTGGTGATATCTCGGGTCCTATTACAGATAGGGAAATAAATCAAAGTGAATTATCTGCAGGAGGCCCAGGCGCATGAATCTGTGTAGCGGGAACGACCTCGGTCCACGAGGGGCCGAGAAAACCACCGTCTGATGGGGCTGGACACTCAGGGTGAGGGAAATATAAAATATATATCTGGTGATATCTCGGGTGCTATTACAGATAGCGCAATAAATCAAAGTGCATTGTCTGTAGGAGGCCCTGGCGCATGAATCTGTGCAGCGGGAACGACCTCGGACCACCAGGGGCCGAGAAAACTACAGTCTCATGCGGCCGGACACTCAGGGTCTGGGGAAAATCCAATATATATCTGGTGATATCTCGGGTCCTATTACAGATAGGGAAATAAATCAAAGTGAATTATCTGCAGGAGGCCCTGGCGCCTGAATCTGTGCTGCGGGAACGACCTCGGACCACCAGGGGCCGAGAAAATCACCGTCTCATGGGGCCGGACTCTCATGGTCAGGGAAAAATCCAATATATATCTGGTGATATCTCGGGTGCTATTACAGATAGCGCAATAAACCAAAGTGAATGATCTGCAGGAGGCCCTGGCGCATGAATCTGTGCAACGGGAACGACCTCGGACCACCAGGAGCCGAGAAAACCACAGTCTCATGGGGCCGGACACTCAGGGTCAGGGCAAAATCCAATATATATCTGGTGATATCTCGGGTGCTATTAGAGATAGCGCAATAAACCAAAGTGAATTATCTGCAGGAGGCCCCGGCGCATGAATCTGTGCAGCGGGAACGACCTCGGTCCACCAGGGGCCGAGAAAACCACCGTCTCATGGGGCTGGACACTCAGTGTGAGGGAAATATCCAATATATATCTGGTGATATCTCGGGTGCTATTACAGATAGCGCAATAAATCAAAGTGCATTGTCAGTAGGAGGCCGTGGCGCATGAATCTGGGCAGCGGGAACGACCTCGGACCACCAGGGGCCGAGAAGACCACCGTCTCATGGGGCCGGCCACTCAGGGTCAGGGGAAAATCCAATATATATCTGGTGATATCTCGGGTGCTATTAGAGATAGCGCAATAAGCCAAAGGGAATTATCTGCAGGACGTCCTGGCGCATGCATCTGTGCAGCGGGAACGACCTAGGACCACCAGGGGCCGAGAAAACCACCGTCTCATGGGGCCGGACACTCAGGGTAAGGGAAAAATCCAATATATATCTGGTGATATCTCGGGTGCTATTAGAGATAGCGCAATAAATCAAAGTGCATTGTCTGTAGGAGGCCCTGGCGCATGAATCTGGCCAGCGGGAACGACCACGGACCACCAGGGGCCGAGAAGACCACCGTCTCATGGGGCCGGACACTCAGGGTCAGTGGAAAATCCAATATATATCTGGTGATATCTCGGGTGCTATTAGAGATAGCGCAATAAGCCAAAGGGAATTATCTGCAGGAGGCCCTGGCGCATGCATCTGTGCAGCGGGAACGACCTAGGACCACCAGGGGCCGAGAAAACCACCGTCTCATGGGGCCGGACACTCAGGGTAAGGGAAAAATCCAATATATATCCGGTGATATCTCGAGTGCTATTAGAGATAGCGCAATAACCGAAAGTGAATTATCTGCAGGAGGCCCTGGCGCATGAATCTGTGCAACGGGAACGACCTCGGACCACCAGGGGCCGAGAAAACCACAGTCTCATGGGGCCGGACACTCTGGGTCAGGGAAAAATCCAATATATATCTGGTGATATCTCGGGTGCTATTAGTGATAGCGCAATAAACCAAAGTGAATTATCTGCAGGTGGCCCTGACGCATGAATCTGTGCAGCGGGAACGACCTCGGACCACCAGGGGCCGAGAAAACCACAGTCTCATGGGGCCGGGCACTCAGGGTCAGGGGAAAATCCAATATATATCTGGTGATATCTCGGGTGCTATTACAGATAGCGCAATAAATCAATCGCATTGTCTGTAGGATGCCCTGGCGCATGAATCTGTGCAGCGGGAACGACCTCGGACCACCAGGGGCCGAGAAAACCACCGTTCATGGGGCCGGACACTCAGGGTCAGGGGAAAATCCAATATATATCTGGTGATATTTCGGGTGCTATTAGAGATAGCGCAATAAACGAAAGTGAATTATCTGCAGGAGGCACTGGCGCATGAATCAGTGCAGCGGGAACGACCTCGGACCACCAGGGGCCGAGAAAACCACCGTTTCATGGGGCCGGACACCCAGAGTCAGGGGAAATTCCAATATATATCTGGTGATATCTCGGGTGCTATTAGAGATAGCGCAATAAGCCAAAGGCAATTATCTGCAGGAGGCCCTGGCGCATGCATCTGTGCAGCGGGAACGACTTAGGACCACCAGGGGCCGAGAAAACCACCGTCTCATGGGGCCGGACACTCAGGGTAAGGGAAAAATCCAATATATATCTGGTGATATCTCGGGTGCTATTAGAGATAGCGCAATAAACGAAACTGAATTATCTGCAGGAGGCCCTGGCGCATGAATCTGGGCAGCGGGAACGACCTCGGACCACCAGGGGCCGAGAAGACCACCGTCTCATGGGGCCGGACACTCAGGGTCAGTGGAAAATCCAATATATATCTGGTGATATCTCGGGTGCTATTAGAGATAGCGCAATAAGCCAAAGGGAATTATCTGCAGGAGGCCCTGGCGCATGCATCTGTGCAGCGGGAACGACCTAGGACCACCAGGGGCCGAGAAAACCACCGTCTCATGGGGCCGGACACTCAGGGTAAGGGAAAAATCCAATACATATCCGGTGATATCTCGAGTGCTATTAGAGATAGCGCAATAACCGAAAGTGAATTATCTGCAGGAGGCCCTGGCGCATGAATCTGTGCAACGGGAACGACCTCGGACCACCAGGGGCCGAGAAAACTACAGTCTCATGGGGCCGGACACTCTGGGTCAGGGAAAAATCCAATATATATCTGGTGATATCTCGGGTGCTATTAGTGATAGCGCAATAAACCAAAGTGAATTATCTGCAGGTGGCCCTGACGCATGAATCTGTGCAGCGGGAACGACCTCGGACCACCAGGGGCCGAGAAAACCACAGTCTCATGGGGCCGGGCACTCAGGGTCAGGGGAAAATCCAATATATATCTGGTGATATCTCGGGTGCTATTACAGATAGCGCAATAAATCAATCGCATTGTCTGTAGGATGCCCTGGCGCATGAATCTGTGCAGCAGGAACGACCTCGGACCACCAGGGGCCGAGAAAACCACCGTTCATGGGGCCGGACACTCAGGGTCAGGGGAAAATCCAATATATATCTGGTGATATTTCGGGTGCTATTAGAGATAGCGCAATAAACGAAAGTGAATTATCTGCAGGAGGCACTGGCGCATGAATCAGTGCAGCGGGAACGACCTCGGACCACCAGGGGCCGAGAAAACCACCGTTTCATGGGGCCGGACACCCAGAGTCAGGGGAAATTCCAATATATATCTGGTGATATCTCGGGTGCTATTAGAGATAGCGCAATAAGCCAAAGGGAATTATCTGCAGGAGGCCCTGGCGCATGCATCTGTGCAGCGGGAACGACCTAGGACCACCAGGGGCCGAGAAAACCACCGTCTCATGGGGCCGGACACTCAGGGTAAGGGAAAAATCCAATATATATCCGGTGATATCTCGAGTGCTATTAGAGATAGCGCAATAACCGAAAGTGAATTATCTGCAGGAGGCCCTGGCGCATGAATCTGTGCAACGGGAACGACCTCGGACCACCAGGGGCCGAGAAAACCACAGTCTCATGGGGCCGGACACTCTGGGTCAGGGAAAAATCCAATATATATCTGGTGATATCTCGGGTGCTATTACAGATAGCGCAATAAATCAATCGCATTGTCTGTAGGAGGCCCTGGCGCATGAATCTGTGCAGCGGGAACGACCTCGGACCACCAGGGGACGAGAAAACCACCGTTCATGGGGCCGGACACTCAGGGTCAGGGGAAAATCCAATATATATCTGGTGATATTTCGGGTGCTATTAGAGATAGCGCAATAAACGAAAGTGAATTATCTGCAGGAGGCACTGGCGCATGAATCAGTGCAGCGGGAACGACCTCGGACCACCAGGGGCCGAGAAAACCACCGTTTCATGGGGCCGGACACCCAGAGTCAGGGGAAATTCCAATACATATCTGGTGATATCTCGGGTGCTATTAGAGATAGCGCAATAAACCAAAGTGAATTATCTGCAGGAGGCCCTGGCGCATGAATCTGTGCAGCGGGAACGACCTCGGTCCACCAGGGGCCGAGAAAACCACCGTCTCATGGGGCTGGACACTCAGGGTGAGGGAAATATCCAATATATATCTGGTGATATCTCGGGTGCTATTAGAGATAGCGCAATAAACCAAGTGAGTTATCTGCAGGAGGCCCTGGCGCCTGAATCTGTGCAGCGGGAACGACCTCGGACCACCAGGGTCCGAAAAAACCACAGTCTCATGGGGCCGGGCACTCAGGGTCAGGGGAAAATCCAATATATATCTGGTGATATCTCGGGTCCTATTACAGATAGCGAAATAAATCAAAGTGCATTGTCTGTAGGAGGCCCTGGCGCATGAATCTGTGCAGCGGGATAGACCTCGGACCACCAGGGGCCGAGAAAACCACCGTCTCATGGGGCCGGACACTCAGAGTCAGGGGAAAATCCAATATATATCTGGTGATATCTCGGGTGCTATTACAGATAGCGCAATGAATCAAAGTGCATTGTCTGTAGGAGGCCCTGGCGCATGAATCTGTGCAGCGGGAACGACCTCGGACCACCAGGGGCCGAGAAAACCACCGTCTTATGGGGCCGGACCCTCTGGGTCAGGGAAAAATCCAATATATATGTGGTGATATCTCGGGTGCTATTACAGATAGCGCATTAAACCAAAGTGCATTGTCTGTAGGAGGCCCTGGCGCATGAATCTGTGCAGCGGGAACGACCTCGGACCACCAGGGGCCGAGAAAACTACAGTCTCATGCGGCCGGACACTCAGGGTCTGGGGAAAATGCAATATATATCTGGTGATATCTCGGGTCCTATTACAGATAGCGAAATAAATCAAAGTGCATTGTCTGTAGGAGGCCCTGGCGCATGAATCTGTGCAGCGGGATAGACCTCGGACCACCAGGGGCCGAGAAAACCACCGTCTCATGGGGCCGGACACTCAGGGTCAGGGGAAAATCCAATATATATCTGGTGATATCTCGGGTGCTATTATATATAGCGCAACAAACCAAAGTGAGTTATCTGTAGGAGGCCCTGGCGCATGAATCTGTGCAGCGGGAACGACCTCGGACCTCCAGGGGCCGAGAAAACCACCGTCCCGAGGGGCCGGACACTTAGGGTCAGTGAGAAATCCAATATATATCTGGTGATATCTCGGCTGCTATTACAGATAGCGCAATAAATCAAAGTGCATTGTCTGTAGATGGCACTGGCGCATGAATCTGTGCAGCGGGAACGACCTCGGACCACCAGGGGCGAGACAACCACCGTCTCATGGGGCCGGACACTCAGGGTCAGGGAAAAATCCAATATATATCTGGTGATATCTCGGGTGCTATTACAGATAGCGCAATAAATCATAGTGCATCACTTGTAGGAGGCCCTGGCGCATGAATTTGTGCAGCGGGAACGACCTCGGACGACCAGGGGCCGAGAAAACCACAGTCTCATGGGGCCGGACACTCAGGGTCAGGGGACAATCCAATATATATCTGGTGATATCTCGGGTGCTATTAGAGATAGCGCAATAAACCAAAGTGAATTATCTGCAGGAGGCCCTGCCGCATGAATCGGTGCAACGGGAACGACCTCGGATCACCAGGGGCCGAGAAAACCACCATCTCATGGGGCCGGACACTCAGATTCAGGGGAAAATCCAATATATATCTGGAGATATCTCGGGTGCTATTAGAGATAGCGCAATAAACCAAAGTGAATTGTCTGCAGGAAGCCCAGGCGCATGATTCTGTGCAGCGGGAACGATCTCGGACCACCAGGGGCCGAGAAAACCACCGTCTCATGGGGCCGGACACTCAGGGTCAGGGAAAAATCCAATATATATCTGGTGATATCTCGGGTGCTATTAGAGATAGCGCAATAAACCAAAGTGAATTATCTGCAGGAGGCCCTGGCGCATGAATCTGTGCAACGGGAACGACCTCGGACCACCAGGGGCCGAGAAAACCACAGTCTCATGGGGCCGGACACTCAGGGTCAGGGCAAAATCCAATATATATCTGGTGATATCTCGGGTGCTATTAGAGATAGCGCAATAAGCCAAAGTGAATTATCTGCAGGAGGCCCTGGCGCATGCATCTGTGCAGCGGGAACGACCTCGGACCGCCAGGGGCCGAAAAAACCACCGTCTCATGGGGCCGGACACTCAGGGTAAGGGAAAAATCCAATATATATCTGGTGATATCTCGGGTGCTATTACAGATAGCGCAATAAATCAAAGTGCATTGTCTGTAGGAGGCCCTGGCGCATGAATCTGTGCAGCGGGAACGACCTCGGACCACCAGGGGCCGAGAAAACTACCGTCTCATGGGGCCGGACACTCAGGGTCAGGGCAAAATCCAATATATATCTGGTGATATCTCGGGTGCTATTAGAGATAGCGCAATAGACCAAAGTGTATTATCTGCGGGAGGCCCTGGCGCATGAATGTGTGCAGCGGGAACGACCTCGGACCACCAGGGGCCGAGAAAATCGCAGTCTCATGGGGCCGGACACTCAGGGTCAGGGAAAAATCCAATACATATCTGGTGATATCTCGGGCGCTATTAGAGATAGCGCAATAAACCAAAGTGAATTATCTGCAGGAGGCCCTGGCGCATGAATCTGTGCAGCGGGAACGACCTCGGTCCACCAGGGGCCGAGAAAACCACCGTCTCATGGGGCTGGACACTCAGGGTGAGGGAAATATCCAATATATATCTGGTGATATCTCGGGTGCTATTACAGATAGCGCAATAAATCAAAGTGCATTGTCAGTAGGACGCCCTGGCGCATGCATCTGTGCAGCGGGAACGACCTAGGACAACCAGGGGCCGAGAAAACCACCGTCTCATGGGGCCGGACACTCAGGGTAAGGGAAAAATCCAACATATATCTGGTTATATCTCGGGTGCTATTACAGATAGCGCAATAAATCAAAGTGAATTATCTGCAGGAAGCCCTGGCGCATGATTCTGTGCAGCGGTAACGACCTCGGACCACCAGGGGCCGAGAAAATCACCGTCTCATGGGGCCGGACTGTAAGGGTCAGGGAAAAACCCAATATATATCTGGTGATATCTAGGGTGCTATTAGAGATACCGCAATAAATCAAAGTGCATTGTCTGTAGGAGGCCCTGGCGAATGAATCTGTGCAGCAGGAACGACCTCGGACCACCAGGGGCCGAGAAAATTAGTGATATTCGGAATCCGTCACCCAAGGTCATGTAAAAATGCAGCATATATCTGGTGATATCTCGGGTGCTATTACAGATAGCGCAATAAATCAAAGTGCATTGTCTGTAGGAGGCCCTGGCGCACGTATCTGTGCAGCGGGAACGACCTCGGACCACCAGGGGCCGAGAAAATTAGTGATATTCGGAATCCGTCACCCAAGGTCATGTAAAAATGCAGCATATATCTGGTGATATCTCGGGTGCTATTACAGATTGCGCAATAAATCAAAGTGCATTGTCTGTAGGAGGCCCTGGCGCATGAATCTGTGCAGCGGGAACGACCTCGGATCACCAGGGGCCGAGAAGACCACCGTCTCATGGGGCCGGCCACTCAGGGTCAGGGAAAAATCCAATATATATCTGGTGATATCTCGGGTGCTATTAGAGATAGCGCAATAAGCCAAAGTGAATTATCTGCAGGAGGCCCTGGCGCATGAATCTGTGCAGCGGGAACGACCTCGGATCACCAGGGGCCGAGAAAACCACCATCTCATGGGGCCGGACACTCAGATTCAGGGGAAAATCCAATATATATCTGGAGATATCTCGGGTGCTATTAGAGATAGCGCAATAAACCAAAGTGAATTGTCTGCAGGAAGCCCAGGCGCATGATTCTGTGCAGCGGGAACGATCTCGGACCACCAGGGGCCGAGAAAACCACCGTCTCATGGGGCCGGACACTCAGGGTCAGGGAAAAATCCAATATATATCTGGTGATATCTCGGGTGCTATTAGAGATAGCGCAATAAACCAAAGTGAATTATCTGCAGGAGGCCCTGGCGCATGAATCTGTGCAACGGGAACGACCTCGGACCACCAGGGGCCGAGAAAACCACAGTCTCATGGGGCCGGACACTCAGGGTCAGGGCAAAATCCAATATATATCTGGTGATATCTCGGGTGCTATTAGAGATAGCGCAATAAGCCAAAGTGAATTATCTGCAGGAGGCCCTGGCGCATGCATCTGTGCAGCGGGAACGACCTCGGACCGCCAGGGGCCGAAAAAACCACCGTCTCATGGGGCCGGACACTCAGGGTAAGGGAAAAATCCAATATATATCTGGTGATATCTCGGGTGCTATTACAGATAGCGCAATAAATCAAAGTGCATTGTCTGTAGGAGGCCCTGGCGCATGAATCTGTGCAGCGGGAACGACCTGGGACCACCAGGGGCCGAGAAAACTACCGTCTCATGGGGCCGGACACTCAGGGTCAGGGAAAAATCCAATATATATCTGGTTATATCTCGGGTGCTATTATAGATAGCGCAATAAACCAAAGTGAGTTATCTGTAGGAGGCCCTGGCGCATGAATCTGTGCAGCGGGAACGACCTCGGACCTCCAGGGGCCGAGAAAACCACCGTCCCGAGGGGCCGGACACTTAGGGTCAGTGAGAAATCCAATATATATCTGGTGATATCTCGGCTGCTATTACAGATAGCGCAATAAATCAAAGTGCATTGTCTGTAGAAGGCACTGGCGCATGAATCTGTGCAGCGGGAACGACCTCGGACCACCAGGGGCGAGACAACCACCGTCTCATGGGGCCGGACACTCAGGGTCAGGGAAAAATCCAATATATATCTGGTGATATCTCGGGTGCTATTACAGATAGCGCAATAAATCATAGTGCATCACTTGTAGGAGGCCCTGGCGCATGAATTTGTGCAGCGGGAACGACCTCGGACGACCAGGGGCCGAGGAAACCACAGTCTCATGGGGCCGGACACTCAGGGTCAGGGGACAATCCAATATATATCTGGTGATATCTCGGGTGCTATTAGAGATAGCGCAATAAACCAAAGTGAATTATCTGCAGGAGGCCCTGCCGCATGAATCGGTGCAACGGGAACGACCTCGGATCACCAGGGGCCGAGAAAACCACCATCTCATGGGGCCGGACACTCAGATTCAGGGGAAAATCCAATATATATCTGGTGATTTCTCGGGTGCTATTAGAGATAGCGCAATAAACCAAAGTGCATTGTCTGTAGGAGGCCCTGGCGCATGAATCCGGGCAGCGGGAACGACGCCGGGCCACCAGGGGCCGAGAAAACCACCGACTCACGGGGCCGGACACTCAGGGTCAGGGGAAAATCCAATATATATCTGGTGATATCTCGGGTGCTATTACAGATAGCGCAATAAATCAAAGTGCATTGTCTTTAGTAGGCCCAGGCGAATGAATCTGTGCAGCGGGAACGACCTCGGACCACCAGGGGCCGAGAAAATTAGTGATATTCGGAATCCGTCACCCAAGGTCATGTAAAAATGCAGCATATATCTGGTGATATCTCGGGTGCTATTACAGATTGCGCAATAAATCAAAGTGCATTGTCTGTAGGAGGCCCTGGCGCATGAATCTGTGCAGCGGGAACGACCTCGGATCACCAGGGGCCGAGAAGACCACCGTCTCATGGGGCCGGCCACTCAGGGTCAGGGAAAAATCCAATATATATCTGGTGATATCTCGGGTGCTATTAGAGATAGCGCAATAAGCCAAAGTGAATTATCTGCAGGAGGCCCTGGCGCATGAATCTGTGCAGCGGGAACGACCTCGGATCACCAGGGGCCGAGAAAACCACCATCTCATGGGGCCGGACACTCAGATTCAGGGGAAAATCCAATATATATCTGGAGATATCTCGGGTGCTATTAGAGATAGCGCAATAAACCAAAGTGAATTGTCTGCAGGAAGCCCAGGCGCATGATTCTGTGCAGCGGGAACGATCTCGGACCACCAGGGGCCGAGAAAACCACCGTCTCATGGGGCCGGACACTCAGGGTCAGGGAAAAATCCAATATATATCTGGTGATATCTCGGGTGCTATTAGAGATAGCGCAATAAACCAAAGTGAATTATCTGCAGGAGGCCCTGGCGCATGAATCTGTGCAACGGGAACGACCTCGGACCACCAGGGGCCGAGAAAACCACAGTCTCATGGGGCCGGACACTCAGGGTCAGGGCAAAATCCAATATATATCTGGTGATATCTCGGGTGCTATTAGAGATAGCGCAATAAGCCAAAGTGAATTATCTGCAGGAGGCCCTGGCGCATGCATCTGTGCAGCGGGAACGACCTCGGACCGCCAGGGGCCGAAAAAACCACCGTCTCATGGGGCCGGACACTCAGGGTAAGGGAAAAATCCAATATATATCTGGTGATATCTCGGGTGCTATTACAGATAGCGCAATAAATCAAAGTGCATTGTCTGTAGGAGGCCCTGGCGCATGAATCTGTGCAGCGGGAACGACCTGGGACCACCAGGGGCCGAGAAAACTACCGTCTCATGGGGCCGGACACTCAGGGTCAGGGAAAAATCCAATATATATCTGGTTATATCTCGGGTGCTATTATAGATAGCGCAATAAACCAAAGTGAGTTATCTGTAGGAGGCCCTGGCGCATGAATCTGTGCAGCGGGAACGACCTCGGACCTCCAGGGGCCGAGAAAACCACCGTCCCGAGGGGCCGGACACTTAGGGTCAGTGAGAAATCCAATATATATCTGGTGATATCTCGGCTGCTATTACAGATAGCGCAATAAATCAAAGTGCATTGTCTGTAGAAGGCACTGGCGCATGAATCTGTGCAGCGGGAACGACCTCGGACCACCAGGGGCGAGACAACCACCGTCTCATGGGGCCGGACACTCAGGGTCAGGGAAAAATCCAATATATATCTGGTGATATCTCGGGTGCTATTACAGATAGCGCAATAAATCATAGTGCATCACTTGTAGGAGGCCCTGGCGCATGAATTTGTGCAGCGGGAACGACCTCGGACGACCAGGGGCCGAGGAAACCACAGTCTCATGGGGCCGGACACTCAGGGTCAGGGGACAATCCAATATATATCTGGTGATATCTCGGGTGCTATTAGAGATAGCGCAATAAACCAAAGTGAATTATCTGCAGGAGGCCCTGCCGCATGAATCGGTGCAACGGGAACGACCTCGGATCACCAGGGGCCGAGAAAACCACCATCTCATGGGGCCGGACACTCAGATTCAGGGGAAAATCCAATATATATCTGGTGATTTCTCGGGTGCTATTAGAGATAGCGCAATAAACCAAAGTGCATTGTCTGTAGGAGGCCCTGGCGCATGAATCCGGGCAGCGGGAACGACGCCGGGCCACCAGGGGCCGAGAAAACCACCGACTCACGGGGCCGGACACTCAGGGTCAGGGGAAAATCCAATATATATCTGGTGATATCTCGGGTGCTATTACAGATAGCGCAATAAATCAAAGTGCATTGTCTTTAGTAGGCCCAGGCGAATGAATCTGGCCAGCAGGAACGACCTCCGACCACCAGAGGCCGAGAAAACCACCGTCTCATGGGGCCGGACACTCAGGGTCAGGGAAAAATCCAATATATATCTGGTGATATCTCGGGTGCTATTAGAGATAGCGCAATAAACCAAAGTGAATTATCTGCAGGAGGCCCTGGCGCATGAATCTGTGCAACGGGATCGACCTCGGACCACCAGGGGCCGAGAAAACCACAGTCTCATGGGGCCGGACACTCAGGGTCAGGGCAAAATCCAATATATATCTGGTGATATCTCGGGTGCTATTAGAGATAGCGCAATAAGCCAAAGTGAATTATCTGCAGGAGGCCCTGGCGCATGCATCTGTGCAGCGGGAACGACCTCGGACCGCCAGGGGCCGAAAAAACCACCGTCTCATGGGGCCGGACACTCAGGGTAAGGGAAAAATCCAATATATATCTGGTGATATCTCGGGTGCTATTACAGATAGCGCAATAAATCAAAGTGCATTGTCTGTAGGAGGCCCTGGCGCATGAATCTGTGCAGCGGGAACGACCTCGGACCACCAGGGGCCGAGAAAACTACCGTCTCATGGGGCCGGACACTCAGGGTCAGGGAAAAATCCAATATATATCTGGTTATATCTCGGGTGCTATTATAGATAGCGCAATAAACCAAAGTGAGTTATCTGTAGGAGGCCCTGGCGCATGAATCTGTGCAGCGGGAACGACCTCGGACCTCCAGGGGCCGAGAAAACCACCGTCCCGAGGGGCCGGACACTTAGGGTCAGTGAGAAATCCAATATATATCTGGTGATATCTCGGCTGCTATTACAGATAGCGCAATAAATCAAAGTGCATTGTCTGTAGAAGGCACTGGGGCATGAATATGTGCAGCGGGAACGACCTCGGACCACCAGGGGCGAGACAACCACCGTCTCATGGGGCCGGACACTCAGGGTCAGGGAAAAATCCAATATATATCTGGTGATATCTCGGGTGCTATTACAGATAGCGCAATAAATCATAGTGCATCACTTGTAGGAGGCCCTGGCGCATGAATTTGTGCAGCGGGAACGACCTCGGACGACCAGGGGCCGAGAAAACCACAGTCTCATGGGGCCGGACACTCAGGGTCAGGGGACAATCCAATATATATCTGGTGATATCTCGGGTGCTATTAGAGATAGCGCAATAAACCAAAGTGAATTATCTGCAGGAGGCCCTGCCGCATGAATCGGTGCAACGGGAACGACCTCGGATCACCAGGGGCCGAGAAAACCACCATCTCATGGGGCCGGACACTCAGATTCAGGGGAAAATCCAATATATATCTGGTGATATCTCGGGTGCTATTAGAGATAGCGCAATAAACCAAAGTGCATTGTCTGCAGGAAGCCCTGGCGCATGATTTTGTGCAGCGGGAACGACCTCGGACCACCAGGGGTCGAGAAAAGCACCGTCTCATCGGGCCGGACTGTAAGGGTCAGGGAAAAACCCAATATATATCTGGTGATATCTAGGGTGCTATTAGAGATACCGCAATAAATCAAAGTGCATTGTCTGTAGGAGGCCCTGGCGAATGAATCTGTGCAGCAGGAACGACCTCAGACCACCAGGGGCCGAGAAAATTAGTGATATTCGGAATCCGTCACCCAAGGTCATGTAAAAATGCAGCATATATCTGGTGATATCTCGGGTGCTATTACAGATAGCGCAATAAATCAAAGTGCATTGTCTGTAGGAGGCCCTGGCGCATGTATCTGTGCAGCGGGAACGACCTCGGACCACCAGGGGCCGAGAAAACCACAGTCTCATGGGGCCGGACACTCAAGGTCAGGGGAAAATCCAATATATATCTGGTGATATCTCGGGTGCTATTAGAGATAGCGCAATAAACCAAAGTCAATTATCTGCAGGAGGCCCTGGCGCATGAATCTGTGCAACGGGAACGACCTCGGACCACCAGGGGCCGAGAAAACCACAGTCTCATGGGGCCGGACACTGAGGGTCAGGGGAAAATCCAATATATATCTGGTGATATCTCGGGTGCTATTAGAGATACCGCAATAAATCAAAGTGCATTGTCTGTAGGAGGCCCTGGCGACTGAATCTGTGCAGCAGGAACGACCTCGGACCACCAGGGGCCGAGAAAATTAGTGATATTCGGAATCCGTCACCCATGGTCATGTAAAAATGCAGCATATATCTGGTGATATCTCGGGTGCTATTACAGATAGCGCAATAAATCAAAGTGCATTGTCTGTAGGAGGCCCTGGCGCATGTATCTGTGCAGCGGGAACGACCTCGGACCACCAGGGGCGGAGAAAATTAGTGATATTCGGAATCCGTCACCCAAGGTCATGTAAAAATGCAGCATATATCTGGTGATATCTCGGGTGCTATTACAGATAGCGCAATAAATCAAAGTGCATTGTCTGTAGGAGGCCCTGGCGCATGAATCTGTGCAGCGGGAACGACCTCGGACCACCAGGGGCCGAGAAAACCACAGTCTCATGGGGCCGGACACTCAGGGTCGGGGGACAATCCAATATATATCTGGTGATATCTCGGGTGCTATTAGAGATAGCGCAATAAACCAAAGTGAATTATCTGCAGGAGGCCCTGCCGCATGAATCGGTGCAACGGGCTCGACCTCGGACCACCAGGCGCCGAGAAAACCACAGTCTCATGGGGCCGGACACTCAGGGTCAGTGAAAATTCCAATATATATCTGGTGATATCTCGGGTGCTATTACAGATAGCGCAATAAATCAAAGTGCATTGTCTGTAGGAGGCCCTGGCGCATGAATCTGTGCAGCGGGAACGACCTCGGACCACCAGGGGCCGAGAAAACTACAGTCTCATGCGGCCGGACACTCAGGGTCTGGGGAAAATCCAATATATATCTGGTGATATCTCGGGTCCTATTACAGATAGCGAAATAAACCAAAGCGAATTATCTGTAGGATGCCCTGGCGCATGAATCTGTGCAGCGGGAACGACCTCGGACCACCAGGGGCCGAGAAAACCACAGTCTCATGGGGCCGGACACTCAGGGTCAGGGGACAATCCAATATATATCTGGTGATATCTCGGGTGCTATTAGTGATAGCGCAATAAACCAAAGTGAATTGTCTGCAGGAGGCCCTGGTGCATGAATCTGTGCAGCGGGAACGACCTCGGATCACCAGGGGCCGAGAAAACCACCATCTCATGGGGCCGGACACTCAGATTCAGGGGAAAATCCAATATATATCTGGTGATATCTCGGGTGCTATTAGAGATAGCGCAATAAACCAAAGTGCATTGTCTGCAGGAAGCCCTGGCGCATGATTCTGTGCAGCGGGAACGACCTCGCACCACCAGGGGCCGAGAAAATCACCGTCTCATCGGGCCGGACTGTAAGGGTCAGGGAAAAACCCAATATATATCTGGTGATATCTAGGGTGCTATTAGAGATACCGCAATAAATCAAAGTGCATTGTCTGTAGGAGGCCCTGGCGCATGTATGTGTGCAGCGGGAACGACCTCGGACCACCAGGGGCCGAGAAAATTAGTGATATTCGGAATCCGTCACCCAAGGTCATGTAAAAATGCAGATTATATCTGGTGATATCTCGGGTGCTATTACAGATAGCGCAATAAATCAAAGTGCATTGTCTGTAGGAGGCCCTGGCGCATGAATCTGTGCAGCGGGAACGACCTCGGACCACCAGGGGCCGAGAAAACTACAGTCTCATGCGGCCGGACACTCAGGGTCTGGGGAAAATCCAATATATATCTGGTGATATCTCGGGTCCTATTACAGATAGCGAAATAAACCAAAGCGAATTATCTGTAGGATGCCCTGGCGCATGAATCTGTGCAGCGGGAACGACCTCGGACCACCAGGGGCCGAGAAAACCACAGTCTCATGGGGCCGGACACTCAGGGTCAGGGGACAATCCAATATATATCTGGTGATATCTCGGGTGCTATTAGTGATAGCGCAATAAACCAAAGTGAATTGTCTGCAAGAGGCCCTGGTGCATGAATCTGTGCAGCGGGAACGACCTCGGATCACCAGGGGCCGAGAAAACCACCATCTCATGGGGCCGGACACTCAGATTCAGGGGAAAATCCAATATATATCTGGTGATATCTCGGGTGCTATTAGAGATAGCGCAATAAACCAAAGTGCATTGTCTGCAGGAAGCCCTGGCGCATGATTCTGTGCAGCGGGAACGACCTCGGACCACCAGGGGCCGAGAAAATCACCGTCTCATCGGGCCGGACTGTAAGGGTCAGGGAAAAACCCAATATATATCTGGTGATATCTAGGGTGCTATTAGAGATACCGCAATAAATCAAAGTGCATTGTCTGTAGGAGGCCCTGGCGCATGTATCTGTGCAGCGGGAACGACCTCGGACCACCAGGGGCCGAGAAAATTAGTGATATTCGGAATCCGTCACCCAAGGTCATGTAAAAATGCAGCTTATATCTGGTGATATCTCGGGTGCTATTACAGATAGCGCAATAAATCAAAGTGCATTGTCTGTAGGAGGCCCTGGCGCATGAATCTGTGCAGCGGGAACGACCTCGGACCACCAGGGGCCGAGAAAACTACAGTCTCATGCGGCCGGACACTCAGGGTCTGGGGAAAATCCAATATATATCTGGTGATATCTCGGGTCCTATTACAGATAGCGAAATAAACCAAAGCGAATTATCTGTAGGATGCCCTGGCGCATGAATCTGTGCAGCGGGAACGACCTCGGATCACCAGGGGCCGAGAAAACCACCATCTCATGGGGCCGGACACTCAGATTCAGGGGAAAATCCAATATATATCTGGTGATTTCTCGGGTGCTATTAGAGATAGCGCAATAAACCAAAGTGCATTGTCTGCAGGAAGCCCTGGCGCATGATTCTGTGCAGCGGGAACGACCTCGGACCACCAGGGGCCGAGAAAATCACCGTCTCATCGGGCCGGACTGTAAGGGTCAGGGAAAAACCCAATATATATCTGGTGATATCTAGGGTGCTATTAGAGATACCGCAATAAATCAAAGTGCATTGTCTGTAGGAGGCCCTGGCGAATGAATCTGTGCAGCAGGAACGACCTCAGACCACCAGGGGCCGAGAAAATTAGTGATATTCGGAATCCGTCACCCAAGGTCATGTAAAAATGCAGCTTATATCTGGTGATATCTCGGGTGCTATTACAGATAGCGCAATAAATCAAAGTGCATTGTCTGTAGGAGGCCCTGGCGCATGAATCTGTGCAGCGCAAACGACCTCGGACCACCAGGGGCCGAGAAAATCACCGTCTCATCGGGCCGGACTGTAAGGGTCAGGGAAAAACCCAATATATATCTGGTGATATCTAGGGTGCTATTAGAGATACCGCAATAAATCAAAGTGCATTGTCTGTAGGAGGCCCTGGCGAATGAATCTGTGCAGCAGGAACGACCTCAGACCACCAGGGGCCGAGAAAATTAGTGATATTTGGAATCCGTCACCCAAGGTCATGTAAAAATGCAGCATATATCTGGTGATATCTCGGGTGCTATTACAGATAGCGCAATAAATCAAAGTGCATTGTCTGTAGGAGGCCCTGGCGCATGTATCTGTGCAGCGGGAACGACCTCGGACCACCAGGGGCCGAGAAAATTAGTGATATTCGGAATCCGTCACCCAAGGTCATGTAAAAATGCAGCATATATCTGGTGATATCTCGGGTGCTATTACAGATAGCGCAATAAACCAACGCGCATTGTCTGTAGGAGGCCATGGCGCATGAATCTGTGCAGCGGGAACGACCTCGGACCACCAGGGGCCGAGAAAACCACAGTCTCATGGGGCCGGACACTCAGGGTCAGGGGAAAATCCAATATATATCTGGTGATATCTCGGGTGCTATTACAGATGGCGCAATAAATCAAAGTGCATTGTCTGTAGGAGGCCCTGGCGCATGATTCTATGCAGCGGGAACGACCTCGGACCACCAGGGGCCGAGAAAATCACCGTCCCATGGGGCCGGACTGTAAGGGTCAGGGAAAAACCCAATATATATCTGGTGATATCTAGGGTGCTATTAGAGATACCGCAATAAATCAAAGTGCATTGTCTGTAGGAGGCCCTGGCGACTGAATCTGTGCAGCAGGAACGACCTCGGACCACCAGGGGCCGAGAAAATTAGTGATATTCGGAATCCGTCACCCATGGTCATGTAAAAATGCAGCATATATCTGGTGATATCTCGGGTGCTATTACAGATAGCGCAATAAATCAAAGTGCATTGTCTGTAGGAGGCCCTGGCGCATGAATCTGTGCAGCGGGAACGACCTCGGACCACCAGGGGCCGAGAAAACCACAGTCTCATGGGGCCGGACACTCAGGGTCGGGGGACAATCCAATATATATCTGGTGATATCTCGGGTGCTATTAGAGATAGCGCAATAAACCAAAGTGAATTATCTGCAGGAGGCCCTGCCGCATGAATCGGTGCAACGGGCACGACCTCGGACCACCAGGCGCCGAGAAAACCACAGTCTCATGGGGCCGGACACTCAGGGTCAGTGAAAAATCCAATATATATCTGGTGATATCTCGGGTGCTATTACAGATAGCGCAATAAATCAAAGTGCATTGTCTGTAGGAGGCCCTGGCACATGATTCTATGCAGCGGGAACGACCTCGGACCACCAGGGGCCGAGAAAATTAGTGATATTCGGAATCCGTCACCCATGGTCATGTAAAAATGCAGCATATATCTGGTGATATCTCGGGTGCTATTACAGATAGCGCAATAAATCAAAGTGCATTGTCTGTAGGAGGCCCTGGCGCATGTATCTGTGCAGCGGGAACGACCTCGGACCACCAGGGGCCGAGAAAATTAGTGATATTCGGAATCCGTCACCCATGGTCATGTAAAAATGCAGCATATATCTGGTGATATCTCGGGTGCTATTACAGATAGCGCAATAAATCAAAGTGCATTGTCTGTAGGATGCCCTGGCGCATGAATCTGTGCAGCGGGAACGACCTCGGTCCACCAGGGGCCGAGAAAACCACCGTCTCATGCGGCTGGACACTCAGGGTGAGGGAAATATCCAATATATATCTGGTGATATCTCGGGTGCTATTACAGATAGCGCAATGAATCAAAGTGCATTGTCTGTAGGAGGCCCTGGCGCATGAATCAGTGCAGCGGGAACGACCTCGGACCACCAGGGGCCGAGAAAACCACCGTCTCATGGGGCCGGACACTCAGGGTCAGTGAAAAATCCAATATATATCTGGTGATATCTCGGGTGCTATTAGAGATAGCGCGATAAACCAAAGTGAATTATCTGCAGGAGGCCCTGGCGCATGAATCTGTGCAACGGGAACGACCTCGGACCACCAGGGGCCGAGAAAACCACAGTCTCATGGGGCCGGACACTCAGGGTCAGGGGAAAATCCAATATATATCTGGTGATATCTCGGGTGCTATTACAGATAGCGCAATAAATCAAAGTGCATTGTCTGTAGGAGGCCCTGGCGCATGATTCTATGCAGCGGGAACGACCTCGGACCACCAGGGGCCGAGAAAATCACCGTCCCATGGGGCCGGACTGTAAGGGTCAGGGAAAAACCCAATATATATCTGGTGATATCTAGGGTGCTATTAGAGATACCGCAATAAATCAAAGTGCATTGTCTGTAGGAGGCCCTGGCGACTGAATCTGTGCAGCAGGAACGACCTCGGACCACCAGGGGCCGAGAAAATTAGTGATATTCGGAATCCGTCACCCATGGTCATGTAAAAATGCAGCATATATCTGGTGATATCTCGGGTGCTATTACAGATAGCGCAATAAATCAAAGTGCATTACTTGTAGGAGGCCCTGGCGCATGAATCTGTGCAGCGGGAACGATCTCGGACGACCAGGGACCGAGAAAACCACAGTCTCATGGGGCCGGACACTCAGGGTCAGGGGAAAATCCAATATATATCTGGTGATATCTCGGGTGCTATTAGAGATAGCGCAATAAACCATAGTGAATTATCTGCAGGAGGCCCTGGCGCATGCATCTGTGCAGCGGGAACGACCTCGGACCGCCAGGGGCCGAGAAAACAACCGTCTCATGGGGCCGGACACTCTGGATCAGTTAAAAATCCAATATATATCTGGTGATGTCTCGGGTGCTATTACAGATAGCGCAATAAATCAAATTGCATTGTCTGTAGGAGGCCCTGGCGCATGAATCTGTGCAGCGGGAACGACCTCGGACCACCAGGGGCCGAGAAAACTACAGTCACATGGCGCCGAACACTCAGTGTCTGGGGAAAATCCAATATATATCTGGTGATATCTCGGGTCCTATTACAGATAGCGCAATAAATCAAAGTGCATTGTCTGTAGAAGGCACTGGCGCATGAATCTGTGCAGCGGGAACGACCTCGGACCACCAGGGGCGAGACAACCACCGTCTCATGGGGCCGGGCACTGAGGGTCAGGGAAAAATCCAATATATATCTGGTGATATCTCGGGTGCTATTACAGATAGCGCAATAAATCAAAGTGCATTACTTGTAGGGGGCCCTGGCGCATGAATCTGTGCAGCGGGAACAATCTCGGACGACCAGGGGCCGAGAATACCACAGTCTCATGGGGCCGGACACTCAGGGTCAGGGGAAAATCCAATATATATCTGGTGATATCTCGGGTGCTATTACAGATAGCGCAATAAATCAAAGTGCATTGTCTGTAGGAGGCCCTGGCCCATGAATCTGTGAAGCGGGAACGACCTCGGACCACCAGGGGCAGAGAAAACCACCGTCTCATGGGGCCGGACACTCTGGGTCAGGGAAAAATCCAATATATATGTGGTGATATCTCGGGTGCTATTACAGATAGGGAAATAAATCAAAGTGAATTATCTGCAGGAGGCCCTGGCGCATGAATCTGTGCAGCGGGAACGACCTCGGTCCACCAGGGGCCGAGAAAACCACCGTCTCATGGGGCTGGACACTCAGGGTGCGGGAAATATCCAATATATATCTGGTGATATCTCGGGTGCTATTACAGATAGCGCAATAAATCAAAGTGCATTGTCTGTAGGAGGCCCTGACGCATGAATCTGTGCAACGGGAACGACCTCGGACCACCAGGGGCCGAGAAAACCACAGTCTCATGGGGCCGGACACTCAGGGTCAGGGGAAAATCCAATATATATCTGGTGATATCTCGGGTGCTATTACAGATAGCGCAATAAATCAATCGCATTGTCTGTAGGAGGCCCTGGCGCATGAATCTGTGCAGCGGGAACGACCTCGGACCACCAGGGGCCGAGAAAACCACCATCTCATGGGGCCGGACACTCAGGGTCAGGGGAAAATCCAATATATATCTGGTGATATCTCGGGTGCTATTACAGATAGCGCAATAAATCAAAGTGCATTGTCTGGAGGAGGCCCTGGCGCATGAATCTGGGAAGCGGGAACGACCTCGGACCACCAGGGGCCGAGAAAACCACCGTCTCATGGGGCCGGACACTCAGAGTCAGGGAAAAATCCAATATATATCTGGTGATATCTCGGCTGCTATTACAGATAGCGCAATAAATCAAAGTGCATTGTCTGTAGAAGGCACTGGCGCATGAATCTGTGCAGCGGGAACGACCTCGGACCACCAGGGGCGAGACAACCACCGTCTCATGGGGCCGGACACTCAGGGTCAGGGAAAAATCCAATATATATCTGGTGATATCTCGGGTGCTATTACAGATAGCGCAATAAATCAAAGTGCGTTGTCTGTAGGAGGCCCTGGCGCATGAATCTGTGCAGCGGGAACGACCTCGGACCACTAGGGGCCGAGAAAACCACAGTCTCATGGGGCCGGACACTCAGGGTCAGGGGAAAATCCAATATATATCTGGTGATATCTCGGGTGCTATTACAGATAGCGCAATAAATCAAAGTGCATTGTCTGTAGGAGGCCCTGGCGCATGAATCTGTGAAGCGGGAACGACCTCGGACCACCAGGGGCAGAGAAAACCACCGTCTCATGGGGCCGGACACTCTGGGTCAGGGAAAAATCCAATATATATGTGGTGATATCTCGGGTGCTATTACAGATAGGGAAATAAATCAAAGTGAATTATCTGCAGGAGGCCCTGGCGCATGAATCTGTGCAGCCGGAACGACCTCGGTCCACCAGGGGCCGAGAAAACCACCGTCTCATGGGGCTGGACACTCAGGGTGAGGGAAATATCCAATATATATTTGGTGATATCTCGGGTGCTATTACAGATAGCGCAATGAATCAAAGTGCATTGTCTGTAGGAGGCCCTGGCGCCTGAATCTGTGCAGCGGGAACGACCTCGGTCCACCAGGGGCCGAGAAAACCACCGTCTCATGGGGCCGGACACTCAGGGTCAGGGAAAAATCCAATATATATGTGGTGATATCTCGGGTGCTATTACAGATAGGGAAATAAATCAAAGTGAATTATCTGCAGGAGGCCCTGGCGCATGAATCTGTGCAGCCGGAACGACCTCGGTCCACCAGGGGCCGAGAAAACCACCGTCTCATGGGGCTGGACACTCAGGGTGAGGGAAATATCCAATATATATTTGGTGATATCTCGGGTGCTATTACAGATAGCGCAATGAATCAAAGTGCATTGTCTGTAGGAGGCCCTGGCGCCTGAATCTGTGCAGCGGGAACGACCTCGGTCCACCAGGGGCCGAGAAAACCACCGTCTCATGGGGCCGGACACTCAGGGTCAGGGAAAAATCCAATATATATCTGGTGATATCTCGGGTGCTATTAGAGATAGCGCAATAAATCAAAGTGCATTGTCTGTAGGAGGCCCTGGCGCATGAATCTGTGCAGCGGGAACGACCTCGGACCACCAGGGGCCGAGAAAACTACCGTCTCATGGGGCCGGACACTCAGGGTCAGGGAAAAATCCAATATATATCTGGTGATATCTCGGCTGCTATTACAGATAGCGCAATAAATCAAAGTGCATTGTCTGTAGAAGGCACTGGCGCATGAATCTGTGCAGCGGGAACGACCTCGGACCACCAGGGGCGAGACAACCACCGTCTCATGGGGCCGGACACTCAGGGTCAGGGAAAAATCCAATATATATCTGGTGATATCTCGGGTGCTATTAGAGATAGCGCAATAAACCAAAGTGAATTATCTGCAGGAGGCCCTGGCGCATGAATCTGTGCAACGGGAACGACCTCGGACCACCAGGAGCCGAGAAAACCACAGTCTCATGGGGCCGGACACTCAGGGTCAGGGCAAAATCCAATATATATCTGGTGATATCGCGGGTGCTATTAGAGATAGCGCAATAAACCAAAGTGAATTATCTGCAGGAGGCCCTGGCGCATGAATGTGTGCAGCGGGAACGACCTCGGACCACCAGGGGCCGAGAAAACCGCAGTCTCATGGGGCCGGACACTCAGGGTCAGGGGAAAATCCAATATATATCTGGTGATATCTCGGGTGCTATTAGAGATAGCGCAATAAACCATAGTGAATTATCTGCAGGAGGCCCTGGCGCATGCATCTGTGCAGCGGGAACGACCTCGGACCGCCAGGGGCCGAGAAAACAACCGTCTCATGGGGCCGGACACTCAGGGTCAGGGGAAAA
The DNA here is from genome assembly GCF_051020985.1 of Nomia melanderi. Taxonomy (NCBI): domain Eukaryota; kingdom Metazoa; phylum Arthropoda; class Insecta; order Hymenoptera; family Halictidae; genus Nomia; species Nomia melanderi. Next base: position 393,202 of record NW_027475147.1, on the reverse strand, counting down.
TCCAATATATATCTGGTGATATCTCGGGTGCTATTAGAGATAGCGCAATAAACCAAAGTGAATTATCTGCAGGAGGCCCTGGCGCATGCATCTGTGCAGCGGGAACGACCCCGGACCACCAGGGGCCGAGAAAACTACAGTCACATGGCGCCGAACACTCAGGGTCTGGGGAAAATCCAATATATATCTGGTGATATCTCGGGTCCTATTACAGATAGCGAAATAAATCAAAGTGAATTATCTGCAGGAGGCCCAGGCGCATGAATCTGTGCAGCGGGAACGACCTCGGTCCACCAGGGGCCGAGAAAACCACCGTCTGATGGGGCTGGACACTCAGGGAGAGGGAAATATCCAATATATATCTGGTGATATCTCGGGTCCTATTACAGATAGCGAAATAAATCAAAGTGAATTATCTGCAGGAGGCCCAGGCGCATGAATCTGTGCAGCGGGAACGACCTCGGTCCACCAGGGGCCGAGAAAACCACAGTCTCATGGGGCCGGACACTCAGGGTCAGGGGAAAATCCAATATATATCTGGTGATATCTCGGGTGCTATTAGAGATAGCGCAATAAACCAAAGTGAATTATCTGCAGGAGGCCCAGGCGCATGAATCTGTGCAGCGGGAACGACCTCGGTCCACCAGGAGCCGAGAAAACCACCGTCTGATGGGGATGGACACTCAGGGTGAGGGAAATATCCAATATATATCTGGTGATATCTCGGGTGCTGTTACCGATAGAGCAATAAATCAAAGTGCATTGTCTGTAGGAGGCCCTGGCGCATGAATCTGTGAAGCGGGAACGACCTCGAACCACCAGGGACAGAGAAAAGCACCGTCTCATGGGGCCGGACAATCTGGGTCAGGGAAAAATCCAATATATATGTGGTGATATCTCGGGTGCTATTACAGATAGCGCAATAAATCAAAGTGCATTGTCTGTAGGAGGCCCTGGCGCATGAATCTGTGCAGCGGGAACGACCTCGGACCACCAGGGGCCGAGAAAACTACAGTCTCATGCGGCCGGACACTCAGGGTCTGGGGAAAATCCAATATATATCTGGTGATATCTCGGGTGCTATTACAGATAGCGCAATAAATCAATCGCATTGTCTGTAGGAGGCCCTGCCGCATGAATCTGTGCAGCGGGAACGACCTCGGACCACCAGGGGCCGAGAAAACCACAGTCTCATGGGGCCGGACACTCAGGGTCAGGGGAAAATCCAATATATATCTGGTGATATCTCGGGTGCTATTAGAGATAGCGCAATAAACCGAAGTGAATTATCTGCAGGAGGCCCTGGCGCATGAATCCGTGCAACGGCAACGACCTCGGACAACCAGGGGCCGAGAAAGTTACAGATATTCGGAATCCGTCACCCAAGGTCATGTAAAAATCCAGCATATATCTGGTGATATCTCGGGTGCTATTAGAGATAGCGCAATAAACCAAAGTGCATTGTCTGTAGGAGGCCCTGGCGCATGAATCCGGGCAGCGGGAACGACGCCGGGCCACCAGGGGCCGAGAAAACCACCGACTCACGGGGCCGGACACTCAGGGTCAGGGGAAAATCCAATATATATCTGGTGATATCTCGGGTGCTATTACAGATAGCGCAATAAATCAAAGTGCATTGTCTGTAGGAGGCCCTTGCGAATGAATCTGTGCCGCAGGAACGACCTCGGACCACCAGTGTCCGAGAAAATTACAGATATTCGGAATCCGTCACCCAAGGTCATGTAAAAATCCAGCAAATATCTGGTGATATCTCGGGTGCTATTAGAGATAGCGCAATAAACCAAAGTGCATTGTCTGTAGGAGGCCCTGGCGCATGAATCTGGGCAGCGGGAACGACCTAGAACCACCAGGGGCCGAGAAAACCACCGACTCACGGGGCCGGACACTCAGGGTCAGGGGAAAATCCAATATATATCTGGTGATATCTCGGGTGCTATTAGAGACAGCGCAATAAACCAAAGTGAATTATCTGCAGGAGGCCCTGGCGCATGCATCTGTGCAGCGGGAACGACCTCGGACCACCAGGGGCCAAGAAAACCACCGTCTCATGGCGCCGGACACTCAGGGTCAGGGACAAATCCAATATATATCTGGTGATATCTCGGGTGCTATTAGAGATAGCGCAATAAACCAAAGTGCATTGTCTGTAGGAGGCCCTTGCGAATGAATCTGTGCCGCAGGAACGACCTCGGACCACCAGTGGCCGAGAAAATTACAGATATTCGGAATCCGTCACCCAAGGTCATGTAAAAATCCAGCAAATATCTGGTGATATCTCGGGTGCTATTAGAGATAGCGCAATAAATCAAAGTGCATTGTCTGTAGGAGGCCCTGGCGCATGAATCTGTGAAGCGGGAACGACCTCGAACCACCAGGGACAGAGAAAACCACCGTCTCATGGGGCCGGACAATCTGGGTCAGGGAAAAATCCAATATATATGTGGTGATATCTCGGGTGCTATTACAGATAGCGCAATAAATCAAAGTGCATTGTCTGTAGGAGGCCCTGGCGCATGAATCTGTGCAGCGGGAACGACCTCGGACCACCAGGGGCCGAGAAAACTACAGTCTCATGCGGCCGGACACTCAGGGTCTGGGGAAAATCCAATATATATCTGGTGATATCTCGGGTGCTATTACAGATAGCGCAATAAATCAATCGCATTGTCTGTAGGAGGCCCTGCCGCATGAATCTGTGCAGCGGGAACGACCTCGGACCACCAGGGGCCGAGAAAACCACCGTCTCATGGGGCCGGACACTCAGGGTCAGGGAAAAATCCAATATATATCTGGTGATATCTCGGGTGCTATTACAGATATCGCAATAAATCAAAGTGCATTGTCTGTAGGATGCCCTGGCGCATGAATCTGTGCAGCGGGAACGACGTCGGACCACCAGGGGCCGAGAAAACTACAGTCACATGGCGCCGAACACTCAGGGTCTGGGGAAAATCCAATATATATCTGGTGATATCTCGGGTCCTATTACAGATAGCGAAATAAATCAAAGTGAATTATCTGCAGGAGGCCCAGGCGCATGAATCTGTGCAGCGGGAACGACCTCGGTCCACCAGGGGCCGAGAAAACCACCGTCTGATGGGGCTGGACACTCAGGGAGAGGGAAATATCCAATATATATCTGGTGATATCTCGGGTGCTATTAGAGATAGCGCAATAAACCAAAGTGAATTATCTGCAGGAGGCCCAGGCGCATGAATCTGTGCAGCGGGAACGACCTCGGTCCACCAGGAGCCGAGAAAACCACCGTCTGATGGGGATGGACACTCAGGGTGAGGGAAATATCCAATATATATCTGGTGATATCTCGGGTGCTGTTACCGATAGAGCAATAAATCAAAGTGCATTGTCTGTAGGAGGCCCTGGCGCATGAATCTGTGAAGCGGGAACGACCTCGAACCACCAGGGACAGAGAAAAGCACCGTCTCATGGGGCCGGACAATCTGGGTCAGGGAAAAATCCAATATATATGTGGTGATATCTCGGGTGCTGTTACCGATAGAGCAATAAATCAAAGTGCATTGTCTGTAGGAGGCCCTGGCGCATGAATCTGTGAAGCGGGAACGACCTCGAACCACCAGGGACAGAGAAAAGCACCGTCTCATGGGGCCGGACAATCTGGGTCAGGGAAAAATCCAATATATATGTGGTGATATCTCGGGTGCTATTACAGATAGCGCAATAAATCAAAGTGCATTGTCTGTAGGAGGCCCTGGCGCATGAATCTGTGCAGCGGGAACGACCTCGGACCACCAGGGGCCGAGAAAACTACAGTCTCATGCGGCCGGACACTCAGGGTCTGGGGAAAATCCAATATATATCTGGTGATATCTCGGGTGCTATTACAGATAGCGCAATAAATCAATCGCATTGTCTGTAGGAGGCCCTGCCGCATGAATCTGTGCAGCGGGAACGACCTCGGACCACCAGGGGCCGAGAAAACCACAGTCTCATGGGGCCGGACACTCAGGGTCAGGGGAAAATCCAATATATATCTGGTGATATCTCGGGTGCTATTAGAGATAGCGCAATAAACCGAAGTGAATTATCTGCAGGAGGCCCTGGCGCATGAATCCGTGCAACGGCAACGACCTCGAACCACCAGGGGCCGAGAAAACCACAGTCTCATGGGGCCGGACACTCAGGGTCAGGGAAAAATCCAATATATATCTGGTGATGTCTTGGGTGCTATTAGAGATAGCGCAACAAATCAAAGTGCGTTGTCTGTAGGAGGCCCTGGCGCATGAATCTGTGAAGCGGGAACGACCTCGGACCACCAGGGGCCGAGAAAACCACCGTCTCATGGGGCCGGACACTCTGGGTCAGGGAAAAATCCAATATATATGTGGTGATATCTCGGGTGCTATTAGAGATAGCGCAATAAGCCAAAGGGAATTATCTGCAGGAGGCCCTGGCGCATGAATCTGTGCAGCTGGAACGACCTCGCACCACCAGGGGCCGAGAAAACCACCGTCTCATGGGGCCGGACACTCAGGGTCAGGGGAAAATCCAATATATATCTGGTGATATCTCGGGTGCTATTACAGATAGCGCAATAAACCAAAGTGCATTGTCTGTAGGAGGCCCAGGCGAATGAATCTGTGCAGCGGGAACGATCTCGGACAACCAGGGGCCGAGAAAGTTACAGATATTCGGAATCCGTCACCCAAGGTCATGTAAAAATCCAGCATATATCTGGTGATATCTCGGGTGCTATTAGAGATAGCGCAATAAACCAAAGTGCATTGTCTGTAGGAGGCCCTGGCGCATGAATCCGGGCAGCGGGAACGACGCCGGGCCACCAGGGGCCGAGAAAACCACCGACTCACGGGGCCGGACACTCAGGGTCAGGGGAAAATCCAATATATATCTGGTGATATCTCGGGTGCTATTACAGATAGCGCAATAAATCAAAGTGCATTGTCTGTAGGAGGCCCTTGCGAATGAATCTGTGCCGCAGGAACGACCTCGGACCACCAGTGTCCGAGAAAATTACAGATATTCGGAATCCGTCACCCAAGGTCATGTAAAAATCCAGCAAATATCTGGTGATATCTCGGGTGCTATTAGAGATAGCGCAATAAACCAAAGTGCATTGTCTGTAGGAGGCCCTGGCGCATGAATCTGGGCAGCGGGAACGACCTAGGACCACCAGGGGCCGAGAAAACCACCGACTCACGGGGCCGGACACTCAGGGTCAGGGGAAAATCCAATATATATCTGGTGATATCTCGGGTGCTATTAGAGACAGCGCAATAAACCAAAGTGAATTATCTGCAGGAGGCCCTGGCGCATGCATCTGTGCAGCGGGAACGACCTCGGACCACCAGGGGCCAAGAAAACCACCGTCTCATGGCGCCGGACACTCAGGGTCAGGGACAAATCCAATATATATCTGGTGATATCTCGGGTGCTATTAGAGATAGCGCAATAAACCAAAGTGCATTGTCTGTAGGAGGCCCTTGCGAATGAATCTGTGCCGCAGGAACGACCTCGGACCACCAGTGGCCGAGAAAATTACAGATATTCGGAATCCGTCACCCAAGGTCATGTAAAAATCCAGCAAATATCTGGTGATATCTCGGGTGCTATTAGAGATAGCGCAATAAATCAAAGTGCATTGTCTGTAGGAGGCCCTGGCGCATGAATCTGTGAAGCGGGAACGACCTCGAACCACCAGGGACAGAGAAAACCACCGTCTCATGGGGCCGGACAATCTGCGTCAGGGAAAAATCCAATATATATGTGGTGATATCTCGGGTGCTATTACAGATAGCGCAATAAATCAAAGTGCATTGTCTGTAGGAGGCCCTGGCGCACGAATCTGTGCAGCGGGAACGACCTCGGACCACCAGGGGCCGAGAAAACTACAGTCTCATGCGGCCGGACACTCAGGGTCTGGGGAAAATCCAATATATATCTGGTGATATCTCGGGTGCTATTACAGATAGCGCAATAAATCAATCGCATTGTCTGTAGGAGGCCCTGCCGCATGAATCTGTGCAGCGGGAACGACCTCGGACCACCAGGGGCCGAGAATACCACCGTCTCATGGGGCCGGACACTCAGGGTCAGGGAAAAATCCAATATATATCTGGTGATATCTCGGGTGCTATTACAGATATCGCAATAAATCAAAGTGCATTGTCTGTAGGAGGCCCTGGCGCATGAATCTGTGCAGCGGGAACGACCTCGGACCACCAGGGGCCGAGAAAACTACAGTCACATGGCGCCGAACACTCAGGGTCTGGGGAAAATCCAATATATATCTGGTGATATCTCGGGTCCTATTACAGATAGCGAAATAAACCAAAGCGAATTATCTGCAGGAGGCCGTGGCGCATGAATCTGTGCAGCGGGAACGACCTCGGTCCACCAGGGGCCGAGAGAACCACCGTCTCATGGGGCTGGACACTCAGGGTGAGGGAAATATCCAATATATATTTGGTGATATCTCGGGTGCTATTACAGATAGCGCAATGAATCAAAGTGCATTGTCTCTAGGAGGCCCTGGCGCCTGAATCTGTGCAGCGGGAACGACCTCGGTCCACCAGGGGCCGAGAAAACCACCGTCTCATGGGGCAGGACACTCAGGGTCAGGGAAAAATCCAATATATATCTGGTGATATCTCGGGTGCTATTAGAGATAGCGCAATAAATCAAAGTGCATTGTCTGTAGGAGGCCCTGGCGCATGAATGTGTGCAGCGGGAACGACCTCGGACCACCAGGGGCCGAGAAAACTACCGTCTCATGGGGCCGGACACTCAGGGTCAGGGAAAAATCCAATATATATCTGGTGATATCTCGGCTGCTATTACAGATAGCGCAATAAATCAAAGTGCATTGTCTGTAGAAGGCACTGGCGCATGAATCTGTGCAGCGGGAACGACCTCGGACCACCAGGGGCGAGACAACCACCGTCTCATGGGGCCGGACACTCAGGGTCAGGGAAAAATCCAATATATATCTGGTGATATCTCGGGTGCTATTACAGATAGCGCAATAAATCAAAGTGCGTTGTCTGTAGGAGGCCCTGGCGCATGAATCTGTGCAGCGGGAACGACCTCGGACCACTAGGGGCCGAGAAAACCACAGTCTCATGGGGCCGGACACTCAGGGTCAGGGGAAAATACAATATATATCTGGTGATATCTCGGGTGGTATTACAGATAGCGCAATAAATCAAAGTGCATTGTCTGTAGGAGGCACTGGCGAATGAATCTGTGCAGCAGGAACGACCTCGGACCACCAGTGGCCGACAAAATTACAGATATTCGGAATCCGTCACCCAAGGTCATGTAAAAATCCAATATATATCTGGTGATATCTCGGGTGCTATTAGAGATAGCGCAATAAACGAAAGTGAATTATCTGCAGGAGGCCCTGGCGCATGAATCTGTGCAGCGGGAACGACCTCGGACCACCAGGAGCCGAGAAAACCACCGTCTCATGGGGCCGGACACTCAGGGTCAGGGAAAAATCCAATATATATCTGGTGATATCTCGGGTGCTATTACAGATATCGCAATAAATCAAAGTGCATTGTCTGTAGGAGGCCCTGGCGCATGAATCTGTGCAGCGGGAACGACCTCGGACCACCAGGGGCCGAGAAAACTACAGTCACATGGCGCCGAACACTCAGGGTCTGGGGAAAATCCAATATATATCTGGTGATATCTCGGGTCCTATTACAGATAGCGAAATAAATCAAAGTGAATTATCTGCAGGAGGCCCAGGCGCATGAATCTGTGCAGCGGGAAGGACCTCGGTCCACCAGGGGCCGAGAAAACCACCGTCTGATGGGGCTGGACACTCAGGGTGAGGGAAATATCCAATATATATCTGGTGATATCTCGGGTCCTATTACAGATAGCGAAATAAACCAAAGCGAATTATCTGCAGGAGGCCGTGGCGCATGAATCTGTGCAGCGGGAACGACCTCGGTCCACCAGGGGCCGAGAGAACCGCAGTCTCATGGGGCCGGACACTCAGGGTCAGGGGAAAATCCAATATATATCTGGTGATATCTCGGGTGCTATTAGAGATAGCGCAATAAACCAAAGTGAATTATCTGCAGGAGGCCCAGGCGCATGAATCTGTGCAGCGGGAACGACCTCGGACCACCAGGGGCCGAGAAAATCACCGTCTGATGGGGATGGACACTCAGGGTGAGGGAAATATCCAATATATATCTGGTGATATCTCGGGTGCTGTTACCGATAGAGCAATAAATCAAAGTGCATTGTCTGTAGGAGGCCCTGGCGCCTGGATCTGTGCAGCGGGAACGACCTCGGTCCACCAGGGGCCGAGAAAACCACCGTCTCATGGGGCCGGACACTCAGGGTCAGGGAAAAATCCAATATATATCTGGTGATATCTCGGGTGCTATTAGAGATAGCGCAATAAACCAAAGTGAATTATCTGCAGGAGGCCCTGGCGCATGAATCTGTGCAACGGGAACGACCTCGGACCACCAGGAGCCGAGAAAACCACAGTCTCATGGGGCCGGACACTCAGGGTCAGGGCAAAATCCAATATATATCTGGTGATATCTCGGGTGCTATTAGAGATAGCGCAATAAACCAAAGTGAATTATCTGCAGGAGGCCCTGGCGCATGAATGTGTGCAGCGGGAACGACCTCGGACCACCAGGGGCCGAGAAAACCGCAGTCTCATGGGGCCGGACACTCAGGGTCAGGGGAAAATCCAATATATATCTGGTGATATCTCGGGTGCTATTAGAGATAGCGCAATAAACCATAGTGTATTATCTGCAGGAGGCCCTGGCGCATGCATCTGTGCAGCGGGAACGACCTCGGACCGCCAGGGGCCGAGAAAACAACCGTCTCATGGGGCCGGACACTCAGGGTCAGGGGAAAATCCAATATATATCTGGTGATATCTCGGGTGCTATTAGAGATAGCGCAATAAACCAAAGTGAATTATCTGCAGGAGGCCCTGGCGCATGCATCTGTGCAGGGGGAACGACCTCGGACAGCCAGGGGCCGAGAAAACCACCGTCTCATGGGGCCGGACACTCTGGGTCAGTGAAAAATCCAATATATATCTGGTGATATCTCGGGTGCTATTACTGATAGCGCAATAAATCAAAGTGCATTGTCTGTAGGAGGCCCTGGCGCATGAATCTGTGCAGCGGGAACGACCTCGGACCACCAGGGGCCGAGAAAACTACAGTCACATGGCGCCGAACACTCAGGGTCTGGGGAAAATCCAATATATATCTGGTGATATCTCGGGTCCTATTACAGATAGCGAAATAAATCAAAGTGAATTATCTGCAGGAGGCCCAGGCGCATGAATCTGTGCAGCGGGAACGACCTCGGTCCACCAGGGGCCGAGAAAACCACCGTCTGATGGGGCTGGACACTCAGGGAGAGGGAAATATCCAATATATATCTGGTGATATCTCGGGTCCTATTACAGATAGCGAAATAAATCAAAGTGAATTATCTGCAGGAGGCCCAGGCGCATGAATCTGTGCAGCGGGAACGACCTCGGTCCACCAGGGGCCGAGAAAACCACAGTCTCATGGGGCCGGACACTCAGGGTCAGGGGAAAATCCAATATATATCTGGTGATATCTCGGGTGCTATTAGAGATAGCGCAATAAACCAAAGTGAATTATCTGCAGGAGGCCCAGGCGCATGAATCTGTGCAGCGGGAACGACCTCGGTCCACCAGGAGCCGAGAAAACCACCGTCTGATGGGGATGGACACTCAGGGTGAGGGAAATATCCAATATATATCTGGTGATATCTCGGGTGCTGTTACAGATAGAGCAATAAATCAAAGTGCATTGTCTGTAGGAGGCCCTGGCGCATGAATCTGTGAAGCGGGAACGACCTCGAACCACCAGGGACAGAGAAAACCACCGTCTCATGGGGCCGGACAATCTGGGTCAGGGAAAAATCCAATATATATGTGGTGATATCTCGGGTGCTATTAGAGATAGCGCAATAAGCCAAAGGGAATTATCTGCAGGAGGCCCTGGCGCATGAATCTGTGCAGCTGGAACGACCTCGCACCACCAGGGGCCGAGAAAACCACCGTCTCATGGGGCCGGACACTCAGGGTCAGGGAAAAATGAAATATATATCTGGTGATATCTCGGGTGCTGTTACAGATAGAGCAATAAATCAAAGTGCATTGTCTGTAGGAGGCCCAGGCGAATGAATCTGTGCAGCGGGAACGATCTCGGACAACCAGGGGCCGAGAAAGTTACAGATATTCGGAATCCGTCACCCAAGGTCATGTAAAAATCCAGCATATATCTGGTGATATCTCGGGTGCTATTACAGATAGCCTAATAACCCAAAGTGCATTGTCTGTAGGAGGCCCTGGCGCATGAATCTGGGCAGCGGGAACGACCTCGGACCACCAGGGACCGAGAAAATCACCGTCTCATGGAGCCGGACACTCAGGGTCAGGGAAAAATGAAATATATATCTGGTGATATCTCGGGTGCTATTACAGATAGCGCAATAAATCAAAGTGCATTGTCTGTAGGAGGCCCTTGCGAATGAATCTGTGCCGCAGGAACGACCTCGGACCACCAGTGTCCGAGAAAATTACAGATATTCGGAATCCGTCACCCAAGGTCATGTAAAAATCCAGCAAATATCTGGTGATATCTCGGGTGCTATTAGAGATAGCGCAATAAACCAAAGTGCATTGTCTGTAGGAGGCCCTGGCGCATGAATCTGGGCAGCGGGAACGACCTAGGACCACCAGGGGCCGAGAAAACCACCGACTCACGGGGCCGGACACTCAGGGTCAGGGGAAAATCCAATATATATCTGGTGATATCTCGGGTGCTATTAGAGACAGCGCAATAAACCAAAGTGAATTATCTGCAGGAGGCCCTGGCGCATGAATCCGGGCAGCGGGAACGACGCCGGGCCACCAGGGGCCGAGAAAACCACCGACTCACGGGGCCTGACACTCAGGGTCAGGGGAAAATCCAATATATATATGGTGATATCTCGGTAGCTATTACAGATAGCCCAACAAATCAAAGTGCATTGTCTGTAGGAGGCCCTGCCGCATGAATCTGTGCAGCGGGAACGACCTCGGACCACCAGGGGCCGGGAAAACCACAGTCTCATGGGGCCGGACACTCAGGGTCAGGGGAAAATTCAATATATATCTGGTGATATCTCGGGTGCTAATACAGATAGCGCAATAAATCAAAGTGCATTGTCTGTAGGAGGCCCAGGCGAATGAATCTGGCCAGCGGGAACGACCTCGGACCACCAGGGGCCAAGAAAACCACCGTCTCATGGCGCCGGACACTCAGGGTCAGGGAAAAATCAAATATATATCTGGTGAAATCACGGGTGCTATTAGAGATAGCGCAATAAACCAAAGTGAATTATTTGCAGGAGGCCCTGGCGCATGCATCTGTGCAGCGGGATCGACCTCGGACCACCAGGGGACGAGAAAACCACCATCTCATGGGGCCGGACACTCAGGGTCAGGGAAATATCCAATATATATCTGGTGATATCTCGGGTGCTATTACAGATAGCGCAATAAATCAAAGTGCATTGACTGTAGGAGGCCCTGGCGCATGAATCTGTGCAGCGGGAACGACCTCGGTCCTCCAGGGGCCGAGAGAACCACCGTCTCATGGGGCCGGACACTCAGGGTCAGGGGAAAATCCAATATATATCTGGTGATATCTCGGATGCTATTAGAGATAGCGCAAGAAACCAAGTGAGTTATCTGCAGGAGGCCCTGGCGCCTGAATCTGTGCAGCGGGAACGACCTCGGACCACCAGGGGCCGAGAAAACCACCATCTCATGGGGCCGGACACTCAGGGTCAGGGGAAAATCCAATATATATCTGGTGATATCTCGGGTGCTATTAGAGATAGCGCAATAAACGAAAGTGAATTATCTGCAGGAGGCCCTGGCGCATGAATCTGTGCAGCGGGAACGACCTCGGACCACCAGGAGCCGAGAAAACCACCGTCTCATGGGGCCGGACACTCAGGGTCAGGGAAAAATCCAATATATATCTGGTGATATCTCGGGTGCTATTAGAGATAGCCCAATAAACCAAAGTGAGTTATCTGCAGAAGGCCCTGGCGCATGAATCTGTGCAGCGGGAACGACCTCGGTCCACCAGGGGCCGAGAAAACCACCGTCTCATGGGGCTGGACACTCAGGGTGAGGGAAATATCCAATATATATGTGGTGATATCTCGGGTGCTATTACAGATAGCGCAATAAATCAAAGTGCATTGTCTGTAGGAGGCCCTGGCGCATGAATCTGTGCAGCGGGAACGACCTCGGACCACCAGGGGCCGAGAAAACCACCGTCTCATGGGGCCGGACACTCTGGGTCAGGGAAAAATCCAATATATATGTGGTGATATCTCGGGTGCTATTACAGATAGCGCAATAAATCAAAGTGCATTGTCTGCAGGAGGCCCTGGCGCATGTATCTGTGCAGCGGGAACGACCTCGGCCCACCAGGGGCCGAGAAAACCACCGTCTCATGGGGCCGGACACTCAGGGTCAGGGGAAAATCCAATATATATCTGGTGATATTTCGGGTGCTATTAGAGATAGCGCAATAAACGAAAGTGAATTATCTGCAGGAGGCCCTGGCGCATGAATCTGTGCAGCGGGAACGACCTCGGATCACCAGGGTCCGAGAAAACCACCGTCTCATGGGGCCGGACCCACAGGGTCGGGGAAAAATCCAATATATATCTGGTGATATCTCGGGTGCTATTACAGATAGCGCAATAAATCAAAGTGCATTGTCTGTAGGAGGCCCTGGCGCCTGAATCTGTGCAGCGGGAACGACCTCGGACCACCAGTGGCCGAGAAAATTACAGATATTCGGCATCCGTCACCCAAGGTCATGTAAAAATCCAGCAAATATCTGGTGATATCTCGGGTGCTATTAGAGATAGCGCAATAAACCAAAGTGCATTGTCTGTAGGAGGCCCTGGCGCATGAATCCGGGCAGCGGGAACGACGTCGGGCCACCAGGGGCCGAGAAAACCACCGACTCACGGGGCCGGTCACTCAGGGTCAGGGGAAAATCCAATATATATCTGGTGATATCTCGGGTGCTATAAGAGATAGCGCAATAAACCAAAGTGCATTGTCTGTATGAGGCCGAGGCGCATGAATCTGGCCAGCGGGAACGACCTCGGACCACCAGGGGCCAAGAAAACCACCGTCTCATGGCGCCGGACACTCAGGGTCAGGGAAAAATCAAATATATATCTGGTGAAATCACGGGTGCTATTAGAGATAGCGCAATAAACCAAAGTGAATTATTTGCAGGATGCCCTGGCGCATGCATCTGTGCAGCGGGAACGACCTCGGACCACCAGGGGACGAGAAAACCACCATCTCATGGGGCCGGACACTCAGAGTCAGGGGAAAATTCAATATATATCTGGTGATATCTCGGGTGCTATTACAGATAGCGCAATAAATCAAAGTGCATTGTCTGTAGGAGGCCCAGGCGAATGAATCTGGCCAGCGGGAACGAACTCGGACCACCAGGGGCCAAGAAAACCACCGTCTCATGGCGCCGGACACTCAGGGTCAGGGAAAAATCAAATATATATCTGGTGAAATCACGGGTGCTATTAGAGATAGCGCAATAAACCAAAGTGAATTATCTGTAGGAGGCCCTGGCGCATGAATCTGTGCAGCGGGAACGACCTCGGACCACCGGGGGCCGAGAAGACCACCGTGTCATGGGGCCGGACACTCAGGGCCAGGGAAAAATCCAATATATATCTGGTGATATCTCGGGTGCTATTAGAGATGGCGCAATAAACCAAACTGAATTATCTGCAGGAGGCCCTGGCGCATGCATCTGTGCAGCGGGAACGACCTCGGAACACCAGGGGCCGAGAAAACCACCGTCTCATGGGGCCGGACACTCAGGGTCAGGGAAAAATCAAATATATATCTGGTGATATCTCGGGTGCTATTACAGATAGCGCAATAAATCAAAGTGCATTGTCTGTAGGAGGCCTTGGCGCATGAATCTGTGCAGCGGGAACGACCTCGGACCACCAGGGGCCGAGAAAACCACCGTCACATGGGGCCGGACACGCAGGGTCAGGGAAAAATCTAACATATATCTGGTGATATCTCGGGTGCTATTAGAGATAGCGCAATAAACCAAAGTGAATTATCTGCAGGAGGCCCTGGCGCATGAATCTGTGCAGCGGGAACGACCTCGGATCACCAGGGTCCGAGAAAACCACCGTCTCATGGGGCCGGACACCCAGGGTCGGGGAAAAATCCAATATATATCTGGTGATATCTCGGGTGCTATTACAGATAGCGCAATAAATCAAAGTGCATTGTCTGTAGGAGGCCCAGGCGAATGAATCTGGGCAGCGGGAACGACCTCGGACCACCAGGGGCCGAGAAAACCACCGTCTCATGGGGCCGGACATTCAGGGTCAGGGGAAAATCTAATATATATCTGGTGATATCTCGGGTGCTATTAGAGATACCGCAATAAACCAAAGTGAATTATCTGCAGGAGGCCCTGGCGCATGAATCTGTGCAGCGGGAACGACCTCGGATCACCAGGGTCCGAGAAAACCACCGTCTTATGGGGCCGGACACTCAGGGTCAGGGGAAAATTCAATATATATCTGGTGATATCTCGGGTGCTATTACAGATAGCGCAATAAATCAAAGTGCATTGTCTGTAGGAGGCCCAGGCGAATGAATCTGGCCAGCGGGAACGACCTCGGACCACCAGGGGCCAAGAAAACCACCGTCTCATGGCGCCGGACACTCAGGGTCAGGGAAAAATCAAATATATATCGGGTGAAATCACGGGTGCTATTAGAGATAGCGCAATAAACCAAAGTGAATTATTTGCAGGAGGCCCTGGCGCATGCATCTGTGCAGCGGGAACGACCTCGGACCACCAGGGGACGAGAAAACCACCATCTCATGGGGCCGGACACTCAGGGTCAGGGAAAAATCAAATATATATCTGGTGATATCTCGGGTGCTATTACAGATTGCGCAATAAATCAAAGTGCATTGTCTGTAGGAGGCCCAGGCTAATGAATCTGGGCAGCGGGAACGACCTCGGACTACCAGGGGCCGAGAAAATCACCGTCTCATGGGGCCGGACATTCAGGGTCAGAGGAAAATCCAATATACATCTGGTGATATCTCAGGTGCTATTAGAGATAGCGCAATAAACCAAAGTGAATTATCTGTAGGAGGCCCTGGCGCATGAATCTGTGCAGCGGGAACGACCTCGGACCACCGGGGGCCGAGAAGACCACCGTGTCATGGGGCCGGACACTCAGGGCCAGGGAAAAATCCAATATATATCTGGTGATATCTCGGGTTCTATTAGAGATGGCGCAATAAACCAAACTGAATTATCTGCAGGAGGCCCTGGCGCATGCATCTGTGCAGCGGGAACGACCTCGGAACACCAGGGTCCGAGAAAACCACCGTCTCATGGGGCCGGACACCCAGGGTCGGGGAAAAATCCTATATATATCTGGTGATATCTCGGGTGCTATTACAGATAGCGCAATAAATCAAAGTGCATGGTCTGTAGGATACCCTGGCGCATGAGTCTGGCCAGCGGGAACGACCTCGGACCACCAGGGGCCGAGAAAACCACAGTCTCATGGGTCCGGACACTCAGGGTCAGGGAAAAATCCAATATATATCTGGTGATATCTCGGGTGCTATTAGAGATAGCGCAATAAACCAAAGTGAATTATCTGCAGGAGGCCCTGGCGCATGTATCTGGGCAGCGGGAACGACCTCGGACCACCAGGGGCCGAGAAGACCACCGTCTCATGGGGCCGGACACTCAGGGTCGGGGAAAAATCCAATATATATCCGGTGATATCTCGGGTGTTATTAGAGATAGAGCAATATATCAAAGTGCATTGTCTGTAGGAGGCACTGGCGAATGAATCTGTGCAGCAGGAACGACCTCGGACCACCAGTGGCCGAGAAAATTACAGATATTCGGAATCCGTCACCCAAGGTCATGTAAAAATCCAGCATATATCTGGTGATATCTCGGGCGCTATTAGAGATAGCGCAATAAACCAAAGTGGATTATCTGCAGGAGGCCCTGGCGCATGAATGTGTGCAGCGGGAACGACCTCGGATCACCAGGGGCCGAGAAAACCACCGACACATGGGGCCGGACACCCTAGGTCATGTAAAAATTCAGCATATATCTGGTGATATCTCGGGTGCTGTTACAGACAGCGCAGTAGATCAAAGTGAATTATCTGCAGGAGGCCCTGGCGCATGAATATGTGCAGCGGGAACGACCTCGGACGACCAGGGGCCGAGAAAAGCACCGTCTCATGGGGCCGGACACTCAGGGTCATGGAAAAATCCAATATATATCTGGTGATATCTCGGGTGCTATTAGAGATAGCGCAATAAACCAAAGTGAATTATCTGCAGGAGGCCCTGGCCCATGCATCTGTGCAGCGGGAACGACCTCCGACCACCAGGGGCCGTGTAAACCACCGTCTCATGGGGCCGGACACTCAGGGTCAGGGAAAAATCCAATATATATCTGGTGATATCTCGGGTGCTATTGGAGATAGCGCAATAAACCAAAGTGAATTATCTGCAGGAGGCCCTAGCGCATGAATCTGTGCAGCGGGAACGACCTCGGTCCACCAGGGGCCGAGAAAACTACCGTCTCATGGGGCTGGACACTCAGGGTGAGGGAAATATCCAATATATATCTGGTGATATCTCGGGTGCTGTTACAGATAGCGCAATAAATCAAAGTGCATTGTCTGTAGGAGGCCGTGGCGCATGAATCTGGGCAGCGGGAACGACCTCGGACCACCAGGGGCCGAGAAAATCACCGTCTCATGGGGCCGGACATTCAGGGTCAGGGGAAAATCCAATATATATCTGGTGATATCTCAGGTGCTATTACAGATAGCGCAATAAACCAAAGTGAATTATCTGCAGGAGGCCCTGACGCATGAATCTGTGCAGCGGGAACGACCTCGGACCACCGGGGGCCGAGAAGACCACCGTCTCATGGGGCCGGACACTCAGGGTCAGGGAAAAATCCAATATATATCTGGTGATATCTCGGGTGCTATTAGAGATGGCGCAATAACCCACAGTGCATTGTCTGTAGGAGGCCCTGGCGCATGAATCTGGGCAGCGGGAACGACCTCGGACCACCAGGGACCGAGAAAATCACCGTCTCATGGAGCCGGACACTCAGGGTCAGGGAAAAATCCAATATATATCTGGTGATATCTCGGGTGCTATTAGAGATGGCCCAATAAACCAAAGTTAGTTATCTGCAGGAGGCCCTGCCGCATGCATCTGTGCAGCGGGAACGACCTCGGACCACCAGGGGCCGAGAAAACCACCGTCTCATGGGGTCGGACACTCAGGGTCAGGGAAAAATCAAATATATATCTGGTGAAATCACGGGTGCTATTAGAGATAGCGCAATAAACCAAAGTGAATTATTTGCAGGAGGCCCTGGCGCATGCATCTGTGCAGCGGGAACGACCTCGGACCACCAGGGGACGAGAAAACCACCATCGCATGGGGCCGGACACTCAGGGCCTGGGAAAAATCAAATATATATCTGGTGATATCTCGGGTGCTATTACAGATAGCGCAATAAATCAAAGTGCATTGTCTGCAGGAGGCCCTTGCGAATGAATCTGTGCAGCGGGAACGACCTCGGATCAACAGGGCCCGAGAAAACCACCGACACATGGGGCCGGACACTCCGGGTCAGGGAAAAATCCAATATATATCTGGTGATATCTCGGGTGCTATTAGAGATAGCGCAATAAACCAAAGTGAATTATCTGCAGCAGGCCCTGGCGCATGAATCTGTGCAGCGGGAACGACCTCGGATCACCAGGGTCCGAGAAAACCACCGTCTCATGGGGCCGGACACTCGGGGTGAGGGAAAAATCTAACATATATCTGGTGATATCTCGGGTGCTATTAGAGATAGCGCAATAAACCAAAGTGAATTATCTGCAGGAGGCCCTGGCGCATGAATCTGTGCAGCGGGAACGACCTCGGATCACCAGGGTCCGAGAAAACCACCGTCTCATGGGGCCGGACACCCAGGGTCGGGGAAAAATCCAATATATATCTGGTGATATCTCGGGTGCTATTACAGATAGCGCAATAAATCAAAGTGCATTGTCTGTAGGAGGCCCAGGCGAATGAATCTGGGCAGCGGGAACGACCTCGGACCACCAGGGGCCGAGAAAACCACCGTCTCATGGGGCCGGACACTCAGGGTCGGGGAAAAATCCAATATATATCTGGGGATATCTCGGGTGCTATTACAGATAGCGCAATAATCCAAAGTGCATTGTCTGTAGGAGGCCCTTGCGAATGAATCTGTGCCGCAGGAACGACCTCGGACCACCAGTGGCCGAGAAAATTACAGATATTCGGAATCCGTCACCCAAGGTCATGTAAAAATCCAGCAAATATCTGGTGATATCTCGGGTGCTATTAGAGATAGCGCAATAAACCAAAGTGCATTGTCTGTAGGAGGCCCTGGCGCATGAATCTGGGCAGCGGGAACGACCTAGGACCACCAGGGGCCAAGAAAACCACCGACTCACGGGGCCGGACACTCAGGGTCAGGGGAAAATCCAATATATATCTGGTGATATCTCGGGTGCTATTAGAGATAGCGCAATAAACCAAAGTGAATTATCTGCAGGAGGCCCTGGCGCATGCATCTGTGCAGCGGGAACGACCTCGGACCACCAGGGGCCAAGAAAACCACCGTCTCATGGCGCCGGACACTCAGGGTCAGGGAAAAATTCAATATATATCTGGTGATATCTCGGGTGCTATTAGAGATAGCGCACTAAATCAAAGTGCATTGTCTGTAGGAGGCCCTTGCGAATGCATCTGTGCCGCAGGAACGACCTCGGACCACCAGGGGCCGAGAAAATTACAGATATTCGGAATCCGTCACCCAAGGTCATGTAAAAATCCAGCATATATCTGGTGATATCTCGGGTGCTATTACTGATAGCCTAATAACCCAAAGTGCATTATCTGTAGGAGGCCCTGGCGCATGAATCTGTGCAGCTGGAACGACCTCGCACCACCAGGGGCCGAGAAAACCACCGTCTCATGGGGCCGGACACTCAGGGTCAGGGGAAAATCCAATATATATCTGGTGATATCTCTGGTGCTATTACAGATAGCGCAATAAACCAAAGTGCATTGTCTGTAGGAGGCCCAGGCGAATGAATCTGTGCAGCGGGAACGACCTCGGACCACCAGGGGCCGAGAAAATTACAGATATTCGGAATCCGTCACCCAAGGTCATGTAAAAATCCAGCATATATCTGGTGATATCTCGGGTGCTATTACTGATAGCCTAATAACCCAAAGTGCATTATCTGTAGGAGGCCCTGGCGCATGAATCTGGGCAGCGGGAACGACCTCGGACCACCAGGGACCGAGAAAATCACCGTCTCATGGAGCCGGACACTCAGGGTCAGGGAAAAATCCAATATATATCTGGTGATATCTCGGGTGCTATTACAGATAGCGCAATAAATCAAAGTGCATTGTCTGTAGGAGGCCCAGGCGAATGAATCTGTGCAGCGGGAACGACCTCGGACCACCAGGGGCCGAGAAAACCACAGTCTCATGGGGCCGGACACTCAGGGTCAGGGGAAAATCCAATATATATCTGGTGATATCTTGGGTGCTATTACAGATAGCGCAATAAACCAAAGTGCATTGTCTGTAGGAAGCCCTTGCGAATGAATCTGTACCGCAGGAACGACCTCGGACCACCAGTGGCCGAGAAAATTACAGATATTCGGAATCCGTCACCCAAGGTCATGTAAAAATCCAGCAAATATCTGGTGATATCTCGGGTGCTATTTGAGATAGCGCAATAAATCAAAGTGCATTGTCTGTAGGAGGCCCTGGCGCATGAATACGGGCAGCGGGAAGGACCTCCGACCACCAGGGGCCGAGAAAACCACCGACTCACGGGGCCGGACACTCAGGGTCAGGGGAAAATCCAATATATATCTGGTGATATCTCGGGTGCTATTAGAGATAGCGCAATAAACCAAAGTGATTTATCTGCAGGAGGCCCTGGCGCATGCATCTGTGCAGCGGGAACGACCTCGGACCACCAGGGGCCAAGAAAACCACCGTCTCATGGCGCCGGACACTCAGGGTCAAGGAAAAATCCAATATATATCTGGTGATATCTCGGGTGCTATTACAGATAGCGCAATAAATCAAAGTGCATTGTCTGTAGGAGGCACTGGCGAATGAATCTGTGCAGCGGGAGCGACCTCGGACCACCAGGGGCCGAGAAAATCACCGTCTCATGGGGCCGGACACTCAGGGTCAGGGAAAAATCCAATATATATATGGTGATATCTTGGGTGCTATTACAGATAGCGCAATAAATCAAAGTGCATTGCCTGTAGGAGGCCCTGGCGCATGAATCTGTGCAGCGGGCACGACCTCGGACCACCAGGGGCCGAGAAAACCACCGTCTCATGGGGTCGGACACTCAGGGTCATGGAAAAATCCAATAGATATCTGCTGATATCTCGGGTGCTATTACAGATAGCGCAATAAATCAAAGTGCATTGTCTGTAGGAGGCATTGGCGAATGAATCTGTGCAGCAAGAACTACCTCGGACCACCAGGGGTGGAGAAAATTACAGATATTCGGAATACGTCACCCAAGGTCATGTAAAAATCCAGCATATATCTTTTGATATCTCGGGTGCTATTACAGATCGCGCAATAAACCAAAGTGAATTGCCTGCAGGAAGCCTTGGCGCATGAATCTGTTCAGCCGGATCGACCTCGGACCACGAGGGACCGAGAAAACCACCGTCTCATGGGGTCGGACACTCAGGGTCATGGAAAAATCCAATAGATATCTGCTGATATCTCGGGTGCTATTACAGATAGCGCAATAAATCAATGTGCACTGTCTGTAGGAGGCCCTGGCGCATGAATCTGTGCAGCGTGATAGACCTCGGACCACCAGGGGCCGAGAAAATCACCGTCTCATGGGGCCTGGCACTCAATGTCAGGGGAGAATCCAATATATATATGGTGATATCTCGGGTGCTATTACAGATAGCGCAATAAATCAAAGTGCATTGTCTGTAGGACTCCCTGGCGCATGAATCTCTGCAACGGGATCGACCTCGGACCACCAGGGGCCGAGAAAGTCACCGTCTCATGGGGCCGGACTGTCAGGGTCAGGGAAAAATCCTATATATATCTGGTGATATCTCGGGTGCTATTAGAGATAGCGCAATAAATCAAAGTGAATTATCTGCAGGGGGCCCTGGCGCATGAATCTGTGCAGCGGGAACGACCTCGGACCAGCAGGGGCCGAGAAAACCACCGTCTCATGGGGTGAGAGACTCAGGGTCAGGGAAAAATCCAATATATATCTGGTGATATCTCGGGTGTTATTAGAGATAGCGGAATAAATCAAAGTGAATTATCTGCAATGGGGCCCAGGCGCATGAATGTGTGCAGCGGGATCTACCTCGGACCACGAGGGACCGAGAAAACCATCGACACATGGGGCCGGACTGTCAGGGTCAAGGAAAAATCCAATATATATCTGGTGATATCTCGGGTGCTATTAGAGATAGCGCAATAAATCAAAGTGAATTATCTGCAGGGGGCCCTGGCGCATGAATCTGTGCAGCGGGAACGACCTCGGACCAGCAGGGGCCGAGAAAACCACCGTCTCATGGGGTGAGAGACTCAGGGTCAGGGGAAAATCCAATATATATCTGGTGATATCTCGGGTGCTATTACTGATAGCGCAATAAATCAAAGTGCATTGTCTGTAGGAGGCCCTGGAGCGTGAATCTGTACAGCGGGATCGACCTAGGAACACCAGGGGACAAGAAAACCACCGTCTCATGGGGGCGGAAACTCAGGGTCGGGGAAAAATCCCATATACATCTGGTGATATCTCGGGTGCTATTAGGGATAGCGAAATAAATCAAAGTTCATTGTCTGCAGGAGGCCCTGGCGCATGAATCTGTGCAGCGGGATCGACCTCGGACCACCAGGGGCCGAGAAAATCACCGTCTCATGGGGCCGGACACACAGGGTCAGGGAAAAATCCAATATATATATGGTGATATCTTGGGTGCTATTACAGATAGCGCAATAAATCAAAGTGCATTGCCTGTAGGAGGCCCTGGCGCATGAATCTGTGCAGCGGGCACGACCTCGGACCACCAGGGGCCGAGAAAACCACCGTCTCATGGGGTCGGACACTCAGGGTCATGGAAAAATCCAATAGATATCTGCTGATATCTCGGGTGCTATTACAGATAGCGCAATAAATCAATGTGCATTGTCTGTAGGAGGCATTGGCGAATGAATCTGTGCAGCAGGAACTACCTCGGACCACCAGGGGTGGAGAAAATTACAGATATTCGGAATACGTCACCCTAGGTCATGTAAAAATCCAGCATATATCTTTTGATATCTCGGGTGCTATTACAGATCGCGCAATAAATCAAAGTGCATTGTCTGTAGGAGGCACTGGCGAATGAATCTGTGCAGCAGGAACTACCTCGGACCACCAGGGGCCGAGAAAATTACCGATATTCGGAATTCGTCACCCAAGATCATGTGAAAATCCAGCATATATCTTTTGATATCTCGGGTGCTATTACAGATCGCGCAATAAACCAAAGTGAATTGCCTGCAGGAAGCCTTGGCGCATGAATCTGTTCAGCCGGATCGACCTCGGACCACGAGGGACCGAGAAAACCATCGCCACATGGGGCCGGACTGTCAGGGTCAAGGAAAAATGCAATATATATCTGGTAATATCTCGGGTGCTATTAGAGATAGCGCAATAAATCAAAGTGCGTTGTCTGTAGGAGGCCCTGGCGCATGAATTTGTGCAGCGGGATCGACCTCGGACCAACAGGGGCCGAGAAAACCACCGTCTCATAGGGTCGGACACTCAGGGTCATGGAAAAATCCAATAGATATCTGCTGATATCTCGGGTGCTATTACAGATAGCGCAATAAACCAAAGTGAATTGCCTGCAGGAAGCCTTGGCGCAAGAATCTGTTCAGCCGGATCGACCTCGGACCACGAGGGACCGAGAAAACCATCGCCACATGGGGCCGGACTGTCAGGGTCAAGGAAAAATGCAATATATATCTGGTAATATCTCGGGTGCTATTAGAGATAGCGCAATAAATCAAAGTGCGTTGTCTGTAGGAGGCCCTGGCGCATGAATTTGTGCAGCGGGATCGACCTCGGAACAACAGGGGCCGAGAAAACCACCGTCTCATGGGGTCGGACACTCAGGGTCAGGGAAAAATCCAATATGTATCTGGTGATATCTCGGGTGCTATTAGGGATAGCGAAATAAATCAACGTGCATTGTCTGCAGGAGGCCCTGGCGCATGAATCTGTGCAGCGGGAACGACCTCGGACCACGAGGGACCGAGAAAACCATCGCCACATGGGGCCGGACTGTCAGGGTCAAGGAAAAATGCAATATATATCTGGTAATATCTCGGGTGCTATTAGAGATAGCGCAATAAATCAAAGCGCATTGTCTGTAGGAGGCACTGGCGAATGAATCTGTGCAGCAGGAACTACCTCGGACCACCAGGGGCCGAGAAAATTACAGATATTCGGAATCCGTCACCCAAGGTCATGTAAAAATCCAGCATATATCTTTTGATATCTCGGGTGCTATTACAGATCGCGCAATAAACCAAAGTGAATTGCCTGCAGGAAGCCTTGGCGCATGATTCTGTTCAGCCGGATCGACCTCGGACCACGAGGGACCGAGTAAACCATCGACACATGGGGCCGGACTGTCAGGGTCAAGGAAAAATCCAATATATATCTGGTGATATCTCGGGTGCTATTAAAGATAGCGCAATAAATCAAAGTGCATTGCCTGTAGGAGGCCCTGGCGCATGAATCTGTGCAGCGGGATCGACCTCGGACCACCAGGGGCCGAGGAAATCACCGTCTCATGGGGCCGGAAAGACAGGGTCAGGGAAAAATCCAATATATATCTGGTGATATCTCGTGTGCTATTAGAGATAGCGCAATAAATCAAAGTGCATTGTCTGCCGGAGGCCCTGGCGCATGAATCTGTGCAGCGGGAACGACCTCGGAACACCAGGGGCCGAGAAAACCACCGTCTCATGGGGTCGGACTGTCGCGGTCAGGGAAAAATTCAATATATATCTGGTGATATCTCGGGTGCTATTAGAGATAGCGCAATAAATCAAAGTGCATTGTCTGCAGGAGGCCCTGGCGCATGAATCTGTGCAGCGGGATCGACATCGGACAACCAGGAGCCGAGAAAATCACCGTCTCATGGGGCCGGACAGTTAGGGTCAGGGAAAAATCCAATATATATCTGGTGATATCTCGGGTGCTATTAGAGATAGGGCAATAAATCAAAGTGCATTGTCTGTAGGAGGCACTGGCGAATGAATCTGTGCAGCGGGAGCGACCTCGGACCACCAGGGGCCGAGAAAACGACCGTCTCATGGGGTCGGACACTCAGGGTCAGGGAACAATCCAATATATATCTGGTGATATTTCGGGTGCTATTACAGATAGCGCAATAAATCAAAGTGCATTGTCTGTAGGAGGCCCTGGCGCATGAATCTGTGCAGCGGGAACGACCTCGGACCAGTAGGGGCCGAGAAAACCACCGTCTCATGGGGCCGGACACTCAGGGTCATGGAAAAATCAAATATATATCTGGTGATATCTCGGGTGCTATTAGAGATAGCGGAATAAATCAAACCGAATTATCTGCAGGAGGTCCTGGCGAATGAATTTGTGCAGCAGGAACGACCTCGGACCACCAGGCGCCGAGAAAATTACAGATATTCGGAATCCGTCGCCCAAGGTCATGTAAAAATCCAGCATACATCTGGTGATATCTCGGGTGCTATTAGAGATAGCGCAATAAACCAAAGTGCATTGTCTGTAGGAGGCCCTGGCGCATGAATCTGTGCAGCGGGAACGACCTCGGACCACCAGGGGCCGAGAAAACTACCGTCTCATGGGGCCGGCCACTCAGGGTCAGGGGAAAATCCAATATATATCTGGTGATATCTCGGGTGCTATTACAGATAGCTCAATAAATCAAAGTGCATTGTCTGTAGGAGGCCCTGGAGCGTGAATCTGTGCAGCGGGATCGACCTAGGACCACCAGGGGCCGAGAAAACCACCGTCTCATGGGGTCGGACACTCAGGGTCGGGGAAAAATCCCATATACATCTGGTGATATCTCGGGTGCTATTAGGGATAGCGAAATAAATCCAAGTTCATTGTCTGCAGGAGGCCCTGGCGCATGAATCTGTGCAGCGGGATCGACCCCGGACCACCAGGGTCCGAGAAAATCACCGTCTCATGGGGCCGGACACTCAGGGTTTGGGAAAAATCCAATATATATATGGTGATATCTTGGGTGCTATTACAGATAGCGCAATAAATCAAAGTGCATTGCCTGTAGGAGGCCCTGGCGCATGAATCTGTGCAGCGGGCACGACCTCGGACTACCAGGGGCCGAGAAAACCACCGTCTCATGGGGTCGGACACTCAGGGTCAGGGGAAAATCCAATATATATCTGGTGATATCTCGGGTGCTATTACAGATAGCGCAATAAATCAAAGTGCATTGTCTGTAGGAGGCCCTGGAGCGTGAATCTGTGCAGCGGGATCGACCTAGGACCACCAGGGGCCGAGAAAACCACCGTCTCATGGGGTCGGACACTCAGGGTCGGGGAAAAATCCCATATACGTCTGGTGATATCTCGGGTGCTATTAGGGATAGCGAAATAAATCAAAGTTCATTGTCTGCAGGAGGCCCTGGCGCATGAATCTGTGCAGCGGCATCGACCTCGGACCACCAGGGGCCGAGAAAAGCTCCGTCTCATGGGGCCGGACTGTCAGGGTCAGGGATAAATCCAATATATATCTGGTGATATCTCGGGTGCTATTAGAGATAGCGAAATAAATCAAAGTGCATTGTCTGCAGGAGGCCCTGGCGCATAAATCTGTGCCGCGGGAACGACCTCGGACCACCAGGGGCCGAGAAAACCACCGTCTCATGGGGCCGGACTGTCAGGGTCAGGGAAGAATCCAATATATATATGGTGATATCTCGGGTGCTATTAGAGGTAGAGCAATAAATCAAAGTCCATTGTCTGTACGAGGCACTGGCGTATGAATCTGTGCAGCAGGAACTACCTCGGACCACCAGGGGCCGAGAAAATTACAGATATTCGGAATCCGTCACACAAGGTCACGTAAAATTACAGCATCTATCTGATGATATCTCGGGTGCTGTTACAGATAGCGCAATAAACCAAAGTGAATTGTCTGCAGGATGCCTTGGCGCATGAATCTGTGCAGCGGAATCGACCTCGGACCACCAGGGGCCGAGAAAACCACCGTCTCATGGGGTCGGACACTCAGGGTCAGGGAAAATTCCAATATATATCTGGTGATATCTCGGGTGCTATTGCAGATAGCGCAATAAATCAAAGTGCATTGTCTGTAGGAGTCCCTGGCGCATGAATCTGTGCAGCGGCATCGACCTCGGACCACCAGGGGCCGAGAAAAGCTCCGTCTCATGGGGCCGGACTGTCAGGGTCAGGGATAAATCCAATATATATCTGGTGATATCTCGGGTGCTATTAGAGCTAGCGCAATAAATCAAAGTGCATTGTCTGCAGGAGGCCCTAGCGCATGCATCTGTGCAGCGGGAACGACCTCGGACCTCCAGGGGCCGAGACAACCACCGTCTCATGGGGCCGGAAACTCGGGGTCAGGGGAAAATCCAATATATATCTGGTGATATTTCGGGTGCTATTACAGATAGCGCAATAAATCAAAGTGCATTGTCTGTAGGAGGCCCTGGCGCATGAATCTGTGCAGCGGGAACGACCTCGGACCAGCAGGGGCCGAGAAAACCACCGTCTCATGGGGCCGGACACTCAGGGTCATGGAAAAATCCAATATATATCTGGTGATATCTCGGGTGCTATTACAGATAGCGCAATAAATCAAAGTGCATTGTCTCTAGGAGGCCCTGGAGCGTGAATCTGTGCAGCGGGATTGACCTAGGACCACCAGGGGCCGAGAAAACCACCGTCTCATGGGGTCGGACACTCAGGGTCGGGGAAAAATCCCATATACATCTGGTGATATCTCGGGTGCTATTAGGGATAGCGAAATAAATCAAAGTTCATTGTCTGCAGGAGGCCCTGGCGCATGAATCTGTGCAGCGGGATCGACCTCGGACCACCAAGGGCCGAGAAAATCACCGTCTCATGGGGCCGGACACTCAGGGTCAGGGAAAAATCCAATATATATATGGTGATATCTTGGGTGCTATTACAGATAGCGCAATAAATCAATGTGCATTGCCTGTAGGAGGCCCTGGCGCATGAATCTGTGCAGCGGAATCGACCTCGGACCACCAGGGGCCGAGAAAACCACCGTCTCATGGGGTCGGACACTCAGGGTCAGGGAAAATTCCAATAAATATCTGGTGATATCTCGGGTGCTATTGCAGATAGCGCAATAAATCAAAGTGCATTGTCTGTAGGAGGCCCTGGCGCATGAATCTGTGCAGCGGCATCGACCTCGCACCACCAGGGGCCGACAAAAGCTCCGTCTCATGGGGCCGGACTGTCAGGGTCAGGGATAAATCCAATATATATCTGGTGATATCTCGGGTGCTATTAGAGATAGCGAAATAAATCAAAGTGCATTGTCTGCAGGAGGCCCTGGCGCATGAATCTGTGCCGCGGGAACGACCTCGGACCACCAGGGGCTGAGAAAACCACCGTCTCATGGGGCCGGACACTCAGTGTCAGGGGAAAATCCAATATATATCTGGTGATATCTCGGGTGCTATTACTGATAGCGCAATCAAGCAAAGTGCATTGTCTGTAGGAGGCCCTGGCGCATGAATCTGTGCAGCGGGATCGAATTCGGACCACCAGGGGCCGAGAAAATCACTTTCTCATGAGGCCGGACTGTCAGGGTCAGGGAAAGGTGCAATATATATCTGGTGATATCTCGGGTGCTATCAGAGCTAGCGCAATAAATCAAAGTGCATTTTCTGCAGGAGGCCCCAGCGCATGTATCTGTGCAGCGGGATCGACCTCGGACCACCAGGGGCCGAGAAAACCACCGACACATGAGGCCGGACACTCAGGGTCGAGGAAAAATTCAATATATATATGGTGATATCTCGGGTGCTCTTACAGATAGCGCACTAAACCAAAGTGAATTATCTGCAGGGGGCCCTGGCGCATGAATCTGTGCAGCGGGATCGACCTCGGACCACCAGAGGCCGAGAAAATCACTTTCTCATGAGACCGGACTGTCAGGGTCAGGGAAAGGTGCAATATATATCTGGTGATATCTCGGGTGCTATTAGAGCTAGCGCAATAAATCAAAGTGCATTGTCTGCAGGAGGCCCTAGCGCATGCATCTGTGCAGCGGGAACGACCTCGGACCTCCAGGGGCCGAGACAACCACCGTCTCATGGGGCCGGAAACTCGGGGTCAGGGGAAAATCCAATATATATCTGGTGATATCTCGGGTGCTATTAGAGATAGCGCAATAAATCAAAGTACATTGTCTGTAGGAGGCCCTGGCGCATGAATCTGTGCAGCGGGATCGACCTCGGACCAGCAGGGGCCGAGAAAATCACCGTCTCATGGGGCCGGACTGTTAGGGTCAGGGAAAAATCCAATATATATCTGGTGATATCTCGGGTGCTATTAGAGATAGGGCAATAAATCAAAGTGCATTGTCTGTAGGAGGCACTGGCGAATGAATCTGTGCAGCGGGAACGACCTCGGACCACCAGGCGCCGAGAAAATTACAGATATTCGGAATCCGTCGCCCAAGGTCATGTAAAAATCCAGCATACATCTGGTGATATCTCGGGTGCTATTAGAGATAGCGCAATAAACCAAAGTGCATTGTCTGTAGAAGGCCCTGGCGCATGAATCTGTGCAGCGGGAACGACCTCGGACCACCAGGGGCCGAGAAAACTACCGTCTCATGGGGCCGGCCACTCAGGGTCAGGGGAAAATCCAATATATATCTGGTGATATCTCGGGTGCTATTAAAGATAGCGCAATAAATCAAAGTGCATTGTCTGTAGGAGGCCCTGGAGCGTGAATCTGTGCAGCGGGATCGACCTAGGACCACCAGGGGCCGAGAAAACCACCGTCTCATGGGGTCGGACACTCAGGGTCGGGGAAAAATCCCATATACATCTGGTGATATGTCGGGTGCTATTAGGGATAGCGAAATAAATCAAAGTTCATTGTCTGCAGGAGGCCCTGGCGCATGAATCTGTGCAGCGGGATCGACCTCGGACCACCAAGGGCCGAGAAAATCACCGTCTCATGGGGCCGGACACTCAGGGTCAGGGAAAAATCCAATATATATATGGTGATATCTTGGGTGCTATTACAGATAGCGCAATAAATCAAAGTGCATTGCCCGTAGGAGGCCCTGGCGCATGAATCTGTGCAGCGGGCACGACCTCGGACCACCAGGGGCCGAGAAAACTACCGTCTCATGGGGTCGGACACTCAGGGTCATGGAAAAATCCAATAGATATCTGCTGATATCTCGGGTGCTATTACAGATAGCGCAATAAATCAATGTGCACTGTCTGTAGGAGGCCCTGGCGCATGAATCTGTGCAGCGTGATCGACCTCGGACCACCAGGGGCCGAGAAAATCACCGTCTCATGGGGCCGGGCACTCAATGTCAGGGGAGAATCCAATATATATATGGTGATATCTCGGGTGCTATTACAGATATCGCAATAAATCAAAGTGCATTGTCTGTAGGACTCCCTGGCGCATGAATCTGTGCAGCGGGATCGACCTCGGACCACCAGGGGCCGAGAAAGTCACCGTCTCATGTGGGCCGGACTGTCAGGGTCAGGGAAAAATCCTATATATATCTGGTGATATCTCGGGTGCTATTAGAGATAGCGCAATAAATCAAAGTGAATTATCTGCATGGGGCCCAGGCGCATGAATCTGTGCAGCGGGATCTACCTCGGACCACGAGGGACCGAGAAAACCATCGGCACATGGGGCCGGAATGTCAGGGTCAAGGAAAAATCCAATATATATCTGGTGATATCACGGGTGCTATTAAAGATAGCCCAATAAATCAAAGTGCATTGTCTGCAGGAGGCCCTGGCGCATGAATCTGTGCAGCGGGATCGAATTCGGACCACCAGGGGCCGAGAAAATCACTTTCTCATGAGGCCGGACTGTCAGCGTCAGGGAAAGGTGCAATATATATATGGTGATATCTCGGGTGCTATTAGAGGTAGAGCAATAAATCAAAGTCCATTGTCTGTACGAGGCACTGGCGTATGAATCTGTGCAGCAGGAACTACCTCGGACCACCAGGGGCCGAGAAAATTACAGATATTCGGAATCCGTCACACAAGGTCACGTAAAAATCCAGCATCTATCTGATGATATCTCGGGAGCTGTTACAGATAGAGCAATAAACCAAAGTGAATTGTCTGCAGGATGCCTTGGCGCATGAATCTGTGCAGCGGAATCGACCTCGGACCACCAGGGGCCGAGAAAACCACCGTCTCATGGGGTCGGACACTCAGGGTCAGGGAAAATTCCAATATATATCTGGTGATATCTCGGGGGCTATTGCAGATAGCGCAATAAATCAAAGTGCATTGTCTGTAGGAGGCCCTGGCGCATGAATCTGTGCAGCGGCATCGACCTCGGACCACCAGGGGCCGAGAAAAGCTCCGTCTCATGGGGCCGGACTGTCAGGGTCAGGGATAAATCCAATATATATCTGGTGATATCTCGGGTGCTATTAGATATAGCGAAATAAATCAAAGTGCATTGTCTGTAGGAGGCCCTGGCGCATGAATCTGTGCAGCGGCATCGACCTCGGACCACCAGGGGCCGAGAAAAGCTCCGTCTCATGGGGCCGGACTGTCAGGGTCAGGGATAAATCCAATATATATCTGGTGATATCTCGGGTGCTATTAGAGATAGCGAAATAAATCAAAGTGCATTGTCTGCAGGAGGCCCTGGCGCATGAATCTGTGCCGCGGGAACGACCTCGGACCACCAGCGGCTGAGAAAACCACCGTCTCATGGGGTCGGACACTCAGTGTCAGGGGAAAATCCAATATATATCTGGTGATATCTCGGGTGCTATTACTGATAGCGCAATAAAGCAAAGTTCATTGTCTGCAGGAGGCCCTGGCGCATGAATCTGTGCAGCGGCATCGACCTCGGACCACCAGGGGCCGAGAAAAGCTCCGTCTCATGGGGCCGGACTGTCAGGGTCAGGGATAAATCCAATATATATCTGGTGATATCTCGGGTGCTATTAGAGATAGCGAAAGAAATCAAAGTGCATTGTCTGCAGGAGGCCCTGGCGCATAAATCTGTGCCGCGGGAACGACCTCGGACCACCAGGGGCCGAGAAAACCACCGTCTCATGGGGCCGGACACTCAGTGTCAGGGGAAAATCCAATATATATCTGGTGATACCTCGGCTGCTATTACTGATAGCGCAATAAAGCAAAGTGCATTGTCTGTAGGAGGCCCTGGCGCATGAATCTGTGCAGCGGGATCGAATTCGGACCACCAGGGGCCGAGAAAATCACTTTCTCATGAGGCCGGACTGTCAGCGTCAGGGAAAGGTGCAATATATATCTGGTGATATCTCGGGTGCTATTAGAGATAGCGCAATAAATCAAAGTGCATTGTCTGCAGGAGGCCATAGCGCATGAATCTGTGCAACGGGAACGACCTGGGACCACCAGGGGCCGAGAAAACTACCGTCTCATGGTGTTCGACACTCAGTGTCAGGGAAAAATCCAATATATATCTGGTGATATCTCGGGTGCTATTACAGATCGCGCACTAAACCAAAGTGAACTATCTGCAGGGGGCCCTGGCTCATGAATCTGTGCAGCGGGAACGACCTCGGACCACCAGGGGCCGAGAAAAGCTCCGTCTCATGGGGCCGGACTGTCAGGGTCAGGGATAAATCCAATATATATCTGGTGATATCTCGGGTGCTATTAGAGATAGCGAAATAAATCAAAGTGCATTGTCTGCAGGAGGCCCTGGCGCATGAATCTGTGCCGCGGGAACGACCTCGGACCACCAGGGGCTGAGAAAACCACCGTCTCATGGGGCCGGACACTCAGTGTCAGGGGAAAATCCAATATATATCTGGTGATATCTCGGGTGCTATTACTGATAGCGCAATAAAGCAAAGTGCATTGTCTGTAGGAGGCCCTGGCGCATGAATCTGTGCAGCGGGATCGAATTCGGACCACCAGGGGCCGAGAAAATCACTTTCTCATGAGGCCGGACTGTCAGGGTCAGGGAAAGGTGCAATATATATCTGGTGATATCTCGGGTGCTATCAGAGCTAGCGCAATAAATCAAAGTGCATTGTCTGCAGGAGGCCCCAGCGCATGTATCTGTGCAGCGGGATCGACCTCGGACCACCAGGGGCCGAGAAAACGACCGTCTCATGGGGTCGGACACTCAGGGTCAGGGAACAATCCAATATATATCTGGTGATATTTCGGGTGCTATTACAGATAGCGCAATAAATCAAAGTGCATTGTCTGTAGGAGGCCCTGGAGCGTGAATCTGTGCAGCGGGATCGACCTAGGACCACCAGGGGCCGAGAAAACCACCGTCTCATGGGGTCGGACACTCAGGGTCGGGGAAAAATCCCATATACGTCTGGTGATATCTCGGGTGCTATTAGGGATAGCGAAATAAATCAAAGTTCATTGTCTGCAGGAGGCCCTGGCGCATGAATCTGTGCAGCGGCATCGACCTCGGACCACCAGGGGCCGAGAAAAGCTCCGTCTCATGGGGCCGGACTGTCAGGGTCAGGGATAAATCCAATATATATCTGGTGATATCTCGGGTGCTATTAGAGATAGCGAAATAAATCAAAGTGCATTGTCTGCAGGAGGCCCTGGCGCATAAATCTGTGCCGCGGGAACGACCTCGGACCACCAGGGGCCGAGAAAACCACCGTCTCATGGGGCCGGACACTCAGTGTCAGGGGAAAATCCAATATATATCTGGTGATACCTCGGGTGCTATTACTGATAGCGCAATAAAGCAAAGTGCATTTTCTGTAGGAGGCCCTGGCGCATGAATCTGTGCAGCGGGATCGAATTCGGACCACCAGGGGCCGAGAAAATCACTTTCTCATGAGGCCGGTCTGGCAGCGTGAGGGAAAGGTGCAATATATATCTGGTGATATCTCGGGTGCTATTAGAGATAGCGCAATAAATCAAAGTGCATTGTCTGCAGGAGGCCCTAGCGCATGAATCTGTGCAGCGGGAACGACCTGGGACCACCAGGGGCCGAGAAAACTACCGTCTCATGGTGTTCGACACTCAGTGTCAGGGAAAAATCCAATATATATCTGGTGATATCTCGGGTGCTATTACAGATCGCGCACTAAACCAAAGTGAACTATCTGCAGGGGGCCCTGGCTCATGAATCTGTGCAGCGGGAACGACCTAGGACCACCAGTGGCCGAGAAAACCACCGACACATGGGGCCGGACTGTCAGGGTCAGGGAAGAATCCAATATATATATGGTGATATCTCGGGTGCTATTAGAGGTAGAGCAATAAATCAAAGTCCATTGTCTGTACGAGGCACTGGCGTATGAATCTGTGCAGCAGGAACTACCTCGGACCACCAGTGGCCGAGAAAATTACAGATATTCGGAATCCGTCACACAAGGTCACGTAAAAATCCAGCATCTATCTGATGATATCTCGGGTGCTGTTACAGATAACGCAATAAACCAAAGTGAATTGTCTGCAGGATGCCTTGGCGCATGAATCTGTGCAGCGGAATCGACCTCGGACCACCAGGGGCCGAGAAAACCACCGTCTCATGGGGTCGGACACTCAGGGTCAGGGAAAATTCCAATATATATCTGGTGATATCTCGGGTGCTATTGCAGATAGCGCAATAAATCAAAGTGCATTGTCTGTAGGAGGCCCTGGCGCATGAATCTGTGCAGCGGCATCGACCTCGGACCACCAGGGGCCGAGAAAAGCTCCGTCTCATGGGGCCGGACTGTCAGGGTCAGGGATAAATCCAATATATATCTGGTGATATCTCGGGTGCTATTAGAGATAGCGAAATAAATGAAAGTGCATTGTCTGCAGGAGGCCCTGGCGCATAAATCTGTGCCGCGGGAACGACCTCGGACCACCAGGGGCCGAGAAAACCACCGTCTCATGGGGCCGGACACTCAGTGTCAGGGGAAAATCCAATATATATCTGGTGATACCTCGGGTGCTATTACTGATAGCGCAATAAAGCAAAGTGCATTGTCTGTAGGAGGCCCTGGCGCATGAATCTGTGCAGCGGGATCGAATTCGGACCACCAGGGGCCGAGAAAATCACTTTCTCATGAGGCCGGTCTGGCAGCGTGAGGGAAAGGTGCAATATATATCTGGTGATATCTCGGGTGCTATTAGAGATAGCGCAATAAATCAAAGTGCATTGTCTGCAGGAGGCCCTAGCGCATGAATCTGTGCAGCGGGAACGACCTGGGACCACCAGGGGCCGAGAAAACTACCGTCTCATGGTGTTCGACACTCAGTGTCAGGGAAAAATCCAATATATATCTGGTGATATCTCGGGTGCTATTACAGATCGCGCACTAAACCAAAGTGAACTATCTGCAGGGGGCCCTGGCTCATGAATCTGTGCAGCGGGAACGACCTAGGACCACCAGTGGCCGAGAAAACCACCGACACATGGGGCCGGACTGTCAGGGTCAGGGAAGAATCCAATATATATATGGTGATATCTCGGGTGCTATTAGAGGTAGAGCAATAAATCAAAGTCCATTGTCTGTACGAGGCACTGGCGTATGAATCTGTGCAGCAGGAACTACCTCGGACCACCAGTGGCCGAGAAAATTACAGATATTCGGAATCCGTCACACAAGGTCACGTAAAAATCCAGCATCTATCTGATGATATCTCGGGTGCTGTTACAGATAACGCAATAAACCAAAGTGAATTGTCTGCAGGATGCCTTGGCGCATGAATCTGTGCAGCGGAATCGACCTCGGACCACCAGGGGCCGAGAAAACCACCGTCTCATGGGGTCGGACACTCAGGGTCAGGGAAAATTCCAATATATATCTGGTGATATCTCGGGTGCTATTGCAGATAGCGCAATAAATCAAAGTGCATTGTCTGTAGGAGGCCCTGGCGCATGAATCTGTGCAGCGGCATCGACCTCGGACCACCAGGGGCCGAGAAAAGCTCCGTCTCATGGGGCCGGACTGTCAGGGTCAGGGATAAATCCAATATATATCTGGTGATATCTCGGGTGCTATTAGAGATAGCGAAATAAATGAAAGTGCATTGTCTGCAGGAGGCCCTGGCGCATGAATCTGTGCCGCGGGAACGACCTCGGACCACCAGGGGCTGAGAAAACCACCGTCTCATGGGGCCGGACACTCAGTGTCAGGGGAAAATCCAATATATATCTGGTGATATCTCGGGTGCTATTACTGATAGCGCAATAAAGCAAAGTGCATTGTCTGTAGGAGGCCCTGGCGCATGAATCTGTGCAGCGGGATCGAATTCGGACCACCAGGGGCCGAGAAAATCTCTTTCTCATGAGGCCGGACTGTCAGGGTCAGGGAAAGGTGCAATATATATCTGGTGATATCTCGGGTGCTATTAGAGCTAGCGCAATAAATCAAAGTGCATTGTCTGCAGGACGCCCTAGCGCATGTATCTGTGCAGCGGGAACGACCTCGGACCTCCAGGGGCCGAGACAACCACCGTCTCATGGGGCCGGAAACTCGGGGTCAGGGGAAAATCCAATATATATCTGGTGATATCTCGGGTGCTATTAGAGATAGCGCAATAAATCAAAGTACATTGTCTGTAGGAGGCCCTGGCGCATGAATCTGTGCAGCGGGATCGACCTCGGACCAGCAGGGGCCGAGAAAATCTCCGTCTCATGCGGCCGGACTGTCAGGGTCAGGGAAAAATCCAATATACAGTCTGTTTGACAAGAGCGTGTACGGCAAAACTCTTACGTGCGATGTCTTAGGTAAGAAATTCCACTTCAAGCAGGTAACTTGAATGTTTCCCTAAGATGCTTTGTACAAAAAACCTTCAGTTGTTGATCGAGCTTATTCGTAAAACGACGCATTTCATTATGAGTGCCGCGTACGCATCACGTTACGAAGCAGTGTTTCTGTGTTCCCATCCTAAAGGACCAAAAATGTCATACACAGCGGCTGCTAAATACATGAAGAAATCGAAGACATTTGTTAGTAAGTGGGTGAAACGATATTTGGAGGTCAAAAATGTCGATGACCTACCAAATCGTGGCACTAAGTCAAAGACGACGAAGAAAGAGGATAAATTGATTTTACGCGAATTCGAGAAGAATCCCCGTCTATCGTTACGTAGTGGACAGGCAGTTTTATGTAGAAAGGGTTTGAAATTGTTATGTGATACGATAAGAAGACGATTATTGGCAAATAATGTGAAATTGAGAAGCACAATAAAGAAAGTGCTACTATCCGAGAAACATGTCACAAAAAGACTCGCTTGGGCGAATGAAAATTTGAACCGTGATTTGGACAATGTAATTTTTTCGGACGAAACTTCTTTTTGGGCACATACTTTTATAACCCATACCTGGTGTAACCACGCCAATAAACTCCTTCAGCGAACCGTTAAACACCCGGTAAGGGTGCATGTTTGGGGTTGCTTCTCGAAGCAGAGATTCGGTACTTTGCACGTATTCACTGACAATTTAAACGCTGCCAAAATGGTCAAAATCTATCAGAGAGCCTTATTACCATCTGCCCAGAGGTGGTTTATAAGAAATAATAAACATTGGCTACTGGAAGAGGATAATGACCCAAAACATCGAAGTCGACACTGTACAGCCTGGAAAGAGGAAAATCACATCGATGTACTAGATTAGCCTTCACAGTCGACGGATGCAAATCCAATAGAAAATGTTTGGGCAATCATGAAGATCAAGCTCAGAGGAAAGAAGCACAACACGATCAAGAAGCTGATTCGTCAAATTCGATTGGTATGGAGGTCCTTATCTCGTGATTATGCGATTACATTAGTAGAAAGTATGCCTCGAAGATGTAAATTAATTATTGATAATGGCGGTGACTGGGCACCATATTAATAATAACGCATCTTAGTATACACCATAAAGAATTTGTGTATTTTTTTCGAACCCGATATCCGAAATAGTTTTCGAGTTTTGCCGGACACGCTCTTGTCAAACAGAGTGTATATCTGGTGATATCTCGGGTGCTATTAGAGATAGCGAAATAAATCAAACTGCATTGTCTGCAGGAGGCCCTGGCGCATAAATCTGTGCCGCGGGATCGACCTCGGACCACCAGGGGCCGAGAAAACCACCGACACATGAGGCCGGACACTCAGGGTCGAGGAAAAATTCAATATATATCTGGTGATATCTCGGGTGCTCTTACAGATAGCGCACTAAACCAAAGTGAATTATCTGCAGGGGGCCCTGGCGCATGAATCTGTGCAGCGGGATCGACCTCGGACCACCAGAGGCCGAGAAAATCACTTTCTCATGAGGCCGGACTGTCAGGCTCAGGGAAAGGTGCAATATATATCTGGTGATATCTCGGGTGCTATTAGAGCTAGCGCAATAAATCAAAGTGCATTGTCTGCAGGAGGCCCTAGCGCATGCATCTGTGCAGCGGGAACGACCTCGGACCTCCAGGGGCCGAGACAACCACCGTCTCATGGGGCCGGAAACTCGGGGTCAGGGGAAAATCCAATATATATCTGGTGATATCTCGGGTGCTATTAGAGATAGCGCAATAAATCAAAGTACATTGTCTGTAGGAGGCCCTGGCGCATGAATCTGTGCAGCGGGATCGACCTCGGACCAGCAGGGGCCGAGAAAATCACCGTCTCATGGGGCCGGACTGTTAGGGTCAGGGAAAAATCCAATATATATCTGGTGATATCTCGGGTGCTATTAGAGATAGCGCAATAAATCAAAGTGCATTGTCTGTAGGAGGCCCTGGCGCATGAATCTGTGCAGCGGGAACGACCTCGGACCACCAGGGGCAGAGAAAACGACCGCCTCATGGGGCCGGCCACTCAGGGTCAGGGGAAAATCCAATAAATATATGGTGATATCTCGGGTGCTATTAGAGATAGCGCAACAAACCAAAGTGCATTATCTGCAGTAGGGCCTGGCGTATTAATCTGAGCAGCAGGAACGACCTCGGACCACCAGGCGCCGAGAAAATTACAGATATTCGGAATCCGTCACCTAACGTCATGTAAAAATCCAGCATATATCTGGTGACATCTCGGGTGCTCTTACAGATAGCGCACTAAACCAAAGTGAATTATCTGCAGGGGGCCCTGGCGCATGAATCTGTGCAGCGGGAACGACCTCGGCCCACCAGGGGCCGAGAAAACCACCGTCTCATGGGGCCGGACACTCAGGGTCAGGGGAAAATCCAATATGTATATGGTGATATCTCGGGTGCTATTAGAGATAGCGCAACAAACCAAAGTGAAATATCTGCAGGAGGCCCAGGCGCATGAATCTGTGCAGCGGGGACGACCTCGGACCACCAGGGCCGAGAAAACCACCCTCTCATGGGGCCGGACTGTCAGGGTCAGGGGAAAATCCAATATATATCTGGTGATATCTCGGGTGCTATTAGAGATAGCGCCATAAACCAAAGTGAATTATCTGCAGGAGGCCCTGGCGCATGAATCTGGCCCGCCGGAACAACCTCGGACCACCAGGGGCCGAGAAAACCACAGTCTCATGGTGCCGGACACTCAGGGTCAGGGGAAAATCCAATATATATCTGGTGATATCTCTGGTGCTATTAGGGATAGCGCAATAAACCAAAGTGAATTATCTGCAGGAGGCCCTGGCGCATGCATCTGTGCAGCGGGAACGACCTCGGACCACCAGGGGCCGAGAAAACCACCGTCTCATGGGGCCGGACACTCAGGGTCAGGGAAAAATCCAATATATATCTGGTGATATCTCGGGTGCTATTACAGATAGCACAATAAATCAAAGTGCATTGTCTGTAGGAGGCCCTGGCGCATGAATCTGTGCAGCTCGGACGACCTCGGAACACCAGGGGCCGAGAAAACCACAGTCACATGGGGCCGGACACTCAGGGTCAGGGGAAAATCCAATATATATCTGGTGATATCTCGGGTGCTATTACAGATAGCGCAATAAATCAAAGTGCATTGTTTGTAGGAGGCCCTGGCGCATGAATCTCGCCAGCGGGAACGACCTCGGACCACCAAGTGCCGAGAAAACCACCGTCTCATGGGGCCGGACACTCAGGGTCAGGGAAAAATCCGATATATATCTGGTGATATCTCGGGTGCTATTACAGATAGCGCAATAAATCAAAGTGCATTGTCTGTAGGAGGCCCTGGCGCATGAATCTGTGCAGCTGGAACGACCTCGGACCACTAGGGGCCGGGACACCCACCGTCTCATGGGGCCGGACACTCAGGGTCAGGGGAATATCCAATATATGTCTGGTGATATCTCGGGTGCTATTACAGATAGCACAATAAATCAAAGTGCATTGTCTGTAGGAGGCCCTGGCGCATGAATCTGTGCAGCTCGGACGACCTCGGAACACCAGGGGCCGAGAAAACCACAGTCACATGGGGCCGGACACTCAGGGTCAGGGGAAAATCGAATATGTATCTGGTGATATCTCGGGTGCTATTGGAGATACCGCAATAAACCAAAGTGAATTATCTGCAGGAGGCCGTGGCGCATGCATCTGTGCAGCGGTAACGACCTCGGACCACCAGGGGACGAGAAAACCACCGTCTCATGGGGCCGGACACTCAGGGTCTGGGAAAAATCAAATATATATCTGGTGATATCTCGGGTGCTATTACAGATAGCGCAATAAATTAAAGTGCATTGTCTGTAGGAGGCCCTGGCGCATGAATCTGGCCCGCGGGAACGACCTCGGACCACCAGGGGCCGAGAAAACCACCGTCTCATGGGGCCGGACACTCAGGGTGAGGGAGAAATCCAATATATATCTGGTGATATCTCGGGTGCTATTACAGATAGCACAATAAATCAAAGTGCATTGTCTGTAGGAGGCCCTGGCGCATGAATCTGTGCAGCGGGAACGACCTCGGAACACGAGGGGCCGAGAAAACCACCGTCTCATGGGGCCGGACACTCAGGGTCAGGGGAAAATCCAATATATATCTGGCGATATCTCGGCTGCTATTAGAGATAGCGCAATAAATCAAAGTGCTTTGTCTGTAGGAGGCCCTGCCGCATGAATCTGTGCAGCTCGGAAGACCTCGGAGCACCAGGGGCCGAGAAAACCACCGTCTCATGGTGCCGGAGAATCAGGGTCGGGGAAAAATCAAATATATATCTGGTGATATCTCGGGTGCTATTACAGATAGGGCAATAAATCAAAGTGCATTGTCTGTAGGAGGCCCTGGCGCATCAACCTGTGCAGCGGGAACGACCTCGGATCACCAGGGGCCGAGAAAACCAACGACACATGGGGCCGGACACACAGGGTCAGGGAAAAATCCAATATATATCTGGTGATATCTCGGGTGCTATTAGAGATAGCGCAATAAATCAAAGTGCATTATCTGTAGTAGGCCCTGGCGCATGAATCTGTGCAGCGGGAACGACCTCGGACCACCAGGGGCCGCGAAAACCACAGTCTCATGGGGCCGAGAACTCAGGGTCAGGCAAAAATCCAATATATATCTGGTGATATCTCGGGTGCTATTACCGATAGCGCAATAAACAAAAGTGCTTTGTCTGCGGGAGGCCCTCGCGCATGAATCTGTGCAGCGGCAAAGACCTCGGACAACCAGGGGCCGAGAAAACCACCGACACATTGGGCCGGACACTCAGGGTCAGGGGAAAATCCAATATATATCTAGTGATATCTCGGGTGCTATTACAGATAGCGCAGTAAATCAAAGTGAATTATCTGCAGGAGGCCCTGGCGCATGCATCTGTGAAGCACGAACGACCTCGGACCACCAGTGGCCGAGAAAATTACAGATATTCGGAATCCGTCACCCAAGGTCATGTAAAAATCCAGCATATATCTGGTGATATCTCGGGTGCTATTACTGATAGCGCAATAAACCAAAGTGCATTGTCTGTAGGAGGCCCTGGGGCATGAATCCGGGCAGCGGGAACGACCTCGGACCACCAGAGGCCGAGAAAACCACCGTCTCATGGGGCCGGACACTCAGGGTCTGGGAAAAATCAAATATATATCTGGTGATATCTCGTGTGCTATTACAGATAGCGCAATAAATTAAAGTGCATTGTCTGTAGGAGGCCCTGGCGCATGAATCTGGCCCGCGGGAACGACCTCGGACCACCAGGGGCCGAGAAAACCACAGTCTCATGGTGCCGGACACTCAGGGTCAGGGAAAAACCCGATATATATCTGGTGATATCTCGGGTGCTATTACAGATAGCGCAATAAACCAAAGTGAATTATTTGCAGGTGGCCCTGACGCATGAATCTGTGCAGCGGGAACGATCTCGGACCACCAGTGGCCGAGAAAACCACCGTCTCATGGGGCCGGACACTCAGGGTCAGGGGAAAATCCAATATATATCTAGTGATATCTCGGGTGCTATTACAGATAGCGCAATAAATCAAAGTGCATTGTTTGTAGGAGGCCCTGGCGCATGAATCTGTGCAGCTCGGACGACCTCGGAGCACCAGGTGCCGAGAAAACCACCGTCTCATGGGGCCGGCCACTCAGGGTCAGGGGAAAATCCAATATATATCTGGTGATATCTCGGGTGCTGTTAGAGATAGCGCAATAAACCAAAGCGAATTATCTGCAGGAGGCCCTGGCGCATTAATCTGTGCAGCTCGGACGACCTCGGAACACCAGGGGCCGAGAAAACCACCGTCTCATGGTGCCGAGAACTCAGGGTCAGGCAAAAATCCAATATATATCTGGTGATATCTCGGGTGCTATTACAGATAGCGCAATAAATCAAAGTGCGTTGTCTGTAGGAGGCCCTGGCGCATGAATCTGTGCAGTGGGAACGACCTCGGACCACCAGGGGCCGAGACAGCCACCGTCTCATGGGGCCGGACACTCAGGGTCAGGGAAAAATCCAATATATATCTGGTGAAATCACGGGTGTTATTAGAGATAGCGCAATATACCAAAGTGAATTATTTGCAGGAGGCCCTGGCGCATGCATCTGTGCAGCGGGAACGGCCTCGGGCCACCAGGGGACCAGAAAACCATCATCTCATGGGGCCGGACACTCAGGGTCGGGGAAAAATCAAATACATATCCGGTGATATCTCGGGTGCTATTAC
This sequence comes from Nomia melanderi, assembly GCF_051020985.1. Taxonomy (NCBI): domain Eukaryota; kingdom Metazoa; phylum Arthropoda; class Insecta; order Hymenoptera; family Halictidae; genus Nomia; species Nomia melanderi. Next base: position 350,600 of record NW_027475147.1, on the reverse strand, counting down.
AGATAGCGCAATAAATCAAAGTGCATTGTCTGTAGGAGGCCCTGGCGCATGAATCTGTGCAACGGGAACGACCTCGGACCACCAGGGGCCGAGAAAACGACAGTCTCAAGGGGCCGGACAGTCAGGGTCAGGGGAAAATCCAATATATATCTGGTGATATCTCGGGTGCTATTACAGATAGCGCAATAAATCAAAGTGCATTGTCTGTAGGAGGCCCTCGCGCATAAATGTGGCCAGCGGGAACGACCTCGCACCACCAGGGGCCGAGAAAACCACCGTCTCATGGGGCCGGACACTCAGGGTAAGGGAAAAATCCAATATATATCTGGTGATATCTCGGGCGCTATTAGAGATAGCGCAATAAACCAAAATGAATTATCTGCAGGAGGCCCTGGCGCATGAATCTGTGCAGCGGGAACGACCTCGGTCCGCCAGGGGCCGAGAAAACCACCGTCTCATGGGGCCGGACACTCAGGGTAAGGGAAAAATCCAATATATATCTGGTGATATCTCGGGTGCTATTAGAGATAGCGCAATAAATCAAAGGGAATTATCTGCAGGAGGCCCTGGCGCATGCATCTGTGCAGCGGGATCGACCTAGGACCACCAGGGTCCGAGAAAACCACCGTCTCATGGGGCCGGACACTCAGGGTAAGGGAAAAATCCAATATATATCTGGTGATATCTCGGGCGCTATTACAGATAGCGCAATAAATCAAAGTGAATTATCTGCAGGAGGCCCTGGCGCATGAATCTGTGCAACGGGAACGACCTCGGACCACCAGGGGCCGAAAAAACCACCGTCTCATGGGGCCGGACACTCAGGGTCAGGGGAAAATCCAATATTTACCTGGTGATATCTCGGGTGCTATTACAGATAGCGCAATAAATCAAAGTGCATTGTCTGTAGAAGGTCCTGGCGCACGAGTCTGTGCAGCGGGAACGACCTCGGACCACCAGGGGCCGAGACAACCACCATCTCATGGGGCCGGACAGTCAGGGTCAGGGGAAAATCCAATATTTATCTGGTGATATCTCGGGTGCTATTACAGATAGCGCAATAAATCAAAGGGAATTATCTGCAGGAGGCCCTGGCGCATGCATCTGTGCAGCGGGATCGACCTAGGACCACCAGGGTCCGAGAAAACCACCGTCTCATGGGGCCGGACACTCAGGGTAAGGGAAAAATCCAATATATATCTGGTGATATCTCGGGCGCTATTAGAGATAGCGCAATAAACCAAAATGAATTATCTGCAGGAGGCCCTGGCGCATGAATCTGTGCAGCGGGAACGACCTCGGTCCGCCAGGGGCCGAGGAAACCACCGTCTCATGGGGCCGGACACTCAGGGTAAGGGAAAAATCCAATATATATCTGGTGATATCTCGGGTGCTATTAGAGATAGCGCAATAAACGAAAGTGAATTATCTGCAGGAGGCCCTGGCGCATGAATCTGTGCAGCGGGAACGACCTCGGACCGCCAGGGGCCGAGGAAACCACAGTCTCATGGGGCCGGACACTCAGGGTCAGGGGAAAATCCAATATATATCTGGTGATATCTCGGGTGCTATTAGAGATAGCGCAATAAACCAAAGTGAATTATCTGCAGGAGGCCCTGGCGCATGAATCTGTGCAACGGGAACGACCTCGGACCACCAGGGGCCGAGAAAACCACCGTCCCGAGGGGCCGGACACTTAGGGTCAGTGAAAAATACAATATATATCTGGTGATATCTCGGGTGCTATTACAGATAGCGCAATAAATCAAAGTGCATTGTCTGTAGGAGGCCCTGGCGCATGAACCTGTGCAGCGGGAACGACCTCGGACCACCAGGGGCCGAGAAAACCACCGTCCCGAGGGGCCGGACACTTAGGGTCAGGGGAAAATCCAATATATATCTGGTGATATCTCGGGTGCTATTACAGATAGCGCAATAAATCAAAGGGAATTATCTGCAGGAGGCCCTGGCGCATGCATCTGTGCAGCGGGATCGACCTAGGACCACCAGGGTCCGAGAAAACCACCGTCTCATGGGGCCGGACACTCAGGGTAAGGGAAAAATCCAATATATATCTGGTGATATCTCGGGCGCTATTAGAGATAGCGCAATAAACCAAAATGAATTATCTGCAGGAGGCCCTGGCGCATGAATCTGTGCAGCGGGAACGACCTCGGTCCGCCAGGGGCCGAGGAAACCACCGTCTCATGGGGCCGGACACTCAGGGTAAGGGAAAAATCCAATATATATCTGGTGATATCTCGGGTGCTATTAGAGATAGCGCAATAAACGAAAGTGAATTATCTGCAGGAGGCCCTGGCGCATGAATCTGTGCAGCGGGAACGACCTCGGACCGCCAGGGGCCGAGGAAACCACAGTCTCATGGGGCCGGACACTCAGGGTCAGGGGAAAATCCAATATATATCTGGTGATATCTCGGGTGCTATTAGAGATAGCGCAATAAACCAAAGTGAATTATCTGCAGGAGGCCCTGGCGCATGAATCTGTGCAACGGGAACGACCTCGGACCACCAGGGGCCGAGAAAACCACCGTCCCGAGGGGCCGGACACTTAGGGTCAGTGAAAAATACAATATATATCTGGTGATATCTCGGGTGCTATTACAGATAGCGCAATAAATCAAAGTGCATTGTCTGTAGGAGGCCCTGGCGCATGAACCTGTGCAGCGGGAACGACCTCGGACCACCAGGGGCCGAGAAAACCACCGTCCCGAGGGGCCGGACACTTAGGGTCAGGGGAAAATCCAATATATATCTGGTGATATCTCGGGTGCTATTACAGATAGCGCAATAAATCAAAGTGCATTGTCTGTAGGAGGCCCTCGCGCATAAATGTGGGCAGCGGGAACGACCTCGCACCACCAGGGGCCGAGAAAACCACCGTCTCATGGGGCCGGACACTCAGGGTCAGGGGAAAATCCAATATTTATCTGGTGATATCTCGGGTGCTATTACAGATAGCGCAATAAATCAAAGGGAATTATCTGCAGGAGGCCCTGGCGCATGCATCTGTGCAGCGGGAACGACCTAGGACCACCAGGGTCCGAGAAAACCACCGTCTCATGGGGCCGGACACTCAGGGTAAGGGAAAAATCCAATATATATCTGGTGATATCTCGGGCGCTATTAGAGATAGCGCAATAAACCAAAATGAATTATCTGCAGGAGGCCCTGGCGCATGAATCTGTGCAGCGGGAACGACCTCGGTCCACCAGGGGCCGAGAAAACCACCGTCTCATGGGGCCGGACACTCAGGGTAAGGGAAAAATCCAATATATATCTGGTGATATCTCGGGTGCTATTAGAGATAGCGCAATAAACGAAAGTGAATTATCTGCAGGAGGCCCTGGCGCATGAATCTGTGCAGCGGGAACGACCTCGGACCACCAGGGGCCGAGGAAACCACAGTCTCATGGGGCCGGACACTCAGGGTCAGGGGAAAATCCAATATATATCTGGTGATATCTCGGGTGCTATTAGAGATAGCGCAATAAACCAAAGTGAATTATCTGCAGGAGGCCCTGGCGCATGAATCTGTGCAACGGGAACGACCTCGGACCACCAGGGGCCGAGAAAACCACCGACCCGAGGGGCCGGTCACTTAGGGTCAGTGAAAAATCCAATATATATCTGGTGATATCTCGGGTGCTATTAGAGATAGAGCAATAAACCAAAGTGAATTATCTGCAGGAGGCCCTGGCGCATGAATCTGTGCAAGGGGAACGACCTCGGACCACCAGGGGCCGAGGAAACCACAGTCTCATTGGGCCGGACACTCAGGGTCAGGGGAAAATCCAATATATATCTGGTGATATCTCGGGTGCTATTAGAGATAGCGCAATAAACCAAAGTGAATTATCTGCAGGAGGCCCTGGCGCATGAACGTGTGCAGCGGGAACGACCTCGGACCGCCAGGGGCCGAGGAAACCACAGTCTCATGGGGCCGGACACTCAGGGTCAGGGGAAAATCCAATATATATCTGGTGATATCTCGGGTGCTATTAGAGATAGCGCAATAAACCAAAGTGAATTATCTGCAGGAGGCCCTGGCGCATGAATCTGTGCAACGGGAACGACCTCGGACCACCAGGGGCCGAGAAAACCACCGTCTCATGGGGCCGGACACTCAGGGTCAGGGGAAAATCCAATATTTATCTGGTGATATCTCGGGTGCTATTACAGATAGCGCAATAAATCAAAGTGCATTGTCTGTAGGAGGCCCTCGCGCATAAATGTGGGCAGCGGGAACGACCTCGCACCACCAGGGGCCGAGAAAACCACCGTCTCATGGGGCCGGACACTCAGGGTCAGGGGAAAATCCAATATTTATCTGGTGATATCTCGGGTGCTATTACAGATAGCGCAATAAATCAAAGGGAATTATCTGCAGGAGGCCCTGGCGCATGCATCTGTGCAGCGGGAACGACCTAGGACCACCAGGGTCCGAGAAAACCACCGTCTCATGGGGCCGGACACTCAGGGTAAGGGAAAAATCCAATATATATCTGGTGATATCTCGGGCGCTATTAGAGATAGCGCAATAAACCAAAATGAATTATCTGCAGGAGGCCCTGGCGCATGAATCTGTGCAGCGGGAACGACCTCGGTCCACCAGGGGCCGAGAAAACCACCGTCTCATGGGGCCGGACACTCAGGGTAAGGGAAAAATCCAATATATATCTGGTGATATCTCGGGTGCTATTAGAGATAGCGCAATAAACCAAAGTGAATTATCTGCAGGAGGCCCTGGCGCATGAATCTGTGCAGCGGGAACGACCTCGGACCACCAGGGGCCGAGGAAACCACAGTCTCATGGGGCCGGACACTCAGGGTCAGGGGAAAATCCAATATATATCTGGTGATATCTCGGGTGCTATTAGAGATAGCGCAATAAACCAAAGTGAATTATCTGCAGGAGGCCCTGGCGCATGAATCTGTGCAACGGGAACGACCTCGGACCACCAGGGGCCGAGAAAACCACCGACCCGAGGGGCCGGTCACTTAGGGTCAGTGAAAAATCCAATATATATCTGGTGATATCTCGGGTGCTATTAGAGATAGAGCAATAAACCAAAGTGAATTATCTGCAGGAGGCCCTGGCGCATGAATCTGTGCAAGGGGAACGACCTCGGACCACCAGGGGCCGAGGAAACCACAGTCTCATTGGGCCGGACACTCAGGGTCAGGGGAAAATCCAATATATATCTGGTGATATCTCGGGTGCTATTAGAGATAGCGCAATAAACCAAAGTGAATTATCTGCAGGAGGCCCTGGCGCATGAACGTGTGCAGCGGGAACGACCTCGGACCGCCAGGGGCCGAGGAAACCACAGTCTCATGGGGCCGGACACTCAGGGTCAGGGGAAAATCCAATATATATCTGGTGATATCTCGGGTGCTATTAGAGATAGCGCAATAAACCAAAGTGAATTATCTGCAGGAGGCCCTGGCGCATGAATCTGTGCAACGGGAACGACCTCGGACCACCAGGGGCCGAGAAAACCACCGTCTCATGGGGCCGGACACTCAGGGTCAGGGGAAAATCCAATATTTATCTGGTGATATCTCGGGTGCTATTACAGATAGCGCAATAAATCAAAGTGCATTGTCTGTAGAAGGTCCTGGCGCACGAATCTGTGCAGCGGGAACGACCTCGGACCACCAGGGGCCGAGACAACCACCGTCTCATGGGGCCGGACACTCTGGGTCAGGGAAAAATCCAATATATATCTGGTGATATCTCGGGTGCTATTACAGATAGGGCAATAAATCAAAGTGCATTGTCTGTAGGAGGCCCTGGCGCATGAATCTGTGCAGCGGGAACGACCTCGGACCACCAGGGGCCGAGAAAACCACCGTCCCGAGGGGCCGGACACTCAGGGTCAGGGAAAAATCCAATATATATCTGGTGATATCTCGGGTGCTATTACAGATAGCGCAATAAATCAAAGTGCATTGTCTGTAGGTGGCCCTGGCGCATGAATCTGGCCAGCGGGAACGACCTCGGACCACCAGCGGCCGAGAAAACCACCGTCTCATGGGGCCGGACACTCAGGGTCGGGGAAAAATCCAATATATATCTGGTGATATCTCGGGTGCTATTAGAGATAGCGCAATAAGCCAAAGGGAATTATCTGCAGGAGGCCCTGGCGCATGCATCTGTGCAGCGGGAACGACCTAGGACCACCAGGGGCCGAGAAAACCGCCGTCTCGTGGGGCCGGACACTCAGGGTAAGGGAAAAATCCAATATATATCTGGTGATATCTTGGGTGCTATTACAGATAGCGCAATAAATCAAAGTGCATTGTCTGTAGGAGGCCCTGGCGCATGAATCTGTGCAGCGGGAACGACCTCGGATCACCAGAGGCCGAGAAAACCACCGTCTCATGGGGCCGGACACTCAGGGTCAGGGAAAAATCCAATATATATCTGGTGATATCTCGGGTGCTATTACAGATAGCGCAATAAATCAAAGTGCATTGTCTGTAGGTGGCCCTGGCGCATGAATCTGGCCAGCGGGAACGACCGCGGACAACCAGGGGCCGAGAAAACCACAGTCTCATGGGGCCGGACACTCAGGGTCAGGGGAAAATCCAATATATATCTGGCGACATCTCGGGTGCTACTAGAGATAGCGCAATAAACCACAGTGAATTATCTGCAGGAGGCCCTGGCGCATGAATCTGTGCAACGGGAACGACCTCGGACCACCAGGGGCCGAGAAAACCACAGTCTCATGGGGCCGGACACTCAGGGTCAGGGGAAAATCCAATATATATCTGGTGATATCTCGGGTGCTATTACAGATAGCGCAATAAATCAAAGGGTATTATCTGCAGGAGGCCCTGGCGCATGAATCTGTGCAACGGGAACGACCTCGGACCACCAGGGGCCGAAAAAACCACAGTCTCATGGGGCCGGACACTCAGGGTCAGGGAAAAATCCAATATATATCTGGTGATATCTTGGGTGCTGTTAGAGGTAGCGCAATAAACCAAAGTGAATTATCTGCAGGAGGCCCTGGCGCATGAATCTGTGCAGCTGGAACGACCTCGGACCCGTAGGGGCCGAGAAAACCACAGTCTCATGGGGCCGGACACTCAGGGTCAGGGGAAAATCCAATATATATCTGGTGATATCTCGGGTGCTACTAGAGATAGCGCAATAAACCAAAGTGAATTATCTGCAGGAGGCCCTGGCGCATGAATCTGTGCAACGGGAACGACCTCGGGCCACCAGGGGCCGAGAAAACCACCGTCTCATGGGGCCGGACACTCAGCGTCAGGGGAAAATCCAATATTTATCTGGTGATATCTCGGGTGCTATTACAGATAGCGCAATAAATGAAAGTGCATTGTCTGCAGGAGGCCCTGGCGCATGAATCTGTGCAGCGGGAACATAGTCGGACCACCAGGGGACGAGAAAACCACAGTCTCATGGGGCCGGACACTCAGGGTCAGGGAAAATCCAATATATATCTGGTGATATCTCGGGTGCTATTAGAGATAGAGCAATAAACCAAAGTGAATTATCTGCAGGAGGGCCTGGCGCATGAATCTGTGTAGCGGGAACGACCTCGGACCACCAGGGGCCGAGGAAACCACAGTCTCATGGGGCCGGACACTCAGGGTCAGGGAAAAATCCAATATATATCTGGTGATATCTCGGGTGCTATTACCGATAGCGCAATAAATCATAGTGCATTGTCCGAAGGAGACCCTTGCGAATGAATCTGTTCAGCGGGAACGACCTCGGATCACCAGAGGCCGAGAAAACCACCGTCTCATGGGGCCGGACACTCAGGGTCAGGGAAAAATCCAATATATATCTGGTGATATCTCGGATGCTATTACAGATAGCGCAATAAATCAAAGTGCATTGTCTGTAGGTGGCCCTGGCGCATGAATCTGGCCAGCGGGAACGACCTCGGACCACCAGCGGCCGAGAAAACCACAATCCCATGGGGCCGGACACTCAGGGTCGGGGAAAAATCCAATATATATCTGGTGATATCTCGGGTGCTATTAGAGATAGCGCAATAAGCCAAAGGGAATTATCTGCAGGAGGCCCTGGCGCATGAATCTGTGTAGCGGGAACGACCTCGGACCACCAGGGGCCGAGAAAACCGCAGTCTCATGGGGCCGGACACTCAGGGTCAGGGAAAAATCCAATACATATCTGGTGATATCTCGGGCGCTATTAGAGATAGCGCAATAAACCAAATTGAATTATCTGCAGGAGGCCCTGGCGCATGAATCTGTGCAGCGGGAACGACCTCGGTCCACCAGGCGCCGAGAAAACCAACGTCTCATGGGGCTGGACACTCAAGGTGAGGGAAATATCCAATATATATCTGGTGATATCTCGGGTGCTATTACAGATAGCGCAATAAATCAAAGTGCATTGTCAGTAGGAGGCCGTGGCGCATGAATCTGGGCAGCGGGAACGACCTCGGACCACCAGGGGCCGAGAAGACCACCGTCTCATGGGGCCGGCCACTCAGTGTCAGGGGAAAATCCAATATATATCTGGTGATATCTCGGGTGCTATTAGAGATAGCGCAATAAGCCAAAGGGAATTATCTGCAGGAGGCCCTGGCGCATGAATGTGTGCAGCGGGAACGACCTCGGACCACCAGGGGCCGAGAAAACCACCGTCTCATGGGGCCGGACACTCTGGGACATTGAAAAATCCAATATATATGTGGTGATATCTCGGGTGCTATTACAGATAGCGCAATAAATCAAAGTGCATTGTCTGTAGGAGGCCCTGGCGCATGAATCTGTGCAGCGGGAACGACCTCGGACCACCAGGGGCCGAAAAAACTACCGTCTCATGGGGCCGGACACTTAGGGTCAGTGAAAAATCCAATATATACCTGGTGATATCTCGGGTGCTATTACAGATAGCGCAATAAATCAAAGTGAATTATCTGCAGGAGGCCCTGGCGCATGAATCTGTGCAACGGGAACGACCTCGGACCACCAGGGGCCGAGAAAACCACAGTCTCATGGGGCCGGACACTCAGGGTCAGGGGAAAATCCAATATATATCTGGTGATATCTCGGGTGCTATTACAGATAGCGCAATAAATCAAAGGGTATTATCTGCAGGAGGCCCTGGCGCATGAATCTGTGCAACGGGAACGACCTCGGACCACCAGGGGCCGAAAAAACCACAGTCTCATGGGGCCGGACACTCAGGGTCAGGGAAAAATCCAATATATATCTGGTGATATCTTGGGTGCTGTTAGAGGTAGCGCAATAAACCAAAGTGAATTATCTGCAGGAGGCCCTGGCGCATGAATCTGTGCAGCTGGAACGACCTCGGACCCGTAGGGGCCGAGAAAACCACAGTCTCATGGGGCCGGACACTCAGGGTCAGGGGAAAATCCAATATATATCTGGTGATATCTCGGGTGCTACTAGAGATAGCGCAATAAACCAAAGTGAATTATCTGCAGGAGGCCCTGGCGCATGAATCTGTGCAACGGGAACGACCTCGGGCCACCAGGGGCCGAGAAAACCACCGTCTCATGGGGCCGGACACTCAGCGTCAGGGGAAAATCCAATATTTATCTGGTGATATCTCGGGTGCTATTACAGATAGCGCAATAAATGAAAGTGCATTGTCTGCAGGAGGCCCTGGCGCATGAATCTGTGCAGCGGGAACATAGTCGGACCACCAGGGAACGAGAAAACCACAGTCTCATGGGGCCGGACACTCAGGGTCAGGGAAAATCCAATATATATCTGGTGATATCTCGGGTGCTATTAGAGATAGAGCAATAAACCAAAGTGAATTATCTGCAGGAGGGCCTGGCGCATGAATCTGTGTAGCGGGAACGACCTCGGACCACCAGGGGCCGAGGAAACCACAGTCTCATGGGGCCGGACACTCAGGGTCAGGGAAAAATCCAATATATATCTGGTGATATCTCTGGTTCTATTACCGATAGGGCAATAAATCAAAGTGCATTGTCCGAAGGAGACCCTTGCGAATGAATCTGTTCAGCGGGAACGACCTCGGATCACCAGAGGCCGAGAAAACCACCGTCTCATGGGGCCGGACACTCAGGGTCAGGGAAAAATCCAATATATATCTGGTGATATCTCGGGTGCTATTACAGATAGCGCAATAAATCAAAGTGCATTGTCTGTAGGTGGCCCTGGCGCATGAATCTGGCCAGCGGGAACGACCTCGGACCACCAGCGGCCGAGAAAACCACCGTCCCATGAGGCCGGACACTCAGGGTCGGGGAAAAATCCAATATATATCTGGTGATATCTCGGGTGCTATTAGAGATAGCGCAATAAGCCAAAGGGAATTATCTGCAGGAGGCCCTGGCGCATGAATCTGTGTAGCGGGAACGACCTCGGACCACCAGGGGCCGAGAAAACCGCAGTCTCATGGGGCCGGACACTCAGGGTCAGGGAAAAATCCAATACATATCTGGTGATATCTCGGGCGCTATTAGAGATAGCGCAATAAACCAAATTGAATTATCTGCAGGAGGCCCTGGCGCATGAATCTGTGCAGCGGGAACGACCTCGGTCCACCAGGCGCCGAGAAAACCAACGTCTCATGGGGCTGGACACTCAAGGTGAGGGAAATATCCAATATATATCTGGTGATATCTCGGGTGCTATTACAGATAGCGCAATAAATCAAAGTGCATTGTCAGTAGGAGGCCGTGGCGCATGAATCTGGGCAGCGGGAACGACCTCGGACCACCAGGGGCCGAGAAGACCACCGTCTCATGGGGCCGGCCACTCAGTGTCAGGGGAAAATCCAATATATATCTGGTGATATCTCGGGTGCTATTAGAGATAGCGCAATAAGCCAAAGGGAATTATCTGCAGGAGGCCCTGGCGCATGAATGTGTGCAGCGGGAACGACCTCGGACCACCAGGGGCCGAGAAAACCACCGTCTCATGGGGCCGGACACTCTGGGACATTGAAAAATCCAATATATATGTGGTGATATCTCGGGTGCTATTACAGATAGCGCAATAAATCAAAGTGCATTGTCTGTAGGAGGCCCTGGCGCATGAATCTGTGCAGCGGGAACGACCTCGGACCACCAGGGGCCGAAAAAACTACCGTCTCATGGGGCCGGACACTTAGGGTCAGTGAAAAATCCAATATATACCTGGTGATATCTCGGGTGCTATTACAGATAGCGCAATAAATCAAAGTGAATTATCTGCAGGAGGCCCTGGCGCATGAATCTGGGCAGCGGGAACGACCTCAGTCCACCAGGGGCCGAGAAAACCACAGTCTCATGGGGCCGGACACTCAGGGTCAGGGGAAAATCCAATATATATCTGGTGATATCTCGGGTGCTATTAGAGATAGCGCAATAAATCAAAGGGAATTATCTGCAGGAGGCCCTGGCGCATGAATCTGTGCAACGGGAACGACCTCGGACCACCAGGGGCCGAAAAAACCACAGTCTCATGGGGCCGGACACTCAGGGTCAGGGAAAAATCCAATATATATCTGGTGATATCTTGGGTGCTGTTAGAGGTAGCGCAATAAACCAAAGTGAATTATCTGCAGGAGGCCCTGGCGCATGAATCTGTGCAGCTGGAACGACCTCGGACCCGTAGGGGCCGAGAAAACCACAGTCTCATGGGGCCGGACACTCAGGGTCAGGGGAAAATCCAATATATATCTGGTGATATCTCGGGTGCTACTAGAGATAGCGCAATAAACCAAAGTGAATTATCTGCAGGAGGCCCTGGCGCATGAATCTGTGCAACGGGAACGACCTCGGGCCACCAGGGGCCGAGAAAACCACCGTCTCATGGGGCCGGACACTCAGCGTCAGGGGAAAATCCAATATTTATCTGGTGATATCTCGGGTGCTATTACAGATAGCGCAATAAATGAAAGTGCATTGTCTGCAGGAGGCCCTGGCGCATGAATCTGTGCAGCGGGAACATAGTCGGACCACCAGGGAACGAGAAAACCACAGTCTCATGGGGCCGGACACTCAGGGTCAGGGAAAATCCAATATATATCTGGTGATATCTCGGGTGCTATTAGAGATAGAGCAATAAACCAAAGTGAATTATCTGCAGGAGGGCCTGGCGCATGAATCTGTGTAGCGGGAACGACCTCGGACCACCAGGGGCCGAGGAAACCACAGTCTCATGGGGCCGGACACTCAGGGTCAGGGAAAAATCCAATATATATCTGGTGATATCTCTGGTTCTATTACCGATAGCGCAATAAATCAAAGTGCATTGTCCGAAGGAGACCCTTGCGAATGAATCTGTTCAGCGGGAACGACCTCGGATCACCAGAGGCCGAGAAAACCACCGTCTCATGGGGCCGGACACTCAGGGTCAGGGAAAAATCCAATATATATCTGGTGATATCTCGGGTGCTATTACAGATAGCGCAATAAATCAAAGTGCATTGTCTGTAGGTGGCCCTGGCGCATGAATCTGGCCAGCGGGAACGACCTCGGACCACCAGCGGCCGAGAAAACCACCGTCCCATGGGGCCGGACACTCAGGGTCGGGGAAAAATCCAATATATATCTGGTGATATCTCGGGTGCTATTAGAGATAGCGCAATAAGCCAAAGGGAATTATCTGCAGGAGGCCCTGGCGCATGAATCTGTGTAGCGGGAACGACCTCGGACCACCAGGGGCCGAGAAAACCGCAGTCTCATTGGGCCGGACACTCAGGGTCAGGGAAAAATCCAATACATATCTGGTGATATCTCGGGTGCTATTACAGATCGCGCAGTAAACCAAAGTGAATTGCCTGCAGGAAGCCTTGGCGCATGAATCTGTTCAGCCGGATCGACCTCGGACCACGAGGGACCGAGAAAACCATCGACACATGGGGCCGGACTGTCAGGGTCAAGGAAAAATCCAATATATATCCGGTGATATCTCGGGTGCTATTAGAGATAGCGAAATAAATCAAAGTGCATTGTCTGCAGGAGGCCCTGGCGCATGAATCTGTGCTGCGGGAACGACCTCGGACCAGCAGTGGCCGAGAAAACTACCGTCTCATGGGGCCGGACACTCAGGGTCAGGGAAAAATCCAATATATATCTGGTGATATCTCGGGTGCTATTACAGATAGCCCAATAAATCAAAGTGCATTGTCTGTAGGAGACCCTGTCGCATGAATCTGTGCAGCGGTATCGACCTCGGACCACCAGGGGCGAGAAAACTACCGTCTCATGTGGCCGGACACTCATTGTCAGGGGAAAATCCAATATATGTATGGTGATATCTCGGGTGCTATTACAGATAGCGCAATAAATCAAAGTGCATTGTCTGTAGGAGGCACTGGCGACTGAATCTGTGCAGCAGGAACTACCCCGGACCACCAGGGGCCGAGAAAATTACAGATATTCGGAATCCGTCACCCAAGATCATGTAAAAATCCAGCATATATCTTTTGATATCTCGGGTGCTATTACAGATCGCGCAATAAACCAAAGTGAATTGCCTGCAGGAAGCCTTGGCACATGAATCTGTTCAGCCGGATCGACCTCGGACCACGAGGGACCGAGAAAACCATCGCCACATGGGGCCGGACTGTCAGGGTCAAGGAAAAATGCAATATATATCTGGTGATATCTCGGGTGCTATTACAGATAGCGCAATAAATCAAATTGCATTGTCTGTAGGTGGCCCTGGCGCATGAATCTGACCAGCGGGAACGACCTCGGACCACCAGCGGCCGAGAAAACCACCGTCCCATTGGGCCGGACACTCAGGGTCGGGGAAAAATCCAATATATATCTGGTGATATCTCGGGTGCTATTAGAGATAGCGCAATAAACCAAAGTGAATTATCTGCAGGAGGCCCTGGCGCATGAATCTGTTCAGCGGGAACGACCTCGGACCACCAGGGGCCGAGACAACCACCGTCTCATGGGGCCGGACACTCAGGGTCAGGGAAAAATCTAATATATATCTGGTGATATCTCGGGTGCTATTACAGATGGCGCAATAAATCAAAGTGCATTGTCTGCAGGAGGCCCTGGCGCATGAATCTGTGAAGCAGGAACGACCTCGGATCTCCAGGGGCCGAGAAAATTACAGATTTTCTGTATCCGTCACGCAAAGTCATGTAAAAATCCAGCATATATATGGTGCTTTCTCGGGTGCTATTACAGATAGCCCAATAAATCAAAGTGCATTGTCTGTAGGAGGCCCTGGCGCACGAATCTGTGCAGCGGAACGACCTCGAACCACCTGGGGCCGAGAAAACCACCGTCTCATGGGGCCGGACACTCAGGGTCAGGGAAAAATCCAATATATATCTGGTGATATCTCGGGTGCTGTTACATATAGCGCAATAATTCAAAGTGCATTGTCTGTAGGAGTCCCTGGCGCATGAATCGGGACAGCGGGAACGACCTCGGATCACCAGGGGCCGAGAAAACCACCGACACATGGGGCCGGCACTCAGGGTCAGGGAAAAATCCAATATATATCTGGTGATATCTCGGGTGCTATTAGAGATAGCGCAATAAACCAAAGTGAATTATCTGCAGGAGGCCCTGGCGCATGAATCTGTGCAGCGGGAACGACCTCGGATCACCAGGGGCCGAGAAAACCACCGACACATGGGGCCGGACACTCAGGGTCAGGGAAAAATCCAATATATATCTGGTGATATCTCGGGTGCTATTAGAGATAGCGCAATAAAACAAAGTGAATTAACTGCAGGAGGCCCTGGCGCATGCATCTGTGCAGCAGGAACGACGTCGGAACACCAGGGACCGAGAAAACCGCCGTCTCATGGGGCCGGACACCCAGGGTCAGTGAAAAAATCAATATATATCTGGACATATCTCGGGTGCTATTAGAGATAGCGCAATAAATCAAAGTGAATTATCTGCAGGAGGCCCTGGCCCATGAATCTGAGCAGCGGGAACGACCTCGGACCACCAGTGGCCGAGAAAGCCACCGCCTCAGGGGGCCGCACTGTCAGGGGCAGGGAAAAATCCAATATATATCAGGTGATATCTCGGGTGCTATTAGAGATAGCCCAATAAATCAAAGTGCATTGTCTGTAGGAGGCCCTGGCGCATGAATCTGTGCAGCGGAACGACCTCGAACCACCTGGGGCCGAGAAAAACACCGTCTCATGGGGCCGGACACTCAGGGTCGGGGAAAAATCCAATATATATCTGGTGATATCTCGGATGCTATTAGATATAGCGCAATAAATCAAAGTGCATTTTCTGCGGGAGGCCCTGTCGCATGAATCTGTGCAGCAGGAACGACGTCGGACCACCAGGGTCCGAGAAAACCACCGACACATGGGGCCGGACACTCAGGGTCAGGGAAAAATCCAATATATATCCGGTGATATCTCGGGTGCTATTAGAGATAGCGCAATAAACCAAAGTGAATTATCTGCAGGAGGCCCTGGCGCATGCATCTGTGCAGCGGGAACGACCTCGGACCACCAGTGGCCGAGAAAGCCACCGCCTCAGGGGGCCGGACTGTCAGGGGCAGGGAAAAATCCAATATATATCTGGTGATATCTCGGGTGCTATTACAGATAGCGCAATAAATCAAAGTGCATTGTCTGCAAGAGGCCCTGGCGCATGAATCCGTGCAGCGGGAACGACCTCGGACAACCAGGGGCCGAGAAAACCACCGTCTCATGGGGCCGGACACTCAGGTTCAGGGGAAAATCCAATATATATCTGGTGATATCTCGGGTGCTATTAGAGATAGCGCAATAAACCAAAGTGCAGTGTCTGCAGGTAGCCCTGGCGCATGAATCTGTGCAGCGGGAACGACCTGGGACCACCAGGGGCGAAGAAAACCACCGACACATGGGGCCGGACACTCAGGGTCAGGGAAAAAACCAATATATATCTGGTGATATCTCGGGTGCTATTAGATATAGCGCAATAAATCAAAGTGCATTTTCTGCGGGAGGCCCTGTCGCATGAATCTGTGCAGCAGGAACGACCTCGGACCACCAGGGGACGAGAAAACCACCGTCTCATGGGGCCGGACACTCAGGGTCAGGGAAAAATCCAATATATATCTGGTGATATCTCGGGTGCTATTAGATATAGCGCAATAAATCAAAGTGCATTTTCTGCGGGAGGCCCTGTCGCATGAATCTGTGCAGCAGGAACGACCTCGGACCACCAGGGGACGAGAAAACCACCGTCTCATGGGGCCGGTCACTAAGGGTCGGGGAAAAATCCAATATATATCTGGTGATATCTCGGGTGCTATTAGATATAGCGCAATAAATCAAAGTGCATTTTCTGCGGGAGGCGCTGTCGCATGAATCTGTGCAGCAGGAACGACGTCGGAACGCCAGGGGCCGAGAAAACCGCCGTCTCATGGGGCCGGACACTCAGGGTCGGGGAAAAATCCAATATATATCTGGTGATATCTCGGGTGCTATTAGGGATAGCGCAAGAAACCAAAGTGAATTATCTGCAGGAGGCCCTGGCGCATGAATCTGTGCAGCGGGAACGACCTCGGACCACCAGGGGCCGAGACAACCACCGTCTCATGGGGCCGGACACTCAGGGTCAGGGAAAAATCTAATATATATCTGGTGATATCTCGGGTGCTATTACAGATAGCGCAATAATCCATAGTGAATTATCTGCAGGGAGCCCCCGCGCATGGGTCTGTGCAGCGGGAAGGACCTCGGACCACCAAGGGCCGAACAAACCACCGACACATGGGGCCGGACACCCAGGGTCAGTGAAAAAATCAATATATATCTGGACATATCTCGGGTGCTATTAGAGATAGCGCAATAAATCAAAGTGAATTATCTGCAGGAGGCCCTGGCCCATGAATCTGAGCAGCGGGAACGACCTCGGACCACCAGTGGCCGAGAAAGCCACCGCCTCAGGGGGCCGGACTGTCAGGGGCAGGGAAAAATCCAATATATATCTGGTGATGTCTCGGGTGCTATTAGATATAGCGCAATAAATCAAAGTGCATTTTCTGCGGGAGGCCCTGTCGCATGAATCTGTGCAGCAGGAACGACGCCGGACCACCAGGGGCCGAGAAAAACACCGTCTCATGGGGCCGGACACTCAGGGACGGGGAAAAATCCAATATATATCTGGTGATATCTCGGATGCTATTAGAGATAGCGCAATAAACCAAAGTGAATTATCTGCAGGAGGCCCTGGCGCTTGCATCTGTGCAGCGGGAACGACCTCGGACCACCAGGGGACGAGAAAACCACCGTCTCATGGGGCCGGCCACTCAGGGTCAGGGAAAAATCCAATATATATCTGGTGATATCTCGGGTGCTATTACAGATAGCGCAATAAATCAAAGTGCATTGTCTGCAAGAGGCCCTGGCGCATGAATCCGTGCAGCGGGAACGACCTCGGACAACCAGGGGCCGAGAAAACCACCGTCTCATGGGGCCGGACACTCAGGGTCAGGGGAAAATCCAATATATATCTGGTGATGTCTCGGGTGCTATTAGAGATAGCGCAATAAACCAAAGTGAATTATCTGCAGGAGGCCCTGGCGCATGAATCTGTTCAGCGGGAACGACCTCGGACCACCAGGGGCCGAGACAACCACCGTCTCATGGGGCCGGACACTCAGGGTCAGGGAAAAATCTAATATATATCTGGTGATATCTCGGGTGCTATTACAGATGGCGCAATAAATCAAAGTGCATTGTCTGCAGGAGGCCCTGGCGCATGAATCTGTGAAGCAGGAACGACCTCGGATCTCCAGGGGCCGAGAAAATTACAGATTTTCTGTATCCGTCACGCAAAGTCATGTTAAAATCCAGCATATATATGGTGCTTTCTCGGGTGCTATTACAGATAGCCCAATAAATCAAAGTGCATTGTCTGTAGGAGGCCCTGGCGCACGAATCTGTGCAGCGGAACGACCTCGAACCACCAGGGGCCGAGAAAACCACCGTCTCATGGGGCCGGACACTCAGGGTCAGGGAAAAATCCAATATATATCTGGTGATATCTCGGGTGCTGTTACATATAGCGCAATAATTCAAAGTGCATTGTCTGTAGGAGTCCCTGGCGCATGAATCGGGACAGCGGGAACGACCTCGGATCACCAGGGGCCGAGAAAACCACCGACACATGGGGCCGGACACTCAGGGTCAGGGAAAAATCCAATATATATCTGGTGATATCTCGGGTGCTATTAGAGATAGCGCAATAAACCAAAGTGAATTATCTGCAGGAGGCCCTGGCGCATGAATCTGTGCAGCGGGAACGACCTCGGATCACCAGGGGCCGAGAAAACCACCGACACATGGGGCCGGACACTCAGGGTCAGGGAAAAATCCAATATATATCTGGTGATATCTCGGGTGCTATTAGAGATAGCGCAATAAAACAAAGTGAATTAACTGCAGGAGGCCCTGGCGCATGCATCTGTGCAGCAGGAACGACGTCGGAACACCAGGGGCCGACAAAACCGCCGTCCCATGGGGCCGGACACTCAGGGTCGGGGAAAAATCCAATATATATCTGGTGATATCTCGGGTGCTATTAGGGATAGCGCAATAAACCAAAGTGAATTATCTGCAGGAGGACCTGGCGCATGAATCTGTGCAGCGGGAACGACCTCGGACCACCAGGGGCCGAGACAACCACCGTCTCATGGGGCCGGACACTCAGGGTCAGGGAAAAATCTAATATATATCTGGTGATATCTCGGGTGCTATTACAGATAGAGCAATAATCCATAGTGAATTATCTGCAGGGAGCCCCCGCGCATGGGTCTGTGCAGCGGGAAGGACCTCGGACCACCAAGGGCCGAACAAACCACCGACACATGGGGCCGGACACCCAGGGTCAGTGAAAAAATCAATATATATCTGGACATATCTCGGGTGCTATTAGAGATAGCGCAATAAATCAAAGTGAATTATCTGCAGGAGGCCCTGGCCCATGAATCTGAGCAGCGGGAACGACCTCGGACCACCAGTGGCCGAGAAAGCCACCGCCTCAGGGGGCCGGACTGTCAGGGGCAGGGAAAAATCCAATATATATCTGGTGATATCTCGGGTGCTATTAGAGGTAGGGCAATGAATCAAAGTGCATTGTCTGCGGGAGGCCCTGTCGCATGAATCTGTGCAGCAGGAACGAGGTCGGAACACCAGGGGCCGAGAAAACCACCGTCTCATGGGGCCGGACACTCAGGGTCGGAGAAAAATCCAATATATATCTGGTGATATCTCGGATGCTATTAGATATAGCGCAATAAATCAAAGTGCATTTTCTGCGGGAGGCCCTGTCGCATGAATCTGTGCAGCAGGAACGACGTCGGACCACCCGGGGCCGAGAAAAACACCGTCTCATGGGGCCGGACACTCAGGGACGGGGAAAAATCCAATATATATCTGGTGATATCTCGGATGCTATTAGAGATAGCGCAATAAACCAAAGTGAATTATCTGCAGGAGGCCCTGGCGCTTGCATCTGTGCAGGGGGAACGACCTCGGACCACCAGGGGACGAGAAAACCACCGTCTCATGGGGCCGGCCACTCAGGGTCAGGGAAAAATCCAATATATATCTGGTGATATCTCGGGTGCTATTACAGATAGCGCAATAAATCAAAGTGCATTGTCTGCAAGAGGCCCTGGCGCATGAATCCGTGCAGCGGGAACGACCTCGGACAACCAGGGGCCGAGAAAATTACAGATTTTCTGTATCCGTCACGCAAAGTCATGTAAAAATCCAGCATATATATGGTGCTTTCTCGGGTGCTATTACAGATAGCCCAATAAATCAAAGTGCATTGTCTGTAGGAGGCCCTGGCACACGAATCTCTGCAGCGGAACGACCTCGAACCACCAGGGGCCGAGAAAACCACCGTCTCATGGGGCCGGACACTCAGGGTCAGGGAAAAATCCAATATATATCTGGTGATATCTCGGGTGCTATTACATATAGCGCAATAATTCAAAGTGCATTGTCTGTAGGAGTCCCTGGCGCATGAATCGGGACAGCGGGAACGACCTCGGATCACCAGGGGCCGAGAAAACCACCGACACATGGGGCCGGACACTCAGGGTCAGGGAAAAATCCAATATATATCTGGTGATATCTCGGGTGCTATTAGAGATAGCGCAATAAACCAAAGTGAATTATCTGCAGGAGGCCCTGGCGCATGCATCTGTGCAGCGGGAACAACCTCGGACCACCAGGGGCCGAGACAACCACCGTCTCATGGGGCCGGACACTCAGGGTCAGGGAAAAATCTAACATATATCTGGTGATATCTCGGGTGCTATTAGAGATAGCGCAATGAACCAAAGTGAATTATCTGCAGGAGGCCCTGGCGCATGAATCTGTGCAGCGGGAACGACCTCGGACCACCAGGGGCCGAGACAACCACCGTCTCATGGGGCCGGACACTCAGGGTCAGGGAAAAATCTAATATATATCTGGTGATATCTCGGGTGCTATTACAGATGCCGCAATAAATCAAAGTGCATTGTCTGCCGGAGGCCCTGGCGCATGAATCTGTGAAGGAGGAGCGACGTCGGACCACCCGGGGCCGAGAAAACCACCGTCTCATGGGGCCGGACACTCAGGGTCGGGGAAAAATCCAATATATATCTGGTGATATCTCGGATGCTATTAGAGATAGCGCAATAAACCAAAGTGAATTATCTGCAGGAGGCCCTGGCGCATGAACGTGTGCAGCGGGAACGACCTCGGACCGCCAGGGGCCGAGGAAACCACAGTCTCATGGGGCCGGACACTCAGGGTCAGGGGAAAATCCAATATATATCTGGTGATATCTTGGGTGCTATTACAGATAGCGCAATAAATCAAAGTGCATTGTCTGTAGGAGGCCCTGGCGCATGGATCTGTGCAGCGGGAACGACCTCGGACCACCAGGGGCCGAGGAAACCACAGTCTCATTGGGCCGGACACTCAGGGTCAGGGGAAAATCCAATATATATCTGGTGATATCTCGGGTGCTATTAGAGATAGCGCAATAAACCAAAGTGAATTATCTGCAGGAGGCCCTGGCGCATGAACGTGTGCAGCGGGAACGACCTCGGACCGCCAGGGGCCGAGGAAACCACAGTCTCATGGGGCCGGACACTCAGGGTCAGGGGAAAATCCAATATATATCTGGTGATATCTCGGGTGCTATTAGAGATAGCGCAATAAACCAAAGTGAATTATCTGCAGGAGGCCCTGGCGCATGAATCTGTGCAACGGGAACGACCTCGGACCACCAGGGGCCGAGAAAACCACCGTCTCATGGGGCCGGACACTCAGGGTCAGGGGAAAATCCAATATTTATCTGGTGATATCTCGGGTATTATTACAGATAGCGCAATAAATCAAAGTGCATTGTCTGTAGAAGGTCCTGGCGCACGAATCTGTGCAGCGGGAACGACCTCGGACCACCAGGGGCCGAGACAACCACCGTCTCATGGGGCCGGACACTCTGGGTCAGGGAAAAATCCAATATATATCTGGTGATATCTCGGGTGCTATTACAGATAGCGCAATAAATCAAAGTGCATTGTCTGTAGGAGGCCCTGGCGCATGAATCTGTGCAGCGGGAACGACCTCGGACCACCAGGGGCCGAGAAAACCACCGTCCCGAGGGGCCGGACACTCAGGGTCAGGGAAAAATCCAATATATATCTGGTGATATCTCGGGTGCTATTACAGATAGCGCAATAAATCAAAGTGCATTGTCTGTAGGTGGCCCTGGCGCATGAATCTGGCCAGCGGGAACGACCTCGGACCACCAGCGGCCGAGAAAACCACCGTCTCATGGGGCCGGACACTCAGGGTCGGGGAAAAATCCAATATATATCTGGTGATATCTCGGGTGCTATTAGAGATAGCGCAATAAGCCAAAGGGAATTATCTGCAGGAGGCCCTGGCGCATGCATCTGTGCAGCGGGAACGACCTAGGACCACCAGGGGCCGAGAAAACCGCCGTCTCGTGGGGCCGGACACTCAGGGTAAGGGAAAAATCCAATATATATCTGGTGATATCTTGGGTGCTATTACAGATAGCGCAATAAATCAAAGTGCATTGTCTGTAGGAGGCCCTGGCGCATGAATCTGTGCAGCGGGAACGACCTCGGACCACCAGGGGCCGAGAAAACCACCGTCCCGAGGGGCCGGACACTTAGGGTCAGTGAAAAATCCAATATATATCTGGTGATATCTCGGGTGCTATTAGAGATAGAGCAATAAACCAAAGTGAATTATCTGCAGGAGGCCCTGGCGCATGAATCTGTGCAAGGGGAACGACCTCGGACCACCAGGGGCCGAGAAAACCACCGTCTCATGGGGCCGGACACTCAGGGTAAGGGAAAAATCCAATATATATCTGGTGATATCTCGGGTGCTATTAGAGATAGCGCAATAAACGAAAGTGAATTATCTGCAGGAGGCCCTGGCGCATGAATGTGTGCAGCGGGAACGACCTCGGACCACCAGGGGCCGAGAAAACCACCGTCTCATGGGGCCGGACACTCTGGGACATTGAAAAAGCCAATATATATGTGGTGATATCTCGGGTGCTATTACGGATAGCGCAATAAATCAAAGTGCATTGTCCGAAGGAGACCCTTGCGAATGAATCTGTTCAGCGGGAACGACCTCGGATCACCAGAGGCCGAGAAAACCACCGTCTCATGGGGCCGGACACTCAGGGTCAGGGAAAAATCCAATATATATCTGGTGATATCTCGGGTGCTATTACAGATAGCGCAATAAATCAAAGTGCATTGTCTGTAGGTGGCCCTGGCGCATGAATCTGGCCAGCGGGAACGACCTCGGACAACCAGGGGCCGAGAAAACCACAGTCTCATGGGGCCGGACACTCAGGGTCAGGGGAAAATCCAATATATATCTGGCGACATCTCGGGTGCTACTAGAGATAGCGCAATAAACCACAGTGAATTATCTGCAGGAGGCCCTGGCGCATGAATCTGTGCAACGGGAACGACCTCGGACCACCAGGGGCCGAGAAAACCACAGTCTCATGGGGCCGGACACTCAGGGTCAGGGGAAAATCCAATATATATCTGGTGATATCTCGGGTGCTATTACAGATAGCGCAATAAATCAAAGGGTATTATCTGCAGGAGGCCCTGGCGCATGAATCTGTGCAACGGGAACGACCTCGGACCACCAGGGGCCGAAAAAACCACAGTCTCATGGGGCCGGACACTCAGGGTCAGGGAAAAATCCAATATATATCTGGTGATATCTTGGGTGCTGTTAGAGGTAGCGCAATAAACCAAAGTGAATTATCTGCAGGAGGCCCTGGCGCATGAATCTGTGCAGCTGGAACGACCTCGGACCCGTAGGGGCCGAGAAAACCACAGTCTCATGGGGCCGGACACTCAGGGTCAGGGGAAAATCCAATATATATCTGGTGATATCTCGGGTGCTACTAGAGATAGCGCAATAAACCAAAGTGAATTATCTGCAGGAGGCCCTGGCGCATGAATCTGTGCAACGGGAACGACCTCGGGCCACCAGGGGCCGAGAAAACCACCGTCTCATGGGGCCGGACACTCAGCGTCAGGGGAAAATCCAATATTTATCTGGTGATATCTCGGGTGCTATTACAGATAGCGCAATAAATGAAAGTGCATTGTCTGCAGGAGGCCCTGGCGCATGAATCTGTGCAGCGGGAACATAGTCGGACCACCAGGGGACGAAAAAACCACAGTCTCATGGGGCCGGACACTCAGGGTCAGGGAAAATCCAATATATATCTGGTGATATCTCGGGTGCTATTAGAGATAGAGCAATAAACCAAAGTGAATTATCTGCAGGAGGGCCTGGCGCATGAATCTGTGTAGCGGGAACGACCTCGGACCACCAGGGGCCGAGGAAACCACAGTCTCATGGGGCCGGACACTCAGGGTCAGGGAAAAATCCAATATATATCTGGTGATATCTCGGGTGCTATTACCGATAGCGCAATAAATCATAGTGCATTGTCCGAAGGAGACCCTTGCGAATGAATCTGTTCAGCGGGAACGACCTCGGATCACCAGAGGCCGAGAAAACCACCGTCTCATGGGGCCGGACACTCAGGGTCAGGGAAAAATCCAATATATATCTGGTGATATCTCGGATGCTATTACAGACAGCGCAATAAATCAAAGTGCATTGTCTGTAGGTGGCCCTGGCGCATGAATCTGGCCAGCGGGAACGACCTCGGACCACCAGCGGCCGAGAAAACCACAATCCCATGGGGCCGGACACTCAGGGTCGGGGAAAAATCCAATATATATCTGGTGATATCTCGGGTGCTATTAGAGATAGCGCAATAAGCCAAAGGGAATTATCTGCAGGAGGCCCTGGCGCATGAATCTGTGTAGCGGGAACGACCTCGGACCACCAGGGGCCGAGAAAACCGCAGTCTCATGGGGCCGGACACTCAGGGTCAGGGAAAAATCCAATACATATCTGGTGATATCTCGGGCGCTATTAGAGATAGCGCAATAAACCAAATTGAATTATCTGCAGGAGGCCCTGGCGCATGAATCTGTGCAGCGGGAACGACCTCGGTCCACCAGGCGCCGAGAAAACCAACGTCTCATGGGGCTGGACACTCAAGGTGAGGGAAATATCCAATATATATCTGGTGATATCTCGGGTGCTATTACAGATAGCGCAATAAATCAAAGTGCATTGTCAGCAGGAGGCCCTGGCGCATGAATGTGTGCAGCGGGAACGACCTCGGACCACCAGGGGCCGAGAAAACCACCGTCTCATGGGGCCGGACACTCTGGGACATTGAAAAATCCAATATATATGTGGTGATATCTCGGGTGCTATTACAGATAGCGCAATAAATCAAAGTGCATTGTCTGTAAGAGGCCCTGGCGCATGAATCTGTGCAGCGGGAACGACCTCGGACCACCAGGGGCCGAAAAAACTACCGTCTCATGGGGCCGGACACTCAGGGTCAGGGAAAAATCCAATATATATCTGGTGATATCTCGGATGCTATTACAGACAGCGCAATAAATCAAAGTGCATTGTCTGTAGGTGGCCCTGGCGCATGAATCTGGCCAGCGGGAACGACCTCGGACCACCAGCGGCCGAGAAAACCACAATCCCATGGGGCCGGACACTCAGGGTCGGGGAAAAATCCAATATATATCTGGTGATATCTCGGGTGCTATTAGAGATAGCGCAATAAGCCAAAGGGAATTATCTGCAGGAGGCCCTGGCGCATGAATCTGTGTAGCGGGAACGACCTCGGACCACCAGGGGCCGAGAAAACCGCAGTCTCATGGGGCCGGACACTCAGGGTCAGGGAAAAATCCAATACATATCTGGTGATATCTCGGGCGCTATTAGAGATAGCGCAATAAACCAAATTGAATTATCTGCAGGAGGCCCTGGCGCATGAATCTGTGCAGCGGGAACGACCTCGGTCCACCAGGCGCCGAGAAAACCAACGTCTCATGGGGCTGGACACTCAAGGTGAGGGAAATATCCAATATATATCTGGTGATATCTCGGGTGCTATTACAGATAGCGCAATAAATCAAAGTGCATTGTCAGCAGGAGGCCCTGGCGCATGAATGTGTGCAGCGGGAACGACCTCGGACCACCAGGGGCCGAGAAAACCACCGTCTCATGGGGCCGGACACTCTGGGACATTGAAAAATCCAATATATATGTGGTGATATCTCGGGTGCTATTACAGATAGCGCAATAAATCAAAGTGCATTGTCTGTAGGAGGCCCTGGCGCATGAATCTGTGCAGCGGGAACGACCTCGGACCACCAGGGGCCGAAAAAACTACCGTCTCATGGGGCCGGACACTTAGGGTCAGTGAAAAATCCAATATATACCTGGTGATATCTCGGGTGCTATTACAGATAGCGCAATAAATCAAAGTGAATTATCTGCAGGAGGCCCTGGCGCATGAATCTGGGCAGCGGGAACGACCTCAGTCCACCAGGGGCCGAGAAAACCACAGTCTCATGGGGCCGGACACTCAGGGTCAGGGGAAAATCCAATATATATCTGGTGATATCTCGGGTGCTATTAGAGATAGCGCAATAAATCAAAGGGAATTATCTGCAGGAGGCCCTGGCGCATGAATCTGTGCAACGGGAACGACCTCGGACCACCAGGGGCCGAAAAAACCACAGTCTCATGGGGCCGGACACTCAGGGTCAGGGAAAAATCCAATATATATCTGGTGATATCTTGGGTGCTGTTAGAGGTAGCGCAATAAACCAAAGTGAATTATCTGCAGGAGGCCCTGGCGCATGAATCTGTGCAGCTGGAACGACCTCGGACCCGTAGGGGCCGAGAAAACCACAGTCTCATGGGGCCGGACACTCAGGGTCAGGGGAAAATCCAATATATATCTGGTGATATCTCGGGTGCTACTAGAGATAGCGCAATAAACCAAAGTGAATTATCTGCAGGAGGCCCTGGCGCATGAATCTGTGCAACGGGAACGACCTCGGGCCACCAGGGGCCGAGAAAACCACCGTCTCATGGGGCCGGACACTCAGCGTCAGGGGAAAATCCAATATTTATCTGGTGATATCTCGGGTGCTATTACAGATAGCGCAATAAATGAAAGTGCATTGTCTGCAGGAGGCCCTGGCGCATGAATCTGTGCAGCGGGAACATAGTCGGACCACCAGGGAACGAGAAAACCACAGTCTCATGGGGCCGGACACTCAGGGTCAGGGAAAATCCAATATATATCTGGTGATATCTCGGGTGCTATTAGAGATAGAGCAATAAACCAAAGTGAATTATCTGCAGGAGGGCCTGGCGCATGAATCTGTGTAGCGGGAACGACCTCGGACCACCAGGGGCCGAGGAAACCACAGTCTCATGGGGCCGGATACTCAGGGTCAGGGAAAAATCCAATATATATCTGGTGATATCTCGGGTGCTATTACCGATAGCGCAATAAATCAAAGTGCATTGTCCGAAGGAGACCCTTGCGAATGAATCTGTTCAGCGGGAACGACCTCGGATCACCAGAGGCCGAGAAAACCACCGTCTCATGGGGCCGGACACTCAGGGTCAGGGAAAAATCCAATATATATCTGGTGATATCTCGGGTGCTATTACAGATAGCGCAATAAATCAAAGTGCATTGTCTGTAGGTGGCCCTGGCGCATGAATCTGGCCAGCGGGAACGACCTCGGACCACCAGCGGCCGAGAAAACCACCGTCCCATGGGGCCGGACACTCAGGGTCGGGGAAAAATCCAATATATATCTGGTGATATCTCGGGTGCTATTAGAGATAGCGCAATAAGCCAAAGGGAATTATCTGCAGGAGGCCCTGGCGCATGAATCTGTGTAGCGGGAACGACCTCGGACCACCAGGGGCCGAGAAAACCGCAGTCTCATTGGGCCGGACACTCAGGGTCAGGGAAAAATCCAATACATATCTGGTGATATCTCGGGCGCTATTAGAGATAGCGCAATAAACCAAATTGAATTATCTGCAGGAGGCCCTGGCGCATGAATCTGTGCAGCGGGAACGACCTCGGACCACCAGAGGCCGAGAAAACCACCGTCTGATGGGGCCGGACACTCTGGGTCAGGGAAAAATCCAATATATATGTGGTGATATCTCGGGTGCTATTACAGATAGCGCAATAATTCAAAGTGCATTGTCTGTAGGAGGCCCTGGCGCATGAATCTGTGCAGCGGGAACGACCTCGGACCACCAGGGGCCGAAAAAACAACCGTCTCATGGGGCCGGACACTTAGGGTCAGTGAAAAATCCAATATATACCTGGTGATATCTCGGGTGCTATTACAGATAGCGCAATAAATCAAAGTGAATTATCTGCAGGAGGCCCTGGCGCATGAATCTGGGCAGCGGGAACAACCTCAGTCCATCAGGGGCCGAGAAAACCACCGTCTCATGGGGCCGGCCACTCAGTGTCAGGGGAAAATCCAATATATATCTGGTGATATCTCGGGTGCTATTAGTAATAGCGCAATAAATCAAACTGAATTATCTGCATGGGGCCCTTGCGCATGAATCTGTGCAGCGGGATCTACCTGGGACCACGAGGGACCGAGAAAACCGTCGACACATGGGGCCGGACTCTCAGGGTCAAGGAAAAATCCAATATATATCTGGTGATATCTCGGGTGCTATTAGAGATAGCGCAAAAAATCAAAGTGAATTATCTGCAGGGGGCCCTGGCGCATGAATCTGTGCAGCGGGAACGACCTCGGACCACCAGGGGCCGAGAAAATCACCGTCTCATGGGGCCGGACTGTCAGGGTCAGGGAAAAATCCGATATATATCTGGTGATATCTCGGGTGCTATTAGAGATAGCGCAATAAATCAAAGTGAATTATCTGCATGGGGCCCTGGCGCATGAATCTGTGCAGCGGTATCTACCTGGACCACGAGGGACCGAGAAAACCTTCGACACATGGAGCCGGACTGTCAGGGTCAAGGAAAAATCCAATATATATCTGGTGATATCTCGGGTGCTATTAGAGATAGCGAAATAAATCAAAGTGCATTGTCTGCAGGAGGCCCTGGCGCATGAATCTGTGCTGCGGGAACGACCTCGGACCAGCAGGGGCCGAGAAAACTACCGTCTCATGGGGCCGGACACTCAGGGTCAGGGGAAAATCCAATATACATCTGGTGATATCGCGGGTGCTATTAGAGATAGCGCAATAAATCAAAGTGCATTGTCTGTAGGAGGCACTGGCGAATGAATCTGTGCAGCAGGAACTACCTTGGACCACCAGGGGTGGAGAAAATTACAGATATTCGGAATACGTCACCCAAGGTCATGTAAAAATCCAGCATATATCTTTTGATATCTCGGGTGCTATTACAGATCGCGCAGTAAACCAAAGTGAATTGCCTGCATGAAGCCTTGGCGCATGAATCTGTTCAGCCGGATCGACCTCGGACCACGAGGGACCGAGAAAACCATCGACACATGGGGCCGGACTGTCAGGGTCAAGGAAAAATCCAATATATATCCGGTGATATCTCGGGTGCTATTAGAGATAGCGAAATAAATCAAAGTGCATTGTCTGCAGGAGGCCCTGGCGCATGAATCTGTGCTGCGGGAACGACCTCGGACCAGCAGTGGCCGAGAAAACTACCGTCTCATGGGGCCGGACACTCAGGGTCAGGGAAAAATCCAATATATATCTGGTGATATCTCGGGTACTATTACAGATAGCCCAATAAATCAAAGTGCATTGTCTGTAGGAGACCCTGTCGCATGAATCTGTGCAGCGGTATCGACCTCGGACCACCAGGGGCGAGAAAACTACCGTCTCATGTGGCCGGACACTCATTGTCAGGGGAAAATCCAATATATGTATGGTGATATCTCGGGTGCTATTACAGATAGCGCAATAAATCAAAGTGCATTGTCTGTAGGAGGCACTGGCGACTGAATCTGTGCAGCAGGAACTACCCCGGACCACCAGGGGCCGAGAAAATTACAGATATTCGGAATCCGTCACCCAAGATCATGTAAAAATCCAGCATATATCTTTTGATATCTCGGGTGCTATTACAGATCGCGCAATAAACCAAAGTGAATTGCCTGCAGGAAGCCTTGGCGCATGAATCTGTTCAGCCGGATCGACCTCGGACCACGAGGGACCGAGAAAACCATCGCCACATGGGGCCGGACTGTCAGGGTCAAGGAAAAATCCAATATATATCTGGTGATATCTCGGGTGCTATTACAGATAGCGCAATAAATCAAAGTGCATTGTCTGTAGGTGGCCCTGGCGCATGAATCTGGCCAGCGGGAACGACCTCGGACCACCAGCGGCCGAGAAAACCACCGTCCCATGGGGCCGGACACTCAGGGTCGGGGAAAAATCCAATATATATCTGGTGATATCTCGGGTGCTATTAGAGATAGCGCAATAAGCCAAAGGGAATTATCTGCAGGAGGCCCTGGCGCATGAATCTGTGTAGCGGGAACGACCTCGGACCACCAGGGGCCGAGAAAACCGCAGTCTCATGGGGCCGGACACTCAGGGTCAGGGAAAAATCCAATACATATCTGGTGATATCTCGGGCGCTATTAGAGATAGCGCAATAAACCAAATTGAATTATCCGCAGGAGGCCCTGGCGCATGAATCTGTGCAGCGGGAACGACCTCGGTCCACCAGGCGCCGAGAAAACCAACGTCTCATGGGGCTGGACACTCAAGGTGAGGGAAATATCCAATATATATCTGGTGATATCTCGGGTGCTATTACAGATAGCGCAATAAATCAAAGTGCATTGTCAGTAGGAGGCCGTGGCGCATGAATCTGGGCAGCGGGAACGACCTCGGACCACCAGGGGCCGAGAAGACCACCGTCTCATGGGGCCGGCCACTCAGTGTCAGGGGAAAATCCAATATATATCTGGTGATATCTCGGGTGCTATTGGAGATAGCGCAATAAGCCAAAGGGAATTATCTGCAGGAGGCCCTGGCGCATGAATGTGTGCAGCGGGAACGACCTCGGACCACCAGGGGCCGAGAAAACCACCGTCTCATGGGGCCGGACACTCTGGGACATTGAAAAATCCAATATATATGTGGTGATATCTCGGGTGCTATTACAGATAGCGCAATAAATCAAAGTGCATTGTCTGTAGGAGGCCCTGGCGCATGAATCTGTGCAGCGGGAACGACCTCGGACCACCAGGGGCCGAAAAAACTACCGTCTCATGGGGCCGGACACTTAGGGTCAGTGAAAAATCCAATATATACCTGGTGATATCTCGGGTGCTATTACAGATAGCGCAATAAATCAAAGTGAATTATCTGCAGGAGGCCCTGGCGCATGAATCTGGGCAGCGGGAACGACCTCAGTCCACCAGGGGCCGAGAAAACCACCGTCTCATGGGGCCGGCCACTCAGTGTCAGGGGAAAATCCAATATATATCTGGTGATATCTCGGGTGCTATTAGAGATAGGGCAATGAATCAAAGTGCATTTTCTGCGGGAGGCCCTGTCGCATGAATCTGTGCAGCAGGAACGACGTCGGACCACCAGGGGCCGAGAAAAACACCGTCTCATGGGGCCGGACACTCAGGGACGGGGAAAAATCCAATATATATCTGGTGATATCTCGGATGCTATTAGAGATAGCGCAATAAACCAAAGTGAATTATCTGCAGGAGGCCCTGGCGCATGAATCTGTTCAGCGGGAACGACCTCGGACCACCAGGGGCCGAGACAACCACCGTCTCATGGGGCCGGACACTCAGGGTCAGGGAAAAATCTAATATATATCTGGTGATATCTCGGGTGCTATTACAGATGGCGCAATAAATCAAAGTGCATTGTCTGCAGGAGGCCCTGGCGCATGAATCTGTGAAGCAGGAACGACCTCGGATCTCCAGGGGCCGAGAAAATTACAGATTTTCTGTATCCGTCACGCAAAGTCATGTAAAAATCCAGCATATATATGGTGCTTTCTCGAGTGCTATTACAGATAGCCCAATAAATCAAAGTGCATTGTCTGTAGGAGGCCCTGGCGCACGAATCTGTGCAGCGGAACGACCTCGAACCACCTGGGGCCGAGAAAACCACCGTCTCATGGGGCCGGACACTCAGGGTCAGGGAAAAATCCAATATATATCTGGTGATATCTCGGGTGCTGTTACATATAGCGCAATAATTCAAAGTGCATTGTCTGTAGGAGTCCCTGGCGCATGAATCGGGACAGCGGGAACGACCTCGGATCACCAGGGGCCGAGAAAACCACCGACACATGGGGCCGGACACTCAGGGTCAGGGAAAAATCCAATATATATCTGGTGATATCTCGGGTGCTATTAGAGATAGCGCAATAAACCAAAGTGAATTATCTGCAGGAGGCCCTGGCGCATGAATCTGTGCAGCGGGAACGACCTCGGATCACCAGGGGCCGAGAAAACCACCGACACATGGGGCCGGACACTCAGGGTCAGGGAAAAATCCAATATATATCTGGTGATATCTCGGGTGCTATTAGAGATAGCGCAATAAAACAAAGTGAATTAACTGCAGGAGGCCCTGGCGCATGCATCTGTGCAGCAGGAACGACGTCGGAACACCAGGGACCGAGAAAACCGCCGTCTCATGGGGCCGGACACTCAGGGTCGGGGAAAAATCCAATATATATCT